>NC_143568.1:29191428-29505714 GCF_054136105.1 Typopeltis vanoorti
AAATTTTTATCTAAACTTCTAGGTGGGTGAGAATTTTGTGAATGATAGATAAAGAGAGGCTTCATATTGTAATCTCCAGAAGCATTGCCACATAGTAAAAGTGTTACAAGCTCCTTTGAAACCTTGTAGCCAGGCTGCAATTTTTCATTTTTGCTAAAAATGTTTTAGTTGGCATTTTTTTTCCATAACAAGCCTGTTTCGTCAGCATTAAGTATTTGGTCATCGGTATAATTTCCTTCTTCAATGATCTGTTGCAATTCATCAGGAAAACTAGCTGCTGCTTTTTCATCGCCACTTGCAATTTCACCTTGCACACGAACACTATGAATGCTTGATCGCTTTTTGAACCGATCAAACCACCCTGAACTTGCAGAGAAAGTTTCTTCCACTACTGATGCCGAATCATTTTCGCTTTCTAATTGTTTTCTTTTTAAAGTTTCAAACAAATTCATTGCTTTTGTTTTTATAGTCATTTGACTAAGAGGAATTCTCTTTTGGTTACAATCTTCTATCCACACTGACAATAGCGTTTCCATTTCAATCATAAGATGGCTTCTGTTTCTTAGTTTGGGACCCAGACGAGGTCGATGCACTTTGTCCTAGTTGCTTATAGTTTGCAGAGTAGTCTAAAATATGGCGAACAGTTGATTCATTTAGACTGTACTCTCTTGATAGCTGTAGACTTGATATCATCCTTGTTTCTTTTAGCATTCATTGTAGGAGTAAATAAGAAAGAAATAAATATCCACATGTACTTTAGGCAAAGGCGGACAGTTACTGGTGAGCAGGTGCCATCGGATAAAAATGAAGCGGTAGAAGAGAGCAATACCTGGAGAGTGGTGACTGGCTGCATACGTAGTGGGCTACATCTCACGGCTGTGATAATTTGAATTTGGAGCGCAATAATTGAAATTTTGGTATCAAATTATAAACCGTGACAAATCGAGAATCGTGATAATCGAAACTGCGATAATCAAGGTATTCCTGTATATTCAGTAACAATGCATAATGCCAAGATACATATAGAAGGGATCAAAGGGAAAAACTAAATATAAACTAAACACTATAAATTCAGTACTTTTCTGCTTTAAAGTATGATTCTTGTTTTCAAAAGAAAAAGATTTTCTGTATCAGACAGAAAAATCATGACTCCATGGTGCATACAGTAAAAAGACATTAATTCTATAATTTTATTCAGATTAGAAATGAAGGAATTCCACAAAATAAATCAGAGTTCATAATGAAATTTCAGAGACAATGAAAAAACTGAAGGATAATCTGGATGATTGGAGTAATCACTAACAGTTTTTCAAATGAAGTAACAGAGAAGAAATGCGATTAAGAATATAATATTTACAGAGTCACTCAAGGAACAAAGCTGGATAAATGGGACTTTAAAAGGGATGAGAATTGGCCACAGCTTTAACATGAAATCCAATATTTATCTTCTCATGGTTCTTACCTCATCCTAGATAGTGAATCAACATGGATGCACTGCCAAAATGAGATTGAACAGACCAAAAAAAAATACAGTTTCTATTAGCATAAACAAGAGGATAATGATACAACAGAATGTCATGCTGGCTAGGGTTGCTAGCTTAAAAAGTCCACACTGTTTTTATCCAGGAACCAGGGCAAATAGTGAGAAGTCAGCTACAGATGGTGCCTATGTTGTATTCAGCCACAGCAGAATACAATATAGGCACCACCAACAGAAAAGTCTGAAAGAAAGAAAGAAAGAACCATGTTGACAGTGTTACCAAAAACAAGACAAACAGACTAGGTCCTAAACACAGAATATAACCATTAGCATAATTTGCCCTGATTCACACTACTTGAAATATAAGCTGTCTAGGAGACTATGTTGGCCCAATAAATGGAATTAGAGGAATTTCCTTATTTCCAGGATATTTATATAAGTATACTTGATAAATGGCTAAGAAAAACTTAGTGGAGGGCAGTGAATGAGTGGAATAGATGTCAAAGTCTGCTGTGGATACTGTGCAGATGTTGGATAGTTCTTGACATGTTTACATGTCAAGAACTATCCTAAAAACTTTCTACATCTTACTCTCATCTTGAGATTTTTATTTAATAAGGCCAAAGCACCTTGTGGCAACTTGTTTAGGTAAAATCTATATGCCCTGCATCACTTCAACCTTGGCATTTATGGGTCTGGCTCCCACTGACGAGACCTCAATAAACTTCGAAACTGGTCTGGGTAGTGGCCCTTGCCTTTAATGCATGGCATCATACATCTCTGCAAGGGGATGCGCTTTGCATTAGGGGGAAATACTAAGAAAAGTGATCAGAACTTGCTCCACCTTTACCATGAATTGCCTCAGACTTGAACTACGTTCAGGTGCAAACTTGACTTATTTGTCTGTTTGCTTCACTTGGGAAAAAGGGATTAAAACCTAGATTATAAAATTGCTTGGTATCTTTACACTGGCACCTAAAATCTCAAAATTAAACAAAAGCTTAAGCTAAAAAATTACACTAAGAGAAGAAGTAGATTAGCAATATCCTAACTACAAAAGATGTACATAGTTTTAAAAATACTGTTAGTGTCTAGACTTTAAATTGCTGGAATAGATAAGGTGCAAAGTTTAATCATTAATAATGACATTATGGAAATGTAAAAGATACCAGTATGGAAGCTTTTAAGCAAGGTTCTATCATCTGCTTAGACACAAAGAAACAATGTTTAAGAATTTTTTGGAAATTAATTATTCAAAACCACCATCAAAATAGTTTTAAAAAGTTCTGTAAGCTACAGATTCATATGCTATATATTACTTACATGGCTAACACAAGTTTCAGCCTATCCAAAACTCTCAGCTATTATCCCAAGGCGGACCGCCTTCGCACTCGTGGGTCAAAAGCAAGTATCTGACTACAGACGCGCACTGAAAATCAACGGCGAGCCTTCCCTGTAATGAACAAAAAGGCAGTTTAGTGAACTATTAAATAACTAAGAACAAATAAAAATGATTCTGCTGCTATAAGAAAAGTACTGCATATTTCAAAATTTGTCATGAAATGGACATTACTATTCAACTTTAGACAGCTTTGGATTTAAAATTTATACTATACTAGTTAGACAAAAATGTCTAACAATAAAAATTAAACAAGAACATAACATTCTAATGTTCTGACAATACCTCTCTAGGTGCAGTCAAAGATAGCCAGTTTTGTTTTTGGCAATTAGAGAATGACAATCTTAAATATGATGGTGTGGCTTCTTTTTATGGCTTTGATCAACTTCTGAAGCAGAGTGATTAGGATAATGGCATCTTCCACCTTACTACAAGAAGGGTGGAAAGCATGTGGTATGTTACTCTATTCTGCATTAATTCTATTCTATTGATTCACTAAGCATACGTCTATACATAAACTCAATGAATGAGGCCATCCATTGACTACATGATAGTTTGTGTTTGCCTAATTTTGCTGCAGACCTATTATTATTACTAGAATAATCGGTTACAATAGCAATGTAAATTGCACTCTTGGTGTTGATATTGGGCGATTCATCTTTAAGATGAGTGGATAAGGGAAGCTGGTTCAAATACTAGTTTATAGGTGGTTTGCAATTACCTTAAAGTCTGCTACAAAAGTTAAGCAGACTTTAAGGTAACAGGCTATTCTGATAATCAGTAATCTTCCACAGATGTGGGAGAATCTCTCTGCCAAAAAAAACTGACTGCCCTTGATTCACCAAGAAAGCAATCAGAACATTAGAATAAAAGCTTGCAATTTCCCGTTCTTATTCAACTATACATTGTACACTTTTGTGATTAACTTAGGTAAGTGCTTCAGTAACTGAAAGCAAAATGAAAATATTTACTTTCTTACCTGTTGTGATGATACTATGAAAGTGTCATGGCTTTTGTATAACAAAATCTAAACATATACTTGAAAATTCATGCAGACTTCAAAAGAAAATCGTCCAAACACAAAATGTAATGTCAGACCGACTTTTGCACCATTTCTCAAAAACTGTGCATTCATCATTCTTCATGTTATAAGCATTCATTCAGAAGCATTTTTCTGAATCAATTAAGAATGGTTTAGATATATTTTGGAATTGTTTTATTCAGTTTTATCAATAAACTGATCTTATACTTTCCTAGAAAGAAACTTGCTGTTTCTTTCTAGAAAAATGTACCTGCCAACTTACATTTTTTCATATTTCTGTAGGTACATTTTTCTAGAAAGAAACGGCATTGACAAGTATAAGATCAGTTTATTCTTAATTCATTAATTCCTACTGTAAATAGGCATTTATTCCTTTCTCACTAACAATAAGTAATTGTTAACAGTGCTTTGCAATATAAAAATTGCAAAAAATAAAAGATAATTTATTAAACTTACTAATATTTTACTAATTTGCTAACCAGCATCAGAGCATGAATTACAACTGTAGCAAGCACATAGCACTTAACTAGATAATTGAGGAAAATTGAAATTAAATGAAAAAGAACTGTCCTATAAAGTTGTAATCTGGGAGCAGGATAATCAAAGTTAATTTGGAGAAGGCTACATTTGGTCTCAGAATGCCTGTCTCCCAGATCTTTGACAAATTAATTTAGTACTGAGGAGTGCTTCATGGCTGATGCCCATTCTAAAAATAGTCTCAGACCAATAAAGGTCTTAGAGACACCCATTTTTCCTGCAAATGGCAAAGTGATAATGCAATCCTGTTTTAGAAGTTGGCTAAATGAAAATTTCCATCAAGTATGTAAGTACAGAGTCAGTGTTTATAACAAATTTAAAGTTGTATGATGCACTGCTATGGCATATAAAACTGAAAACTACAAAGACCCATATAATATTAAGCAGATGTAAATTTGTGTTCTTAAAGGTGGATGTTAACAGATTTACTAGTCTGTCCAAAGGAGGATAAATAGACGAATAATTTTATACCCTCCAGGATGTACAAGAGGATGAGGTCCATCCTTAAAAGATATGAAGGTCAGAAGATAATGAGTTGTGACATGGAGATTACATTTGTGAAGAACCATCTTTTCCAAGGATGTTGCGATCTTATGAGTTGGTTGTAGGGGGGGGGGGATTCAGTATTTTGTATTGCAAGGATTGTAGCAATTGGCAACAGATAAAATACTTCATGAACTTCCCCACCTCAGCTGCAACCAGGAATCAGCATCAATTTGCAAAAGATCTGGGATAGTCATTTAGAGATGAAATATAGCCTGACTTCTCCAAATTAACAATGGTTATCCTGTGTCTAGAGCAGCGCTTCCCAAACCGGGGGCCGTATGTTTTGCTGAGTGGGGGGGGGGGGGCTTGAAATAATGAAAACAAATTGAAAATGTTAAGATTAAGTAGATTTTTTTTTATCTTAAAAAGAAACTTATTTAATTTTTATTATTTTAATGGAAAAAAAAATCTCATTGGTGTGGGTTCACTTTGCTTCCTGCGTATTTCACCGCTTAATGAATATTAGTAAATATATGCTTATTCATATAAGTTTCATTTCAAAGCAGAAATCTAAGAATTGCTGTTTCAAATATTTCACCTGATATTGATGTTAACAGTATTGAAACATCAATCACATTAAATTGTTATTAAACTTCTTTTATGTTTTTAATTCTTTCTTTCTTTATTAATAATAGTTTTATGTTTCATGTGCTTGTATTGCAAATGCACAATAACAATATATCTATATAAAAATATAAGATAATGCCAAATGTGTGTGTAAGATGTTTAATATTTGCATTTGGTTTTTGCAATATTTGCCATGTATGTTTTGTATTGAATATAAATACAATAAATATTATAATAATATGTCTATATTACGATTTTTTTTTGAGGGGGGCTGTGAAATATTTTAATTTTTTCAAAGGGGGCCCTGACATCCAGAAGTTTGGGAAGGAATGGTCTAGATGGCACCACTTCCTAACTGAAAAAAGCATCAACAAGGTGTATTCAGTTACAATTTGAGTAGGTTCTACAACCATTTAGTTATATGATGTGCTTGCTACAGTTGTAATGTATGCTTTGATTGGTAAAAAACCAGCAAAATAATAAGTACAATAAATTAATTTTTTTCATTTAAGGTGATAAATCACCAAGGATAAGTTATGTTACTCTGCCACACAACTCAATATTCTACTGTAACTTTTGGAAATAGGATTGATTAAGCTACTAGCTTCATTTTTTCTTCTTTTCTGAAAAAAGAACTATTATTCCAAATAAAGTCTGTTAAAAGGGAAAGGACACAAGTTCAGAGAAGAATCTGAACATACTTTGTCCTATTTCATAGTTTTTGCATCTTCTAAAGTTTCTTTTAGTTACCCAACATTTTAAAGTACATTTCACAAAATGTATAAACTCCTATTGGAATCTTATTGCAGAATGGAACAATTTTATTCAAATTTGTTATTTACATAATTCATAAATAAATCTATCAAACAATCCCAATTTCAGACCATCTATAATGGATGTTAAAAAACAAGTCAAGCTACTCTGACTGAATGAAAGAAACTAGAAATATGATCCAAGATTTGTTACAATAGATAGTTTTGAGAAACAGATTCAAACTAATAATTCCACATTGGCTATACAAGAGGGGTGGGCCTGGAAAGTTTGAAGTAAACACCTAGAACAAAAAATTTTTCCATATAGAAATTTTTTCAGAAAAAAAAAAAAATTTCTTTTAAGATATATACAACAAAATAATTTTTGTTCTAGTTGTTTATCAAAACTTTCCAGGTCCCCTCATAGAATTACATTAAATGTGTTTAGAACCTATTATAATTTGTCAAATTATTTTAATTCTGATTTAAACTGATCATTTCTAGCAGCAAAACAATATTAAGAATCAGCCTAGGTTATAAATAGAAACATTTGCGAAACTTTTTTTTTTTAAATACTGGAGTACTACTATAGTTTGAATAAAAGTTTAATAACAATATCAAACAACTGTGATTAGTTTCAAACTGATAGCTAAGAGTGTTCAAATGCTCATTTTGATGCAATGCATAAAGAAAGTAAAGTACGACTAAATATAAAAATAGTCAACAAAATAACATGGCATACATTGACAATTCAATGAGCACTATTATTGGAGACTAATTATTTGAACTGGAAGGAAGGGAAAGAAAATTAAGTTTATGCAGTCACAACTACCTAGATCTGGTGAGAAAATTTATCCATAACCAAGGTAGCACCCATTTTGCAGTAAATGGCAAAGTGATCACGCAGTCCTGTTTGGGAGGTGGCTAAAACGTGGGAATGCCAATCAACGAGCATGTGAAGTACAGAGCTAGTGCTTAAAATAAATTTAAAGTTGTACAATGCAGTGCCATGGCATAAGAAACTGAAAAGAAACAATGTTAGTATATGGGAAATGTCAAGGAATATGATTATTAGATATGCATATTCAAAAGAATAAATCATTGTGTATTCTTATGAATATCATTGCTATCACAAATGCCATAAACAGAATTTGTTTATGAATTTTGTTACCCAGATCAACTAATCACAGATGTTCAAATTAAAATAACATGCTGCTTTGATCATGTGGATATGCTGTTATCTAATGCCCAGAAGATAATTTATCTTCTCAGAAGAAGAGATTAAATTATATGAACAAAGATGTAATAATTCTTTCCTTCATTGCTACAGTGATGAGCACTCAACTGAATTATGGATACAACTGTCATATTGGAATAATCTCCATAACGAGAAACATGGTCAGTTTCTCCTTAAAAAAAAAATTACTTTTAAGTAATTTAAATAACATTCACTGCTTCAGAATAGTATATTAGTGCTGCATATATAGAGAGATGTTAAGAAATAAAGGACATCTTTTATATTATTTTTTGACTGGTTATTATTGTAACTCTTCCAAACACTGAGGAAGACGTTAGGAGATATTACAAAATCAACAGGTATTCCTGCTGTAATGGTTTAGCCTGCTGATTTCTTGTACAAATACTTATCTGCTTGAAGTGCTAGTACCACTTCTCTTGATGCCAAACTCCACAATATGCTGCTCTAATTTTCTGAAGCTTTGTATATAATGCTGCAAGAATAAACTACTTTGTAAATTCAGTCTTATCTGTATAGTAATGATTTCCATTGTCAATACAGTGCAGACTAAAAAATTTAATATACCTGCTGACTAAGTAAAAATTCTCATCAGTGCAGAAACTTTTTAACAGCATCATTTTTCTTTATATCTTAAAATGATGCTGAAAACCTAATTTTCTAATATTATTGTTAATCATTTGCATATGGTGTCAATTGCATAGTCTCTGGCTGGTTTTTCTTGCAGGATGAAGCGGTAGGATTTCCACTCCTGTGGAAATCCTACCACTTCCATATGAGACTGGTTAATTCACCCTCGGATGAAAAATCTATACAAAGGATCTTTGTATCTAAACAGAATTTGAACAATCTTTCTGCATCAGCTTTTTCAAAAACACTTGGCTATTCCAGCTCTGATATATGGGCAGAGATTGATTATTGCTCCATTACAACCTTTGTAAGCGACAAATCAGTGCGAGAGCAGCCATGCCCACAAGTATCATTTGTGGGTCATGCCTTAAAAAAAAGCATTCCCTAGCTGTTCATTTCTTAACTTTATTTCAGATTGAAATTATAAAGTTCAAGTTGGACACCAAGAATTTAAGCTGGTTTTTTTTAATCTCTTAGAGGTTAAAAAAATAAACATGAACTGAACAAAAAAAGCATTTCATTTAACTAGCATCACTATGAAAAGATGAATGTAAATCTAAATAAAAGAAGCATAATAAATATCTATTTAGCAGAACTATTTTGCAAAATTTCAAGCAGAAAATAATCTTCAAAATTTAAGGCTATTTAACTAGCTATGTAATGTCACAAAAGGTAACATATTGAGCACCACAATTTAGCTCAAAAAGTGGTCAGTATTATTACTGTCACTCCCAGTCAGGCTCAATATAATTGCTTCAGAATTGATTAAATATGAAAAATTACTTGAAAAATGCACTTGTCTATTCATCTGTGATGAATGAGAATTTTTAGTTTTACAATTAAAGAAAATCAGGAAAAAAAGTTTGTTTAATCAGTTATGTAATGCAGATTGTTTATGTCTTTAGTTGATTTTTTCAGATGTTTACCTTAGTCATTGCATCTAATGAGGAATGCTGTTCATTACAAATGACTGTTGTCGCTTACCACTGATTATCATAATGTAATCATTCCCAGGCTTTTTAGTATGGTGGAATCACTAAAACATTTTTTTAAACCCTGAGGAATCCTGAATTTATGTAAACATATTCATATAAACAGATTCCACAATCTAATTAAGCTGTCAATGTTAATCCAAATAATAAATTCCATTTAATCCTTTATCGAAGTGTAAGCAAACAAAGTTTGTGCCTGAAGTACCTTCAGGACTGAAGCAACTCATGGTAAAGGTGGACCAAGCTCTCATCACTACTTGTCTTAGTATCTGTAAATCATATCTCCTTGGAGACATGTATAATACTATGTCTTAAGGGAAGGCCCACTACCCAGACCGGTTTCAACCTTTATTGAGGTCTCATCAGTGGGAACCAGAACCAGAGGTGGTTATTACTAAAGGTGGAAGTAATGGAGAACTCTTATTTACCTATACAAATTGCCAAAAGGTGTCTCACCTTATTATTAAATTACTCTTGCAGACATGTATAATGCTATGCAAGTATAGCTAATCTTGCATAGCATTATGCATGTCTGCAAGATGTGCTCTACATTATGGGAGATTCTAAGACAAGTAGTGATGAGAGCTTGGTTCACCTTTATCACGAGTTGCCTCAGTCTTGAAGATACTTCAGGTGCAAACAAAGTTTGTGTCTGAAAATATCTTCAGGACTGAGGTAAGGTGGTACATCCCTTGGCAACTCGCATAGCAGTATACGTGTCCACAAGGAGATGTGCTTTGCATTATGGGAAATACTGAGAGCTTGGCCCACCTTTGCTGCGAGTTGCCAAGGAATGTACCACCTTATCTCAGTCCTGAAGATATTTTCAGGTGCAAACTTTGTTTGCTTACACTTGGATAAAGGATTAAACTAAATTTATTACAGTCTAACCAAGTGGGAAAAAACTTCCAACATCCTGTCAATCCAAATGTTAATAATATTCATCTTCACCATTATATGCTCCACTTCACTGACTTTTTTCAGAAACTTCAATAGGAAACTAATAAATGGCTATTTTACAAAAAAAAAAAAAAAAAAAAAAAATCTCCATCTTTGTTCAGATAATGCTGAGAACATAATAGCAGAATTTCTTTCAATGGAAAAGTAAGTGGTCCATCTATGATCTCAGTTTAAAAAAAAAACACGTCACACATGTGCTACCTGTGGGCATAAAAGCTGATTTTCACTTACAAAGGTGATAGAGCAATAAATCAAGCTTTGCCCATAAATCAGAGCTGGAATAACCAAAACATTTTTTGGTTATTCCAGCCAAATCAAAACCAAAATTCGCTTGTTCTTGAGGCAATATAAAATTTATTGCATTTTTTTTTCCAATGAGCTTCTCAGGAATGTTTGTTCCTCATAATTCTTGCAGAACACCTGAAGAAAATTCATGGAACTGAACCCAATTTGGGAATTGCCATCGTAATGGAATATGAGAGGATAGGAGATGTATGCATCCTTTTATGTTTAGATCACTTAATCATCCTACAAGATAACCAATTAATTTCAACCTTAAAATATACATGAATATTGAAACTTCTAAAAAGTCTAGGACAAAAAATTTCCCCAAATATCTACGAGTCAAGAGAAATTACGTGTATAAGACCTAATACACAGAATCAGGGAAACTAGACCATGCATAACAGCAGCTAAGTTATGCAACTTTGTTAATGATAATGAGATGATTATAATGAAAGGATGACTATGTTCATCATATTTCTATAATATGAAGCATTAGATACGAACAGGAATCTGAAAGGTGTCTAACAGGATCGTGCAGACTATAGAGAGCATACAGAAATTACTTCTAAAACTTTTTTTTGTATGTACACAAATGCTAAGAGAGTATCAAGAACAAAAGAATAGAATTTGCTGACTTGATAAATATACTGGGCTGGGGGGGGACTGACACAGACATTAGCTGGAATCAAGTGTGCAGCACTTTTAGGGAGGAAGGATAGAAAAAAGGAGATTTGGGTGCGTGCTACTCATGACATTCAATGATTTGAATCCATTTAGGGTGGAAAGAAGACTCCAGTACTGAGAAGCTGAGTGATATGAGGTGGGTTCAGGAAAATCAGGTACACAGGATGTTACAGACCTAGTAAACTGTTTGCTGGTGACAATACATCACCAAATCAACCTGATAGATGCTATATATATTATAGGGTCAGAGGGGAATTTAGTTAAAAGTTTCACTGCTCTGCGTCTGTTGGTGACAATGATTATGCTGTTCTGACCTGGGAGTTGGCAAGTATATGGATGTTTCATTCAGAAAAGATTGCATAAAAAACTATAAAGCAAGAAATTATGACCAACTGAGGAGTATACCATGTTCTGTTAAATGGTATCAGTTGTTAGATGGGAAGGATATTGGCAGTGCAGAGCAAGTTTTTAAAAAATATGATGCAATATACTAGTCCATAGAGTCCAAAGAATAAATAGAATAGGAGTGAAGTAGATGTGTAATTTAAGCAAGAGATTCTTAAATCAAAATGAGAAATTGGCTCTGCATGCTAAAGACAACCAAAAGAATATTGTTAAGCTACAAGTGAAAAAAATAAAATAAAATAGTAAAAAGAATTACTGAATGCTGATCGATGTCCATTTTGCTATGAATTAACGCATGGCATATGCAACATATCAGGTCTCCCCTAAAAATCAATGGTACCAACATTAATCACATAAAATATGTGGATGATATCATTATTTTAGCAGATTCTAAACCACAGCTAGAAAAAACTATCAATATTTTAAATTACTCTTGTAAAACTTATGGTATGAAAATAAATCTTCATAAAACAAAAATAATGAAGATCGGTAGAGAAGCAAATATTTCTATTAATCTTGAAAATCACCTGCTGGAACAAGTTAATAAATATGTTTATCTTGACAGTCATATCTAGTAACCTCAACAATATGGAAACAGTAAAACACAGGCTAAACCTAAGGTGGACCAACATGAATAAACTAAACAAAATATGGAAAAATAAAAAATCCTAACGAGTCTAAAATTAAAATTATATAAAACAATTATCCTGACAGCTACTTATGCTTCAGAAGCCTGGATATTATTATTATTATTGTTCTGGGAAACTCCAAGGAGTCGACAGACTCATCGAGGGAGGCCCTAACATCATGTCTGGAACAACTATTCAACCTTCACACAGTATCTATCATATCTTGCCTTGAACTCATTCACGGTCGTAGCACCCACAACAGACTCTGGAAGCTTATTCCACTCATTCACCACTCTCCAAGTAAAAAACCTAGCTCTAACACCCTTGTCAACCACGCTCTTGCCCAGCTTCCATGCATGGCCCCTAGTCCTCCCACCACCAGTCATATTTTCAAAAATATCTTCTGGATCAATCATATAAAAACCCTTCAGTAATTTGAATGTCTCAATCATATCACCCCTCCTTCGCCTATCGTCCAATTTCTGCAACCCACAAATTCTCAACCTATTCTCATAAGGTTCATTTCACAGACCTGCTATCATCTTGGTCACTCGTCTCCGGACCCTCTCCGCTTCCTCCCCATCACGAAGAAACCCTGGTGCCCATAACTGAACACAGAAGTCCAGATGGGGTCTTATCAAGGCTCGATACAGAGGAACAACAACTTGTTTGTCTCTGCATGTTAAAGTATTTTTCATAAGCCAAGTGATTTGGTGAGCTGTTTTAGTCACTTTTGCAATGTGCCCCCTAAACTTCAACTCCCTATCCACCAGCACTCCCAAATCCCTGGCCTCAATCTCCTGGAGTATGGTTCCACCAATGCGATATACTGCTGCTATTCTTTTCACCCCAAAGTGCATAACCTTACACTTTGCCACATTAAACTGACATCCATTTTTCCTAGCCCAGTTCTCCAAACTATCCAAATCATCCTGTAAAATTTTGACATCCTGTGCACTCACAATTGCTCTACCCAACTTTGCATCATCAGCAAACAAGTGAACACTTCCTCTCAAATCCTTTCCAATATCATTGATGAACAAACTGAAAAGCAGTGGTCCAAGAACAGAGCCCTGCAGCACACCACTAGTCACAAGACGTCTTTTTGACTCCACTCCTGAATAAACCACTCTCTGGTATCTCTCCTTCAACCACCCTCCTATCCATCTTACCAACCCTATATCTATCCCCATCTGCTCCAGTTTACTGATTAGGGTTCCATGTGGTATCCTGTCAAAGGCCTTGGCTAGGTCCAGCAGTATCACTGTAAACCCATTACCCCTATCCAGTTCAGCCGTCACTGTGTTATAAAACATGAGCAAGTTACTGAGGCATGATCTACCCTTCACAAAACCATGTTGTCCCCCATACAATATCCCATTTTCATCTATCCAATCCTGTATTCTTTTCTTGACTAATTTCTCTAAGACCTTGACAATGATTCCTGATATGTTAATCGGTCGGTAATTTACAACAGCAGTCTTGGAACCACCTTTATGCAGTGGAACTATTTTCCCCTCCTTCCACCCGCTTGGGACTAACCCAGACCCGAGACTCAAATTAAACAAAATGGTCAAGGGTACTGACAATTCTTTAGCTGCTTCTCGTACTACAGGAGCTGGTATATCATCTAATCCCACAGATGTATTGACATTGAGGTTATGCAATAGACTACTCACCTCCACTTCATTCACCACAATTCTCGTATAATCTACTGGTTTATTCGTTTCTGCAGTGTCACCACCTGGATGATATGTTCTTGCAAAGTGCTCACTCAGTAACTCAGCTATCTCAACTGATTCAGTTACCTCCCTACCATCGGCATTCTTTAAAATCATTCTGCCATGTACATTTTTCCTTTTACTTGCTACATATCTAAAAAACTGTTTGGGTTTCTCTTTAGCCTGCATGGCCAATGTTCTTTCGTACTCCTTTTTTGCTTTTCTTACCACACTTGTCACCCTTCTGGCCTGCGCTTTATACCGTTCATGTGCCTGCCAGTCACCTTTCTCCTTAAATTCCCTCCATAGTTGTTTCTTTTTTTGCAGCTCAAGCTTAATGGTGTTATTCATCCATTTAACCCCTACTTGATTTATTATTCGGACTCTAGGTATACAGTCAGCCATTGCTTCATGCAAGCACTTCTTAACTACCTCCCATGCACTATCAACTTCTAGTCCTTGCAGTTGTACATGCCATGGCACTGAACCAATCAAACTCCTAAGCTTGTCATACTTTCCAGCCCGATAATTCCACACGTACCCTGTCTTAATTGAAAATTCTACACCTTTAGCCACCTCCCAAGTCAAGACCCTATGATCGCTCTCACCAGTTGGTGGCAACGTGGTCATATACATTACAGCCAAATTCTCAGATGCAATTACTTGGTCAAACACTCTCTGACCCCTCGTATTTTCCATTACATGCTGTCGCAGATAGTTATCCCTTAATAACCGCATAAAATCCAATTCCTTCCTCCCGTGTGTCCTCTCCTCACTCCAATCAATGCGACCATAGTTGAAATCTCCCATAATAATCACCCTCCTTCCACTCATTTCTTCTAGTTGCTTGTGCATACTGTCACCACCATCTTTTCCATCACCTGGTCTATAGCAGCACCCAATTGTATATTTAGTTCTGCTAGCCATAATCTCACACCAAATGGCCTCAAATGTGCTCTTTTCTCTATCCTGCAATTCAACTTCCATTCTCCTTGGCTGTAGCTATCAGCTATCATCAACAATACTCCTCCCCCCATTTTATTCTCTCTGTCATTCCTGAACACACTATACCCATCACATTCAATCCCACTAGCTATATCATCTACAGTCAGCCATGTTTCACTAATACCTTGCCTTGCGTATTTCAGCGCGTCTGTTTGTGTGTTTTTGGTGTGTTATAACTTATTATTTGATAAAACACGTTGCAATAATTATGGCACCTGTACGAAGGAAAATGGCGGCCTGTAATGATGGTTCACCATCTTTATCAAAGAACGGTAGTTTAAAAGAAACGAGTCAGTGTACTAGCTGTGAAATGTACGCTTTGCGGAGTGCGGTCGGAGTGTGGATAGATGATGATAAAGGATTGAATGTGTGTAGAAAATGTAGGGAGAATGAGGAATTGAAGTGTATTTCGGATCGGGAGTGTGATATTTTTGTCAAACTTCAGAATGAAGAAAATAGCGATATGACAAGAAACGGCAAGGTTGTACATGAGAATTATGAGTGTGAATGTAGAAAGTGTGAATGATAGTATTAATGGTTTCTCAGAGAATAAAAAAAATGAGATAGATGCATTGAGTGAGATCGCGTTGTTAAATGGTGCGATAGAACGGGCAAAACAGCAGCTAGAGTGCATGAACAAAAGTCGATTGAATATGACAGGAAAAATAGGCGTATGAATGTGAACATGAACAAAATGAAGGATAGAGTGCTGTATGGAGACTCGTTAGTACGAGGTGTGTTAGTAGAGGGTTTGACAAAATCGTACCAACCTGGTGCGACCAAAAATGATGTAATTGAATCTATTAGAGAGCAAAAGGAAAGGGTGAAAGAAATGATTGTTGTGGCAGGTACGAATGATTTGAAAGGAGATAAAATGGAAATGATAGAAGACCTGAATGAATTGTTTGAGGTAGCAAAAGAAAAGAGTGAGAGAGTTAGAATGATTAGTCTTTTGCCACGGTATGACAGTGAAATGCTTAAAAGGAGGGCCTAAATATTAACTCAACAACCCAAGAAACTTCAAGCATTTGAAATAAAATGCCTCAGAAAAATTAATAACACCCATTGGATGCAACACAAGACTAATGATCAAGTCAGAACAGATTTATACTTCCCAGATAATATAATAGACAATCATTAAGCATCAATTGAGATGGTTTGGTCATATTCAGAGAATGGCCCCTCATAGACTCCCATATTTAGCTCTGAATGGATATATCAGAAGAAAAAGACCTAGAGGCAGACCAAGAAGTACTTGGATAAAGTTGCTGAAAGAACATTCACATCTACTCAGCTATAGAGTCATGATTGAGATGGCTAAAGATCGCGATAAGTGGAGAACCTTTCTTCTTAGTGGACTCAACCCGTTACCAATCGGATGAGATGAGATGATATGTAACATTGAACTCAATGCTACCTCTACTCTGGATAAATAAATTCAGGTATACGAGGTAGAGTAGCGCTATTACATCAACTGAACGAGAATTCGGCACGAAAAACTGATGGGATACAAGCACAGACTAAAAGAACGTTCATCTGAACTAGCTAGGCCTCTGACACTAAGACACTACATAATTGTGTCTTAGAAAAGGGAAGAATGTATAATAAACTTTAATCATAAGAGATTAATGGAGTGAAACCACTAGGAAATGATTAAAAGTGGTATTTAATGCTTCCAATATTTTGCCACAGTTACAGACATAGTCAAGGAGTACAAAATGACCTTACACACACAAAACTAACTAAAACACATGGACAAAATACTAGAGTCCTAACTAGGTGGGTGCCCTCTATGGACACCTGTCGGTGGTCTACGATGTAAGCTAGGATCTTGAAGTATTAGTGTTTACCATATTTTGAGAAGTTTAATGCAACTATTTCTTTAAATTAGGCTGATTTTTAAGAGCAGCAGAAAACAGCCTTTCTCTTCTGAATTTCCTGTAATGCAGCTTTTTCCAGTTGATTCTTTGAGAAGTAACCAAAGCATGGTCAGCAAGACCTGATTGACCATGGTCATGACTGCAGATATTTTTTCTTCCATTCAGATGGTAGCTAATCTTCCTGCCTGTCCATAGTAGGCCATTGTGCAGGAACAAGGAACTATATACACCTGGAACTGATGGGGAGTTTATCCTTATCTGCTCCTAAAGGAGCTAGTTTTAAGTGGGGTTCGAAAGTGGTGCAAAGATTGTATTTAAGATTCTGTATATTTTTTCTGATGTGCCTCAGACATATGGGATGCTGATAGCATTACTGAAATCTTTCTAAAGAGAATGTTATGGACTGGGGAAAATTATTTTTTTTTGATAACATGGGAACAGTAATCATTAGATTGAGAAGTGTGGTGTATATGACTGAGTTTTGTTGCAAGAGAGGTCTCATCGGAACAAAGATTATAAGCTCTATGGGTTAGTTTTTCTTTTATTACACCATATTATTGAGGGGGAGAGAAGGTGATCTGAAAGCTTGTGAATGTATCTGCCTGAGTGAGTGGGTTTCCTATATACCGAAAAGGACAGGTTACCATTAGATAGGTGGGTGACTAAGATTTCTAGAAAGGCCAGATTATTATTAATTTCCTTTTCCATAGGAAAATCAGATTCTAGGCTATTGAAATGACATAGAAAAGTCATTTCAATAGACCAAATAGAAAAGACATCTACATATCACAACTATATGTCTCTGTAACAAATGAAATATTGGAAGCATTAAATACTAATTTTAATTAGCTTTGATACACAATCTTATTGCACAAGGGTGGTGCAAAGAATGATGTTCAACTATCCACCTATCAGTATCTCTGGCATGGAGATTTTGGAAAAGTTAGTAAGAGCTTACATAGAGAAATGGGTTGACAGTGAATCTGTACTATGCAAAGAACAGCATAGGTTTACTAAGAAGAAGTCTGGTTGAGAAATTGCTCATATTTTATAATTTTACATTTGAGTTAAACAAGGAGAATGAATATGCATGGTACTAATTTGCTAAGGCCATTGTATTGTATTAGTTTTATAAACAATTAGCTTGAATAAGAGGATGGCTGAATTACCGATAAAGAAGTGGTGTGTGTGAGGGATGCAAGTGGGCAAGATATGAGGCAACCAGTGGTGTACGACAGGAATCAGCTTTGGTCCACTGCTATTTATTATTTTCAATTCAATTCAACAACAATGAAAAATATTTGACAGGCAACAATACAGCTGTTTGCCAATAATGCAAAGATAGGCAGAGTAATCAGGAATGTAACTGACATGCAGCACTTGTGGATGATTTAAACAGACTGATACTGTGGATGTATGAAAAATGGCTATCAATTTAATGTTAGTAAACTGAAAGTTAGTGTAATGATATATCGAATGGCATATTATATTGGCAAGATTATGCTAGGAAAAACCAATCAGGATAGAGATTACTTCTTTACACTAATATGAACTGCTATATAAGCAAGTCATTTTCCTCTTTATAAGGGTTTGATACAATCTCACCTAGACTACTTGTGTGCAGATCTGGTCGTCTCCTGATTTGCAACGTGATGCAGAGCAAAGAAGTGTTAAAGATTTTACTAGGACTGGAATGTAGTTTACAAGGACAGATTGTTTGTAGACTTCAGACATTAGCAAATGGGAGTAATACGATAGACTTAAACTTCTGAAATAGTCATAATACCAGTAGATGGAATTATGCAGGATGTGGATTCATAGAAGTTGAGAATGAATGTGGGAAGAAAGAGGTGACAACTATTTTTCCCTATGGTTGGTGCATGTATAAATATTGTGTATATTGTGAATAAATTCAAAAATAGGTATAACAGCTTATGTGGGTAATATGTGCCTCCCTTGATGAGTCCCTGACTCACTTGGAGTCTAGTAATTCTTTATATTGATTTAAACCTAAACCTTTAATGTTTTCTGAGTTGCCACCATGTTGTGCAACATCATTGGTCCTGTCAAACTGACAATGTTTTGGAGACTAATCATTCAAAAATGCACTAATACAGTTGTGTAAATGAAGGGTTTTATATGAACTGATATTAATGTTTAAGATTGTTTATAGGAGAAAAAAAAAATTTCCTTTTTTTGCATAAAACTAAATTTAAAACAAGTATTAGAAGCAAATATTTAAAAAAAAACTAGCATCATTAATGGAAAAAAAAAAAAAGTGATTTATTCTGTAACTCTACTTATGCATCTGGAATTGTTGTAAAGATATTTTTGTATATATCAGACCAACACATGAAAGGTTGTAAAACCTATAGCATAGTGTTATCTTGACAAGAGGACAGGAAGAAATAAGTAATGACATTTCATGAGCAGACTGAAGTCTTTGGAGGAGGCAGAGTGAAAGAAGTAGATGGAATGAAAGAAAGGAGTCGGTCTGGTAAATGAAGCTAGATGATAAATGAATGTTGACTGGCAGCTACTTGTGTTTAGTCTTGGACAAAAGCAAAGGAATGATGGTAAGTTCAGCAGAAGAAGAGACAATGCAAAACATTATAAGAAATGTTTTCCATTAAATTACTAAAATAAAGAGCCAAAAGGCTTCATTTCAGCGATGTAAAATTATTTAAATTAAGGGGATATTAAATCCCACATTATTTCAAAGCTGAAACTCTGCTTTGCAGTATGGAACTCTTTGATTTCTATCTCTGAGTTTCTTATTTGGCTTTGAAATAATGTGAGATTTAATATCCCCTAATTTAAATAATGCTTTCTATTAAATTATACTACCCTTTCCTGGATAGTATCAAGCATTCTTAATGAAGTTTCAGGTGTACCATCCAGGCAGTATTCAAAGACTGAATGAATTTGGGAGACAGTGACCAGATCTATAAGTGAGAAGTGGGGAATGGAAAGAACATCTCAACTAGACTAAACCAAATGATCTTTCTTGCAAAAAAGAATACTTCACTGATACCAAATTTAGCAAAGGCAGCAATGAAATTAACAAGGTTCATTTCAGTGAAGAAAAGTGCAAGACTGGTTATGGAAGATTTTGAACTAATAATTTTTACACTGTAATAAGCCACACTATGGATAAGATTTAAAGTGATCAGTGAAAGGAGATCATTTATGCAGAGGAGGAGGCAGTGAAAGTACACAACCAAGGTACTCTAACATTGGTGTGGAAATCTTAAGAGAGGAAACTATCAATATATAGCTGAACAAAAAGAGGAAGTGAAACAACTGCGAAGTGAGGAAACTAAACCAAGAGATGGTAGTTTACTGAGTAGGGTCTCTGTACCAGATGTGATTCAAATGTTCAAAAAATGTAAAGGATTATGTGCATTTTTCCATAGCTTTTGTCCAAAATATGAGCAATGATGGTTAACAGCAGCTGTGGATCAAGAGTGCTAAAATCTGTATTGTTAGTGGGCCTCCATATAGAGGTGAAGTTGGCTGTTGATGCCAATAATTTTAAATATGGCAAACAATAGTTGATTTTGAAACATTAAAAAAAAGGTAATATGGGACAGATACATATTCTATATAAAAGAAAGCTTTATCTGCAATGAAATCGAGAAAGAATATCCCTGTAGTGCTAACCGGCAGGGACTATACTGTCCACAGCTGGTTTCACAGAAATATCTTCTGTGCTTTTAATATTTAAGTAATTGTTCGCTTCCCTACTCATTAATCTTATATAGGATCAAAATATAAGGTATTTTTGTATACCAGACCTAAAACTTTAAATGTCAAAGTTTGCATTCTAACAACTTACTAGGTCCAAGTTTGCTGCAGTGACTTCTAGAAATTAGAAAGGATTCAAAAAAAAAAGCGAGTATGTTTATATCTGGAAGCAGTAAATAAACTGATATGAAAATAGAATAAAATGAAAGTATGTAATGGTGAATATTCAGAATCCTTCCTATTTTGAGAAGGAAATTCTTGTCCATTTCAAGATCCAGGTTTGATTAGTCATGCTGATTGACTTCAGCATCCCCAGTAGTTGTTTTCCATCTCCTATACTAAAGGATAGACTAAGAACATGCAGACTGCAGAGTTTTGTTGATAGAAAGCAAAGGAGAGATATGCTCAAGACATTTAAGCTGCTGAAGGATTATTATTGTATTAATGCTGAGGAGATTTATCATATGGTAGAATGAGGGAAAGGAAAAAGGACAAGAAGCCATCCCTGGAAGTTGCAAGTAAAAGAGTAAAACGTTTTTTGCATGGCAAGTGGTAAGAGCATGGAATGCATTGTCTGAAAGAGTGGTGAATGTGCACACTGTGGATGATTTTAAGGGGTGGCATGATACTGTTCACTAGTGTTGACCTCCCAGGAAAATAATATAGGTAAAATCCCACTCTGCAACAAACATTCAAGGAAATAATCTAAACTACAGTGCAAGAAATTAATCTAAGCCCATAGCATAATTAAGCTTAAGATGGTTGAGAATTATCAGTTTAAAATAAGGATCTTTATCATTCAAAAAATTTTATTACCTTTTCAAAACCAATCTTTGCTTTTTTTGTGTGTGTGTGTGGGGGGGGAGGGGTCCACTGTGCCTGCTTATTTATTACTATTATGCGACATTTCCAAGGAATCCAAAGACTCACTGAGGGAAGGCACCTACTCTTAAAACTGTTTCCACCAATTAATTCACCAACTACAGTGAATCACAACTAAAGTTCACCCACAGATTAGAGACCCTTCGACACTTCTGCACATGGCACAAAAAGGAGAATCCATTCCAATAATAGGATAATCAATCTGCATTGTGGGATGAGTTGTTTATTATTACACATCGGAAAATTAACTTCTGTTTTATGATCATTGTAGTTGACTGTTGCTTGTATAACAGTTGGAAAATTTTACCTATAAAGCAGGCAATTTCACGTGTTGGCGACCAATTCATACGTCCTTCATTTCTTTTTTCCTTCAGCATGAATCTACTATTCTTGACAAGTTTCCAAGTGGAGATCTCTAACGTGTGGGCATACTATACCATCATCTACTGCCCATCACCACCAATAATTTACAGAGAAAAACCAGTAGTTTTTCTCTGTAAATTGTTTGTTCTCAAGGCTGATTTTCCTGGCATACCCGAATTAAGGGCCAAGGACTCATTTCTCTTGCAGAACAATAAACGAGTAGAACAGTTTTGTCTTTTGAAGTGGCAAGTGCACTTAGTGTGAATGAATCTGAGGTCTACCAGATTATGTGAGTGATAAATGGCTTCCCTCTATTAGTCCTTGACTCCCTAGTGGTCTCAGAGCCCAATGGCTAATTATAAGACACCCAGGGAGTCAAGGATTCAGAAGGAGGCCACATATTATCCTCCCACTAATACTAGATGTGGTATCTCCTCAAACTGATTCATATTAGATGCAGTTAATACTTCAAAACTGCTCACACACTGTTCTGCAAGTAACATAATAAACATTGTCAGGAAATAAAATACCTGCATTACAAATCAATTATAAAATAATATCTTCCTGTTGAAAAGCAGCTATAAATTATGGCCTGAAATAAGGAAACTACTTTCTTAATTTCTTTAATCAACTCAGAGACATTTGTTAATAAAAAGTAATGCTTACCAACAAGTAATGTAATTATGCTATCCCCAGATTTTCGGACCACTTGAAATGGTTTATGGCAAGCTCTTTATATAATAAATGAAAGAAATTCCAAAAACTTACCACTGGCAGGCACCAGAATGAGCATTAACCATAAAAGCTCAACTCAGCAAGTGATCACTGGCAAATGTCATGCCAAAAGTCAACTGCCAGAAGCAATAAGAAATATATATCCCTGCAGTTTTCATTTAATCTGTTAGATCCCAATTATCATATTAGATAATGAACCCTAATAAGCAGTACTGTAATGTATGATGTGACTTGCATCCTTTAGTTTGTCAAGATCCAGGTTTGATTCTAGTTGCTTTCCAAATCCAACTGAAGGCTAGTTACCCAATCTCATACAGTAGTGGAAAGGTTTTTCAACTCATAACCCTAGATTTTCATCCAGCAAACAAACAAACTGGCCCAAGATACAGTTATAAACAATGACATAAAATGGGTCCTGATTTGTAGTCTGAATAAAGTTGTTATGAGACAAGTTTCATGCTATAAGCATCTTGGGAAATGGGAGATCTCCCATGCAGAGGCAGTAATATTAGTAACCTGATCTAGTAATAGGGAAAATCTGGATCACGAATAAAATATAATGTAATAAATGTTATTTTCTTAGTATGCTTGGACTACATCTTCTGGACCATCAACACAGATGATCTTGGTTTTAACATTAGAGCATTCACCCACACCATGCAAATAATTGATCTCAACTTTGCTGACCATGTTGTACTTATTGATAAAGAACCAACAAATGCACAAAAACATCTGTCTACTAGAGGCACAGGCTAAACTTATTGGTCTGCAGATCAACATCCAAAAGTCCAAAGTATTCTCAATAGGTTATGAAAACTTGATACTTCAAATCAGCAATAAACCCTTAGAAAGAATAAAGGACTTTCAATACCTTGGATCATACATCAGCAATACAGAAAATGATATTAGAAAATGTAAACAGCTGGCCCTAGTCTTCCACAACAAACTCCGCTCCATCTGGAAAGCATCATTAAAGACAAAATTAAGACTATACCATGCAACCAGTAGATCCATCTTCTTGTATGGTTCTCAAACCTGGATAATAAGCACCAAAAAAACTACAGATCTAATTAACTCCTTTGGAACTACATGTCTCAGACTGATCCTTGGTTGGACGTGTCACTAACTCTGCTGTGCAAAATCTGGTAAGCAAGAACCACTCGTCAATATAGTCAAAAAACTACAACGCAGATAGATATGGCTTGCACATACTGAAGTCTCATCCTTTTTGGAATCCCTCATCCTGTACAAACCAGAAGATGGCAATTGCAGTAGAGGTAGACCATGCAAACAATATTGGCAATACATATGTGAAACCATCAGTAGGCTGAACTGTAAAACTCCATCTGACATCTACCAGATAGCTCAAGATAGAGAGACTTGGAAGACCATAATTTGCAATATTTAATTTAATATAAATCTCTTTTCCCTTTTCATATTGTGAATAAACTATGATGATGACGACATTAAAATGACGTAAGCTTCCGAACTTCGTGATTGGAACTGGTGTCCAAAAAACCTGTCCAACAACAAAACGCAACAATAACAGCCGACTTCATGGTTGAATCTCATTAAAGAACTTCAACCATTATCACATTAATATTTGTTCTAAATAAACTGGTAGCATATTTCACGAAAATGTCAAAAGCAATGCGAATGAACAACTTATAATTGCTAGTGCCAAATGTTCCACAATAATCATAAGTAATTTGAGTATGTTAACTAATCCCATTTATCTTCGACGATTCTTTCGATAAACTTAGGATGAAACTCAAAGTTTATATAAAAAGCAACTTTTTTATTGAACTAGTGCCACAACATGCACACATTTCAATTCGATTATACTGCATTTTTACCTGTTAAAAAATGCAAATGAAGAAAGTCAAATCAAATGGCAAAGTAATAAAGCATAAGGCAAGAATTATGAAAATGATTCATGCGTCACAATGTACGTATATGTAACATGCAATTTTGTATATGTACATGCAGGGTTTTGTATAAAATGCATACATTCGTACACCAATTAACACTAGAATGCATTTCAGCACTCACTTCATGAAATAAATGTAGGATCTGCATATTTGCAGGCATAAAATTTAAACATTTTTTTCCTGTCTGCAGTGCTACTCTACCGTGTCTCTAATAATGGCCGATAGCAAGAAGTCACTGCACTTACAGTACATGTACATTGAAATCATAAAACTGTAATTTTTCTTACCTGATGAGAAGCTTCCCACCCGTTAATCTTATCTTTACTTATTGGCGGAATGGTGGAAGTTTTAAGTTACACAAAGTGAAGAAAAGGGAGCCAGGGCTGTTACTATGCGTCTTGTTTTGAACGTAGAATTAGCCAAACTCACCATGCAAAAAGACATCAACAACGGGCTCCAGTTCACTTATATTTGGAGAAGAATACTCTCGCACCACTAACATGTGATGTCATAGTGAGCAAAGCCTAATAACCTGATTGGTTACTCACCCAATGTTTTGGGAGAAGTGTGCAATAACCTTTTTACAGTAGATTACGACTATTAACATTATCTGCTTTGTGTAATTTGGGTTTATTTAGTGTGAAGGAAAACTTCGCTTTTGTTTTACGTATTTCCTCACCAAGCATGAATCCTTTAATCATAAAAAGAGCAACATTTTTAGGATGACGCTATTAAACGGTACCTAAATAAACGCAAACCAGTAATGTTTTAAACTGCACCAAAAAGTATACAAAACAGTTTCATACAATAATGTTAACTATTATTATCATTAATCCAAACTAAACATCGACTTCTAAGATGCACACATAATTTACGAAAACATATGACTGCACAACTTTAGTAAAAATTTCAATTTTAAAAAATGTTGAAAAGTGAATTTTTCACTGAAAAATATTTTTGAAAATCCTTGTGAATTTTGTCCAATTCATTATTAAACAGCTTTAGTGAATTTTCTGTAAATTAATTAATTTCTGTAAATACCACAGAAATTAATAAGTACCTGTCGTTTTGTTTTAGTTGTTTTGGTTTTAGCTTAGGTCAATAAATTGGCAAATGCATTTGAGTTAAAAGTAAACTGTGTTACAATTACTAAAACAATTTCATTTATTGATATTACATGTTTCTAACATTTTAATTATAAATATTAATATATATATATATATTAGAAGGAGAAATAAAAACCTAATACGTGAAAACCCGATAACATGAAAACTTGTTATGCATGAGTTTAATTATAATTAATCTGCAAAAACTGTGCTATTGACGTTGTATAAACGTTCATATAATTGCTGTTCAAAGTATGATTAATAACTGCTTGTTATAAAAATATGAGAAAAATAAATCTCCATACACACTTCAGAAAGTTGCATAGGAATATACAGTGCATTATTAAGTTAATAGTGTTGGTTAATTTTTCAAATAACAGTTCTTAAGGTCCCGGATAGTTTTTGATATTTGCAGGTTTCATCATTAAACAGCTTTAGTATGTATATTAAATATATTCTTCTTATATATTAAAAAGAAGAAAAACTTATGCAGTTTAGGAAATATTTTATGCGCAAAAAATAAAACTTGGTGTCCCTGTAAAACGTGCTTCTCTGTAAGAAATGTTATGTAATCTATTTCAATATCTCTTCATATCAGTAAGACGTTCATTATAATCCGGGTTCGAAGCCGGATCACAAAATAAATACGCTAATATTCTTGGACAGTATGTTTAGCTCGTGGACATGTAATATATCATAAATTAGCAATATAGCAAAACTGGAGCCTTCGACATCTATAGTCTGGTCATTTTTGATAAGTACGAAAGTGCTCTTCCGATTATCGAAACACATATTCGCTTGCTTATATTATTATTATTATTATTATTATTGTACGGGCACCTCCATGGAGTCAACAGACTGACTCTAAATTGCTTGTTTTTTCAGACTAGTTTGTGTAAAACACGAGCGCGCATTTGCAAGAGGACGGAGATAAACAGTTTTGTCATTTCTGTATGAGATTGGCTTAATCAGTATAAAAATTTATACTGATTTAGCCAAGGTTTTTCCGACCTTGGAATTGAGTCTCCGTAGCTCATGACTTTGAGATCTTTTCAAACTGAAGGTGAGTTAGCTAGGTCTCATACTTCCCTTCGGAAACTCTGCTATTTCATACCTCCAAACAGACAAACTGACCAGCACACGCACAAGTTATAGACATAATTCCCTGCCCTCATGGCCTTAGTTGCTTCAACCTTAATTCATAACTATCCCATAATCAAAGAGTAGGTGCCTCCCGCCTGTGCTATAGAAGCACTAATTTACAAACAAATACACTGATTTTTTTTGTCTCCTATATGAAAGTCTCAATATAAACATACTAAATACAGCATTGTAAATGTACTGAAAATATACGCAATCAAACTTTGTTTAATATGCAAATTTGAATCTGAATTCTTAGTTTTCTACTTTTCAACACACATGTTAATAAAGCCAACATTAAAGGTGGTTTTTTTTTTTTTTTTTTTTTTTTTTATGGAATCCTTTTGACGGTTTCCTTAAAAAAAAATTAGCAATGTCAAGCTAATCGTATAGTACTACAACATACTATTACATATCAGGAAATTGATGGTGGCAATGACATCTTAAGGACATTATTAACCAGTGACGCAGCTATAAGGGGTGCGGAGAGGACAGTCCGCCCCGGGTGGAACTCTGAACCTTTTTGAACTTGTGCAGTTAATTCTAAAATATACTCTCGAGAACACATTTCCAAATATTGTAACATTACTGCGAATTTTCCTCACAATTGCTGTAAGTGTTGCTAGTTGTGAGAGGAGTTTTTCTAAATAAAATTGATTAAGAATTAATTACCTACATTACTATGAAATAGACTTCGCCAATGTCATCGACGATTTTGCTAACAGAAAAGCAAGAAATATAACATTTTAGAATGTTGAAATTAAAGTTTTACTTCAAAAATAAACAGTGTTTTAATTTATTTCCCTATACGTCGTTTTGACTTTTTGTAGTATTTTTGGTGTGTATTGAAAGGGGCGGCAAACTGAGGGATCGCCCCAGGCGGCAACAGCTCTAGCTACGCCACTGTTATTAACACTTCAAATTTCAGCCAATTTTTATAGGTCGCTTAAGTTTAGAGACGGTTGACAGCCGTAATATGACCACTCCATAATCAAAGAGCATAGTGATGCAGATTTAATTTTTTTTTTCTAAAAAATTAAATCAAAATCAAGACTATCAAGTAGGAAGTCTCTGCAATTGCAATAGTGAGCATTGCAAACCCACCACAGAGTCAGTGGAGTCTGTTCTGTTGTATGTCCAAAACAGAAAAAAATGCAATTCACTACACAAATAATCATTCCTCACAATTTAAAATCAATAATGAAAACTCTGCAAAAAAATTTAATAAAAATTGCAACGACAAAATTTCATATTCAACTCAGAATATTCTGAAACCATAATACATCATTAGCATCCTTAAATATACTCGATTCATTGGCTTGCGGTCAGATAATTCTTTTTATATATAAATCTGGCATATGATGGCGAGGTTAATTAGCCTGGTTGGCAATGGGTTTTTTTTTTTTTGTTGTTGTTTGTTTGTTTGTTTTGTTTTGTTTCAGTTCGTTCGTTTTGGGAAAGATTGTGGGGGAAGGACAAGAGCTGTTAGATGAAAACCCTGTTAGCTCCGTGAGTCATCTACTTCGCTCGGTGTTCTTCGGATCCTAGACAGGATTTGATTATAGGTATTTCCGACTAAGGAACACAGTCATTCTTCCAATTGTCCTATATGGTGGCATTACGTAGTACTCCCCTTATATTAAAAGAATATTATGTGATATAAAAAGGACAAGAGAAAGAGAGAGAGGAGCTAGGTGAAATAGAGTAAAGATAGTGCTTATGACTGGTGAGAGATGCTGAGGTTGCAATGCTGTTTAACCTGGCTTAAGAGGCATATTTTGAACTTTAAAATACTAATCTTCTGAACAGAAGATTTGTATTTCAAAACAAATTATATCAAAATATAATAAATCTGTGAGGTTTTAATTATAGTAGCCCAATATCGGAATAAAATTAGATATAACAGAATTAGACAGACGACTAGAATAGAGAATATTTGAAGTATTTTCAGTATGTAAATGGCAATTTCTAGCTAAGATGGACAAAATTAAACACGGGGTGGATACCGAAGGATGGTAAGAGAAGGAAAGGTCGTCAAAGAACAAGATCGAAGGATGATCTATAAAGTAGGCATAAGATGATGGACATTAGCTAAGGACAGACACAACTAGAAATTTACTGGCGGGAAGCCTATACCGAGCAGTGAATAGGAAGAGAGCGAAGATGTGCAATATCAAGAGTAGCTCATAGTGAATTTAGATAAATTCCTAATAAGGGCAGGATGATGATGGAATTTCTGTGGTCTTTTGTAGGAGATTATTGATTCTATTGTGTATTTCTCTTGTTGGATCTCTCTCAATTTCCGAATAACTATCTGACTCTAACAATGTTAAGATTTTTTCTCGGTAGTCTATTTTATCTAGAACTACAGTTGCATTCCCCTTATCAGCTTTTAAGATGACGACGTCCTTGTTAATCTGTAGATTTTTAATATTTTATTTTAATTTTTAATATTTTCTTCTTATATTAAAAACTCAACAGATTTTGTCTCTAAAATAAAGGACTTAAAACTAAAATCTTCTGACATCATGGTGAGCTTTGACGTGGTAGCACTCTTTACCAACATTCCGACACAGGACGTTCTCCATATTTTAAAGAACAAGATTTCAAATAAAATGTTCTCTCTGCTATCTCACTGTGTAAACTCTGGCTATTTTGAATTCGAAGGTAAACTATATAAACAGGTCAAAGGATTAGCTATGGGAAGCTCCCTCTCTCCTGTATTAGCCAACATTTTTTTCGAGGATTTTGAACAAAAGGCAATCTCCTCTTTTAGTTTAAAACCAAGAATTTGGCTTAGATATGTGGACGATATTTTCCTCATATGGGAGCATGGTGTTGAGAATCTTCACAGGTTTCTCAACCACTTAAACAACCTCCATCAGGATATAAAATTGACCATGGAGATTGAAGAAAATAGTTCCATCTGTTTCCTAGATGTTAAACTCACCAAGACGCCTGAATCAATAAAAGTCTCTATATTTAGAAAGCCAACACACACGGACAGATATTTGCATGCGTCCTCACATCACCATCCAGCGCAAAAGTTGGGTATTATATCAACTCTTGCGAATCGTGCAAGATCTGTACTGTCAGATGAAGAAGAACTAAAAAAAGAACTACAACATCTTAAATGGATCTTTAAAAACAATGGCTACTCTTTAAAAAGTATTAACAACCAATTATCCCACCGTCAACGTAGTAACGTAGAGACACAGGACGACTCCAAAGGTCATATCGTCTTGCCATATATCAGCACACTATCCAAAAAGCTGAGTAGAATCCTAAAGAAGTTTAACATACAAACGTGCTTCTCGACTCTGCCAAAAATAAGATCACGTTTCAACAACTATAAACAATCTCACAACCTTCTACAATTCCCAGGTGTATACAAGGTCACATGTGAGTGCGGAAAGCCTTACTATGGGCAAACGGAGAAATCTATCCTACTGCGTCTCGAGGAGCACCAGAGAGACATTGCTTATAAGAGAACCAGAGCAACTGCTCTGTCGGGCCATGTCCTGTTTTCAATAAACACGAACAACGAAAGCCGCCAACATGAGATAAATTGGACATCAGCTTCAAACCTACACATTTGCCATGATGAGGTGGAATTCCGCATTGTGGAGTCAAAAGAAATCACCTTGGACCCGCTTCATATGAACAATAATCTTAGCTATAATTTGCCTGACTCTTTCAGCTCTACTATCAGATACTGGAGATCGCGTGGTTCCACACACGCACAAGTGTACAACAATAGAACTTTAACACGGACTATAGCTCAAGTTCATAATAACTGTAATTCACAGTCGAATATTATAACTTTATAATTGTATAGCTTTAGAGTGTCTCAATGTTATTTTCGGTGTCTTTTAATATCTTTCTATGTTCTTAACGCCTGATAAAGTTAATCTCGACGAAACATGTTGCGTTTTCAAATAAATCTCATTTTGTTATAATTCTCGGGTTTTAAGTCAGTTAATATTAAAAATGAACATATCCCAACCCCGAGTTAATAGTAGTAGTCATATATATATATATATATATGTTAAAGATACCAAGCAATTTTAAACCTGGTTTTACTCCATTTTTCCCAAGTAAGCAAACAGACAAAAATGTCATGTTTGCACCTGCAAGTGATGCAAGACTAGCTGATCCTACAGGTAGTGCAAGACCAAGGCAACTCGTGGTAGAGGTGGAACAAGCTCCGATCACTGATCTTAATATTTACCCTTAATGCCAAAACACATCTCCAAGAAGGGGATATATTTAATACAAAACATCATACATCCCCTTCTTGGAGATGTGTTTTGGCATTAAGGGTAAATATTAAGATTAGTGATCGGAGCTTGTTCCACCTCTACCACGAGTTGCCTTGGTCTTGCACTACCTGTAGGATCAGCTAGTCTTGCATCACTTGCAGGCGCGTAGTTCAAGCACACTATTGCACCACCTTTAGAACCTGAACGTAGTTCAAGTCTAAAGGTGGTGCAATACTAGGGAAACTCATTGTAAAGGTGGATAAATCTCTGATCACTATTCTTAGTATTTTCCATAATGTAAAGCACATCTCACTAAGAGATCTCTGCAATACATTATGGAAAATACTAAGAATAGTGATCAGAGCTTTACCCTCCTTTACAACGAGTTGCCCTGGTGTTGCACCACCTTTAGACTTGAACTACGTTCAGGCGCAAACTTAACTGTTTGCTTACTTGGGATTAGGACTAAAATAACCAAGTTTATAAAAATTACTTGTTTATTTTACTTGGTTATAAGAAAAAACTTTCATATATATATATATATATATATATTGCACAAATCAGTGCGCACTGATTTGTGCAAATTGTTTTTCAGTAATTGGAATAATATGATATGATGTTCTGTTTATGATTGCCTTCGTTTTTCAAATCAATAGCATTTATTAAATTTATTTTCGGAACACTGTTGGGGAATCAACAGTGGTTCGATATTACAATATGCATGGCTCGATGTTCCAGAAAAAATGCTATTGAGTTAAAAAAACACGAAGGCAATCATAAGCAGAAAACAGGACACACTGGTACAGTTTTTATAATAGTAACTTGCTACCAATTTGAAAACTATGAGTACAGGTAGGAAATTTTGAACTTTTTTGTTTTAATTGCGAGATAAGATTGATTTCCCAAAGATTATTTATTGAATATAAAAAAAAAAGTAAAATCAAATTAAGTCGTTCACTTCAAAATGACATATAAGTTTTATTTTGCATGTTCTCCAAAAATATTGGTCATTGACATATTAGAAGTGCCGTATCTTCCATAAATGTACACGGTATCTCAAAGATATTTTTAAAAAGTATGGATCACCTGAGCAATTGCATATATTAACATCAATCTGGAAGAATACAAAAATATTAAGGAATTTTCTTGATGTTTTTTTATATAAATGCATATAAATTTCAACCTTGAGCTAAACAGCCATATGGCCTATACAGAGCATTGCAGAAATAGGTTCTATGAGCCCACTGAAAGAAGAAAAAGAGGAAGACCATGGACTACGTGGAAAGGGATCATTGTGAGAGCGATAAGGAAAAGAGCTTACAGGATGAGGACTGGAGGAATTGTGCAGAACAGAATCTAAAAACAGACAGCTGCTGACAAGTGAGAAAACCTGCAAGAAGAAGAAGAAAGTTCCATGAGATTGATTGGGACTTTTAGTTTTTTTTCTCAAATGGGTAACCTTGATGGGTTAGATCAAATAAAGCACCAAGTGAACTTTCCATATTTATAGAATGGGAAATAATTTAATTTGATTCTAAACACTATTTATTATAAAAATCAATCACAAAGATTGAGCAGTTTCGACGATAAAACATAGACTTTCCTTTTTCATATTATTATTGGACTTTCGTAATGCATAAGGGTCGTTAATCCGTAGAAGTGCAATAAGATACAAAACATATCCGATAACATAAACCGGTTACTTCAAACGACTGAATATTTATAGCATTACTGAAGCATCTCTGTATACTTTTGAAAAACTGGGAGTTGCTAAAACTTTAAAAACAGAGTCATTATTAGATAGAAGACGAATTGGCTATGAACAAACTGTAGTTCACACAAGGAGATATGTCAACAACTCTAAGTGAAAAACAGAGCTCTTGACATGATACTGCTACAAGTCACGATGCAGATGCAGTTTTGACCAAATGAGTATCGCTGAGGACCACTAACAAATCCTAAGAAAAAGATAGCTAAAACTTAAAACTTTTCAGGTAAATGCGTATCATATTTATGAGCAAGCTTGCTTTATTTGAAATATTCAAGAATTGAATTAAAATGTTCAAGTCTGTAGAAACTATGTGCTACTGTGATCGAAGATACAAGTTCTACAGATTTGGGGGAAGGTGATAGCAGAAAGAAGCTTTCAGAAGATAACACCAATTAAATCATACTCATATCTATCCAGCACCACATCACAATATATTTTCCCATTAACTACCAGAAATAATCAGCATATTTCTCTCTTTTATTCGCACATGTAATCAACTGTATCATCCTTTTTTGGCTTGCTTTCATCCAAACATTCCTATCGCTTTGATTTCGTTATAATTCTATTGTACCTCGTCTCTACAAATCTGATTTTTGTTCTTGTATCTGTTTCGCTTTATATCACAGAGCACCTTTTCCTCAGTTCCGAAGAACAAACAAACCAGAGAGAAGAACATACACATGTAATAAACAAAATACACTGGCCTCTTCTTTAGTTACTTCGGCTATTATTCTAAACATCCTAAGCTGTTACAGAGTGTCATTTTTTGCTCGTAATACATCTTTTTATTTTAACTTTCTATTTCATTTAGTCATATTGTACTCGCGTTTCCCCTTTCTTCTTATTTAAGCAAATATTCGTTTGTGTTTCTCATAGTTCAATTATTATACATTTCTTTTTAAGGAACAAGATGATATACATTTTGGTGCACATCTGTCTAATTTACATCTAAAATCCTTAGTACTGATTCTTCTTACATTAAAAGAGAAAAGTACTTTAAACATTCGTTCAACAATTGATTGACCTAATTTAGAAAAAAAGGTCGTGATCTTACCAATGGTAACAGAATTTTGACCAAGTCTTTAAAAATTACAAATGGCTGCTTAAAACGAACGATAATGATCATTCCAGTATTAAATTCGATGAATATAAACATAAAACTATTGATATACTAGTCTGAGTGATTTAAAAATCATTCAAATTATTAATAGTTCAAGGACTGAAAAGTTTCTGTGTTAACATCTATCGTGGTAATCAAAGAAAGTAAAGTAAGCTATTTCTTTTTCTTTTTTTTTTTCGCCGTGTAGTTTCTTTAGAATTTTGTATCTTAGTTTTAGTAATTCATTCATAATTTGTCCTCATGGGGAAACTGCAACTCTTCTACTAACCTTTGATATAATTTTAATAGAGTAATTTATCGAATCTAGCTATGATTGGAGTTCTCATTTCGAATGTCCTCAAGCTAGTTCGTCAGGTGTGTGCTGAAAAAATATTCATAACTCATACAGGTGTGTCATTCTTTCAAGTGGAAAAACCTGTTTCATAAAATTATTCACCATGCAATCAATGCTTGCAAGTTGTACTGAGAATGTTTGGTGGTTGCATTCAGGAATTCTTATGTGCATGAGTATATGAGCACTTTCGCCTATTTATTTATTTATTTTTGATTCTAAGATTTAATTGGTGTTCCGAATTTCAATGAAAGAAAAGTTTAAGGGTCACAAAGGTATACGTCAGTTAGAATTATAAAAGTAATTCAATGAATTTTTCAATTCATCATGAGTTTATGCATATCAAATGCCTTTTTTACAGTTACAATGAGGGGTAGTCTAGGTCGCCATTTTAAATGCACACGTTTTTAAATCTGTAAATTGCTTTTGCATCCATTCCAACAATACCGAGAAACTTTTTCCATCTAAATTGATGTGGATCTCGACGCTAAACTAGTTCATCCTTGCCATATCGTGTTTGCTAAAGTTCGAATCACGTCCCTCCGTTTTTTTTTTTTTTTTTTTTTTTTCGGTTTATCGATGCAGCATTAGCGAGTTTTCCCAGTGTGCAAGCAAATCACTCAGTACGTTTTGCTAATAACTCGTCAATTTACCATGTTTATTTGCACATCAAATACTTTTTTTTTTATAGTTTCATGAGCTGTAGTTTTGGTGGCCATTTTAAATACACAGGTATCTTTAAATGTTTAATTATTTTTGCAACTATTTTTGCAGAGTTTCTTGAGACTATTTCCAGCACAATAAAGTTTCTCGAAGTTCAAACTTTAAAATTAAAATAAAAGCAAAATAAAATAAATAAACTTACCTTGGTAGGTTTGAAATGAATACTTAATATAATGAAACATAATGTCTGCCTGGTCAAATTATATGCCATTAATCTTCTGAACTACATTCCAATATTTTGCGATGAGAAGTGCCTTATTCAAGTTAAAAAATTAAATGGAATGTCTTAGAAACCACGTTAATTTGCATGATGACAGGTCTGCAGAAGAAAGACCATTATATATATGCTCTATTCTAGTTACCAACAAGAGAAACTTTTTCCTAAGCCTTTTTTTTAGCCTATTTTAGAGTCAGTCAACATTTGGGACATGCAAGTTGGGTTTTTGTTGCTAGGAAGAAAAATCAGATTTTTAACTTTACAACTCCGCAAAATCGACCTTTACAGAACACAGACGAATTATATACAAATAAATACAAATTAATATTACAGCTTCGACTCTTTTCAGCTGAATACAGTTCTCATTTTATGAGAATTGCACTCAGCTGAAAAGAGGACAAAGAGTGGAGATAGTTGTCTACCGACTTTCGAAAAATTCGCGCAAGAAAAAGTGCCATTACTCCCTTTGGAGAATTAAAAGGCATTAGAGGATTTATATTTATTTAAGTATTAATGGATCAGTATGGCGTTTGAACCCAAACTGTTCAGTTAGGTTAATCCATCTACACGCTTTCATTGTGACCACTATTTCAACTCAAGTTGTTCCAAATCTTTTCCTATTTCCTCGGTCTTTTTGGAGAGCACACTCAATTCCGTTTGGTATTTTTATTTCTTTCATATACGACATTCCACTTAGTGTTCTTTCATTTATTTATTTATTTACATCCCCACTATGCAAAGAATAATAAACATTTATCGTTAACTACCACCACAGAAGCATATTTTCAAATATTTAATGTAGTCGTATTGTCCTCGGAACATCCAGAATATGGGGAACTTTAATGAGAGTTTCCTATTAACGTTAAGTACTGACTAAAAAAATTTTACTGTAATTAACTGACGTAATATACTAGAATTATGTATCAGTTGGTGATAAGCTTGTATGATCTCTTCGTCATTGGTTTGGGTTACTTTGAATGTATCTGTACAATCTTAAATTCTCTGATGAAGTGCATCCCTATAGTTATCCTTTAGCGTAGACCAACAAAGTCGAAGATCTAGGGATCCAAGACTGTGGTCGAGACAGTGAAATATGAGATAATCTGAACCCTGTAAGAAATACACTGTAGATCCTTCAAATAGCCTGGCAACTCATTTTACATAAAAAAAAAAAAGAGTTTCTCGTGTGAGACGATCATTGAACACACATGATGGATTGATTAACCGGATTAGAACAGTACAGTGAAAAATGGTGTTTTAATATTTTCAGTTATCGAATGAGGATTTTCACCAGTCCCGAAATGCCCTTACTGATAACATTCACTCCATCTTGATTAAACTTCGCTTTATTTAAGAATAAAATGAACCTGCATATACCATGACTTGCGAGCATCTAGTTACAGAAGTTCGTAATCTGCTTTTTATTAGTTTGCTTGCAAAAGATGCGAATGTTCTCTATGTAGCACCCTCCAAAGAGTCATTATAAGAACTGCAGAACGTGGGGATATTTCTCGTGTAATTGTGATCTAGTTTCCGCATATATTTACTGATTTTTTTTTAAGAAAAACTTATCAATTAGGACAACAGAAGCGGGAAATCTCAACAGCGTGTAGATATTCCAAGGATCGTAAATGACATAAATGTCAGTCTCTCTCTCTCCTAGTATAAAAACTTAGCTGGGTTTTAGGTAACATAATGATAACATACAAATTGACACTGTTTACAAGCTGAAAGAATGCTCCCTCGAGACTCAAGAATCACAATATAGCTACACCATGTACTGTATATCAAGAGTGTGGTTGTCCCACAGTGAGTAGTATTTGCATCGAAAAATGACTGTACTTCCCGAATATCAAAACAATGTTAAAATTCACTCAAAAGACACTCAGCCACGAATGTTAGCATATTCCTTTGGGTATCTCTTGTATTGGAAGAAAACTCCTGTGTCCAATGATTAGGAGTTATCCTCTCTTGGTACTTAACTGTTACTTAACTGTTTGGATGATAACATTTATCTCATTGCCACTCCAGGGACTATACATCAACTCAACGATCAATCCTTTGACCTCTGAGAATTTCCTATTCGTCATTTTTCTTTGTTTTAAGAAACCTCTAGAATTATGTTTCTATAATTCCCCAATTTTCTCTTCTCAGTCATTCAAATATCTTTTTTAATTCACTAGCTATCATTTGCGGCTTGTACATAAGCACCTGCACACGAAAACATTAAATTTTGTTTATGTTTATAAATAATAATAATGTAAACATTATATAAATGCAATACAACATGTTAAAGGTTACAGTTTATGTTTCGACATTGATTGAATAGTTAATAATTGGAATCATTCGATTAATGCTTTAGATTACGAAACAATTCACTGCGATCTAACGCAGTGTCGGAATTATCACGTTCGGCCAATTGCAGCTAGACTCGCCGATATTCGTTTGCACTTGTCACTGCACATAACAAATGAATCCGACATTGCTCGTGGAGCAGTGTCGCTACAGATAAATTGTATGCTTGCGCGCGTTATTTCTGTGTTATTGAAACTTTTATTATTGGTGTGTGTTTGTGGTGAGGGTGAAATATTTTTAAGAAAGCAATTTTTTAATATGTAAATTTATTTATTAATAAATTGATTACTGATTAGGAAAAAATGAATTATTTTTCTTATTTTGAATATGCAGTACCCCCACTTAAATTTATCGCAAGCCGATAATTATAACATTCTATAATATATAACATGTTATAATTATCATATATTATATAACATATATATACTGTGTGTATATATATATATATATAACATTCTATTCCTTGAAAACCTTTCTTTTGTAAATCCTATAGCGATGCTTATAAAATCGTCGCCATTGACAAGATTTAAGAAATTAATAGGATTTACATTCTTTAACTAATTTTCCATTAACTCGGTTCCAGTTAACAATTATATCATTTACTTCTCTATTAGCAGTAAAAATATCCTTTGCTTCACTAGTTGTCGTCACTGCAATTACAATATGAACGCAAATTGCTTTCAAATACCTCTTTCCCTTTCTGTCATTCCCCCCCCCTTGTTTTAAACTATAACATCCAGTATCTTTCTACCCTCCCACTTTTTAAGTGAATGACTAACTCATCTTCAGTTAAACATTCCTTGTAAACGTTCCTCAAGCCCTAGGTGACTCGAACCTAGGTTCCAACCAAAGAGAATCGTATTGTTCCTGTGATTGTACTTCGGAAGTGCTTTGCACCAAAAATATAAACGACTTTTCACATGCGGTGAATAACAACTTTGCACGTTTCATTTTTTATGTCAATCTCACTCATGAAAGATGTAAAATTACTGCGTTTTAGTGATGCGTATTTAGTCATTATCAGGATAAAGATCATGGTGAGTAATAAAAAAGCATAACACACTGCGCATGATGCGATAGGAGATAAGATGGAATGCCATTGTGAATAGCAGTTCGTAATAAAATTTAAGTTCTCAATAGTTATTTTTTTAATATGGTGCTTAAGGGTCAAAGCTGTATAACTGAGAGGAGACCTCCACATAGCCTTTAAAGGAATGCGGACAACCGACCAGGGCTTCTGACCTAATGTCCAATCCTCACCTTTTCGTGGTGCACCCTGTTAGGTATCCATCTGGATGCTGAACGAGCGAGGATGGGCTGGCAATTTGGGATTTAGCCGAATAAATTGTATTCTTACTGGTTAAACCAATATACAAAATGATGGTACAACATGACAAAATTTCATGCCGGCTGGGGCGTCGCCCGGTTAAACAAGGCTCCCGTTGTTTTCGCCAGGGAACCAGGGCGAACAGAGAAAAGTCAGCTACTGGAACAAATCTGAAAGCACACCCCAACTCAACATCAACAGAGTTAAAGGTCAGTACTATCAACATAAGAAGCCTGAATGGCAAAGAAATGGAGCTAACTGAGGAATTATATAAGTACCAGATCGACATAATAGGGGTTATTGAAACAAAAAAAAAAATCTGGTGAGCTCTTTATGAGCAATGAATACAAAATGTTATATTCAGGAAATGACAATCAAGGAAAAAAAGGAATAGCCATACTATTCAACACAAAATACGAGGCTAATCTTCTTGAATGGCAGGCAGTCTCAAGTAGAGTGATGTGGGCTAATATCAGAATGGGGAATTGGACAATGAGACTTATTTGTGCCTATGGTTCCACAGACGGTTCTACTAAAGCAGAAGCGGAGGAATTTTTTGATGCTTTACAGAAAGCAACTGACACAATGAAAAAGGAAATGTTGCTCTTCTTTTCCTTGATTGTCAGATATATTTTGGGAAAATTTGGAGAAAAGAGCAAAGCTAATAATAATACCTGTTGGATTTCTGCTCAAGACATGGACTGGTTATTACTAACACCATGTTCCAACATAAAAATGTGCACAAATTCACACGGAGAGAAGAAGCAAGGAATAAGAAAAGTCTCATTGACTATGTTATTGTTGATAGTGATGTTTTCTCCCTGGTGCAGGACACCAGAGTGTACAGTGGATTTGAAATTGGAAGTGATCACTATTTAGTCTTGAGCAGGATAAAATTGAATTTAATATTGAAAAGAAGAACATTTAAGAAAGTTTTAAAGCTAATGAAAGTTGAGCAGCTATCAGATATAAACCGCAGACTAAAACACTCAAAGATTATTGAAGAAAAAATGAAAGAGTTTGAGAACAGGAACCAAAACCTTGGTTATTCAGTAGCAAGCCTTGAAGAAAACCCTGATTGATTCAGCCAGAGAGGCATGTGGTGAGGTAGTCTCCAAGGATAGAAAAATCAGAATTACATGGTGGACACAGGAAGTTAAAGAGGCAGTGAAGGAAAAGAAGAAAGCATATCAAAAGTTCCTGGCAAATAAGTCAGCTTTTGCTCTTAGAGAATACAGAGACAAATGTAAGAAAGCGAAACACTGTGTAAAACTAGAGAAACAAAAGTCATGAGAGGACTTTGGCAAGAACATAGAAAATGAATATCAAGAAGTTGGTAAGATATTCTGGAGGTTGTTGAAGAAGCTTAGAAATGGAGGAAGGAGTGCTGTAAAAGGAGTTAGAAATGATAAAGGTTACATTAAAACAGGAGAAAAGGATATCCTTGAAGTATAGAGCAATTACTTCGAAAAATTGCTAAATGAAACAAGCAGTGATAGCACAGTGGTAAAAAAACACTCAACAGGCATACAGTCAGGAATACATATCCATACTTGAAGTAGAAAAAGCCATCAAAGGCTTGAAATGTGGAAAGGCAGCAGGAGCAGATGATATTCGACCAGAAATGGTGACGTATGTTGGTATAAAAGTATTACAGTGGCTGCACGGCATAGTTCAGAAAGCCTGGACAGAAGAACAAACTGGATTCAGGCCAAATAGAGGCTGTTAGGATCAGATCTTCACTTTACGACAAATAGTTGAGAAAGCATGGGAATATAACAAAGATTTGTATTTAAGTTTTGTAGATCTGGAAAAGGCACATGACAAGATGCCAAGAGAGAAGCTATTCAATACGCTACAGTTATATGGTGTGAATGGGGCATTATATCAAGCAATACTTAGTCCTTATTTGAGTTGTAAGTCAGCAGTTAGAATTGAAGGAAGTACAGGAAGATGGTTTAATGTTAAATCTGGTGTGAGACAAGGATGTACATTATCCCCTCTGTTATTCATTATCTATACGGATCACATTATGAAGGAAAGTGGTATTAAACATGATATCAGAATTGGAGATGTTAATGTCAGCTGTTTGCATTATGCGGACGATGTTATATTTATGAATAAATCAGCTACAAGTTTGCAAGATTCCCTGACTAAATTGAATAACTGTTGTAATAGATATGGTATAAAGGTCAGCATTAAAAAGACAAAGACAATGAAAATAGGTAGAATTGTTGAAAATGTCAACTGTGTTGTGAACGGAGAACCTGTGGAACAAGTAAAACATTTCAGCTACTTAGGCACGATTTTTAGTGAAGATGGTAAATTAAATATGGAAATAGACAACAGAATGAACAAAGCTGGCATGGTAAGAAGTCAATTGAATAAATTCATATGGAATAAGAGAGAAATTAGTCGGAATACTAAATTAGCTGTATACAAGACAGTGTTCAAACCAGTTTTAATTTATGGATCTGAGAGTTGCGTCTGAAGCAAAACACTTGACTAAAGACGAGAGACCGCAGATATCAAAGTCCTGAGAAAGATTAGAGGCGTGAACAGATGGCATCAATAGCAATATCATTTAAAAACGAGGATATTAGGAACGAACTTGACATTGTCAGCATCCAGGAATGCGTTAGCAGAGCTAATCTCAGGTGGTATGGTCACTTAAACAAAACGGGTGAGGAAAGATTAACAAAACAAGTGTTCTCTGCCAGGTTGGCAACAAAACGACCCAGAGGAAGACCAATATATATATATAGGTGGATTGATACGGTACAAAGTGCCTTAGACGATAGAAATATAAGATCTGATAATGTTGGAGTCTTGACATGTAACAGACTGATTTGGAGGAAAATTGTAGATAGGGAGTTAGCAATGATGTAAATTTTTCGTGTAGTACTATCATATCCTGTACACCCCTTGAGAGTACATGTCAGGAATTTGATGATGATGATGATAGTTATTTTTTTAATGTTATCAATCAAATTAAGAAATTCTGAATATTTTTGTTCCTTTACCACAGAAAATTATAAATCAAAAATTATAAATTATAAATCAAAAATTATAAATCAAAGGCACAGTGATGTTAATAAATATTTTGGACAGCTCTTCCTTTCCTAACTTACAGTAGGCAGAGGAACTTCAGGTAATGGAGAATACCATTTTACACACAAAATGGTATTCCGTATTACTCCAAGTTCCTCTAATGTCAGCATAATTTGCATAATAACGTATTAAATTTTGTTGGCTCTCGTTAAAAATAAATAAATAAATAAGTTAAAGGACAATTTTCATAAGGATGATTGCCATCTGAATTTTATAAGAGCAAATATGACCGTGGGTAAAGTTTACTGCGTTCAACGCTAGTACAAAGACTTAATATTAAACGATCTTTTAATGTGTGGACATGAATATGCTGCAAAATTCGTTTTATTTCTTATATAAAAGAAATTCATTTGTTAAAAGATAACACATTTTCTTCTTTGTCATTATTACCATGGGCAAGAGAATCCATACCAATTAGAACATACAGATTGCCATTTCGCTGCGTTAAATAGGGAGAAAGAATAGAGTCTAAGAATAAAGCCATGCATAATAATAATAAAAAATAAATTATAATTAATTTTTTAAATTTATTAATGTGTAGCTTAGTTATAGATTTCAGTAGTGGCGCTTAGGATTTAATTTGGGGGGGGGGGGGGGGGTTGAGTAGACGATTTGAGAATACACACGCATCGCATACGACCTATGACTGAGCATCTGCAATGATCGCTAATTCATGAATAGTATACAAATAGAAGACACGACACAACATAAATAAAAAAATGAATTTTAATCAGGAAAAGATTTTTGGAAATTTTTCTAGTGTTTTTTTCCTTTTTCTTTGGGGGGGCAATGCCATTTGGCCCCCCTCTGGGTGCGTCACTGAATTTCAATAACATTTATGAGGAGATCATACGCTGTGACTTGTCCATTAATCTTCGGGTAAATCATACCTCAGATCTTCCTTCCCTCCTTTCTGCTTCCATAACCTTTTTAGTAAATATAGGATGAGTAGATCAGATTATATTACAAGACATTGAAAAGGATCTTCAAAATCGGTTTGTGAATTAAATAAGTCAACAGTACAGTTCTAAGATTTCACAAAAGAAAAAACTCGTGACGTTTAAAGTTGAAGGTCATAGTAGATTAGAACTAATCATAGAAGAAAAAAAAATAATAAAACGGGTAATACAGTTTAATTATTTGGGTTGCATAATAATATATCTAAAATACAAAGGTATAGGGGTAAAAAATAAATATTTTTTAGAAAATCTCTGGAACAATTAAAAGGACACCTAATAGATAAACAAGACGAGAAACTAACTTATAAGTAATGGTTACTCCCACTCCACTGTATGGTTCGGAAACATGGACTGTTAAAAGTAAAATAAAAAAAAAAAAAATGAGATTTTTGAGAAAATTTAAAGGATGCACAACATTAGACTGAATAGAAATGGAAGGAACATCTAAATAGAATGGAAAGATATCTGCTATCAAAAGAAGGAGGTAAATATTGACCAAAGGAAAAGGGAGAAAAAGAGTAGGCAAGCTGCAAGATGGAAAGACCAGTTGAGAAGGAAGATGAGTACCTTGGAAAATTTGCATCAATAGTTCATTAGCTGATATTATGTTCTTATAATTATCCAACCCCTATTGACTATACAATTATCGATAAAACAATGTTGCTTATTATATTACTTAAGCTATAGAACCCAACGATTAGCTTTTCTCGGATGTATTTTGAGAATCAAAAAATGTCAATAGCAGCTTCTTTTCTCCAATCAAAAGTCAACTATATGATATTCTTTACTCTGATACTCTGGCAGGGAGATAACTGCATCAGCTGAAATAGTAGAATTACTAAGCGAACACTTGGCAAGAGTATATCATCCAGGCTGTGATATTGCAGGAATGAGAGAACGAATGGCTGATACAGGAATTGTAGTGAATGAAATGGAGGTGAATAGTATGTTACAGAACCTTAATGTAAATACATCTGTGGGATTGGATGGTATACCAGCTCGATTCTTACGTGAAGCGGCAAAGGAATTTTCAGTTCCCTTGACCATATTGTTTAATTTAAGTTTCAGCTCTGGGTTAGTCCCGAGGGGGGGTAGAAAGAAGGGAAGATAGTTCCATTGCATAAAGGAGGTTCCAAGACTGCTGTTGCAAATTATCGACCAATCAGCATATTAGAAATCGTTGTCAAGGTTTTGAAGATATTAGTCAAGAGCAAAATACAGGAATGGATAGATGAAAATGGGATACTGTATAGAGGACAGCATGGTTTTGTGAAAGGTAGATCATGGCTCAGTAACTTGCTCAGGTTTTATAACACAGTGACAGCTGAACTGGATAAGGGTAATGTTTACAGTGATACTGCTGGACCTGGTTAAGGCCTTTAACAGGATACCATATGGAATTCTAATCCGTAAATTGCAACATATGGGAATGGATATAGGGTTGGTGAGATGGATAGGAGGGTAGTTGATGGAGAGATATATCAGAGAGTAGTTTATTCAGGAGTGGAGTCCAAAAGAAAGCCTGTTACTAGTGGTGTTCCGCAAGGTTCTGTTCTTGGACCACTGCTGTTTAATCTGTTTAATATAGGAAAGGATCTGAGAGGAACTGTTCATTTATTTGCTGATGACGCAAAGTAGGGTAGAGCAATAGTGAATGCACATGATGTCAGAATTTTTCAGGATGATTTGAATAGATTGGCAGTCTGGGCTAATAAAAATAAGGTTATGCACTTTGGGGTGAAGAGATTAGCAGCAGTATAACACATTGGTGGAACTGTACTCCAGGAGATTGACAAGGCCATGGATTTGGAAGTGTTGGTGGATAGGGAGTTGATGTTTAGGGGCACATTGCAAAAGTGGCTAAATCAGCTCATCAGATCACTTAGTTACTGAATAATATTTTGACGAACGGAGACAAGCAAGTTATTGTTCCTCTTTATCGAGCCTTGATAAGACCCCATCTTGATTACTGTGCCTAGATCGGGCCCCTGGGTTTCTTCTTGATGGGGAGGAGGTAGAGAGGATCCAAAGGCGAGTGACCAAGATGATAGGTGGTCTATGGAATGAACCTTATGAGAACAGGTTGAAGATCTGTGGGTTACAGAAATTGGTCGATAGGCGGAAAAGGGGTGATATGATTGAGACATTCAAATTACTGAAGGGTTTTTACAAGATTAATTCAGAGGAAATTTTTCAGAACAGGTCTGGTGATGGGAGAACTAGGGGACATCCATGGAAACTGAGCAAGAGTGTATAGTCAGCAAAGGTGTTAGAACTAGGTTTTTTACTTGGAGAGTGGTGAATGAGTGAAATAAGCTGCCAGAGTTTGTTGTGGGTGCGATGACTGTAAATGAGTTCAAAGCAAAGTATGATAGATACTATGCGAATGCCGAATAGTTGTTCTTGATATGGATCTCCCTCGATGAGTCTAAGGACTCCTTGGAGTTGCCCATAATAATAATAATAATAATAATAATAATAATTGAGAACCTCTGTAACCCAGTCGCTACTAACAACTCCCTGTGATTAGAAAGATCTGGTTTTTAACTTGTTTTAATTCGAATAATTGGAATTGAATTGATTTGACGATGAATTGAAATGATTTGCTCTGAGATTTTAAATATTATATATTTGTCACATACCTACGTCTTTGATCACTACTGTTTTGAATTACTTTATAACATAAGGTATATTTTTAGAGGTCTTTGAGAAGAGGCATTCCCTTTATTTGACAAGAATATTGTTTGGATCTAATTAAATAATCATGAATATGACATGTACTTTATCTAGTGCAAGGATAATCTCTTTTCAAGGATAATACTCTGGTTTTTCCTGCTGCAGTGTTTGGTAATGTTCATACCCATTGTAATTAATATTTTTTTCCCTTTTTTCTTCTTTATTACATTTCATATCCAAGTTTTATATTTTTATCTTTTAACGATCTTGTTTTTTACTGTCTTTTATACAAAAACTTTCGGGTTTTGACGCATTAAAATTTTATTTCATATTATTTTATTTAATCTTACTTTGTCTTCTTTTTAGTGGAACTAGTAGTTCTGATAAAACGGTGTCAAATACAAAATTGGAAAAATTGAGGTATTATCTTGCAGCAGAATACATATAAATCCTTGGCCGTATTTTATTTTTTATTTATTTTTCTTACTCTTTAATCCCCCTGGCGTTATCAGGCTGCATCTGGTAGGTTATTAGAGGCAGTCGATGAGAGAAGCAGGTAGAAATGAAGGTTTACGAACTTTTACCGAGTGTATAAAAATTCCCTCAAAAAAAAAAAAAAAAAAATATATATATATATATATATATATATATTAAAAATTGTAAAATAAATAAATAAATAAAAATAATAGGTTAAAACTAAATTAAATATTTGCAGAACAAAATTAAACAAAACGATTAATAGAAAAAAAAAAGTGATGCTAATTCAGTTATTCTGTTTTGGGTGACGGAATTTAAGTTTTCAAAAGATCTCTTTCAAAATTTAACATTAACTCATTTTAAATTAAATCAGACTGTTAACAAATTAGGCAAAATGTTTTGTTTAAACCAAACACTCGGCAACAATATGAAATATATTTATAAAATGATAATGAAATCAATAAATAATTTGTTAATTAGGCCAGGATGTATGGAAATGATCGAAGGCAATCGTAAGAAAGGTTGAATTTAGTAATAGTATTGGTTATAGCATGTTATTCGTTACAACAGCAGCTGTTATTTTCAACTTATGCATTGAAGTTCATTTAATTTCCGACATATGTGCTTTACCATTCAAAATTATAGACCTTTCTAAGTTGGAATCATTTTGCATGTTTTTCCATTAAAAGAAAAAATCTTTACCACCGTTCCAGATATATTGATAACTCGGTAGTTAGGCACATCATTTTTTGTACCATCCTTTGGCAACAGGAACTATAATACATTCTTTTCATTCCTGTGGGATCTCTCCTGAGCTGAAATTAGTTATACAAACGTGTCAAGGGCCAAGCCATTTCGGCTGAACATCCTTTGGCACACGTACGGATATCCCATCTGGTCCTATTGCTGAATTGATATCCTGGTTATGCAACAGCTCTTGAACCCCACCTTCCATTCTTATGCACTTCTATCTCTTCATCAATTTTAAATGAAACCGGAAATACTAATTTTTATTACATTGCATAGAGCTAGAGAATAATTTTATACAAATTTCGCAATGCAAAAAACGTACAATTTTCAGTACTAGATGTTGGTAGATGAAATTAGATATCAAATTTCATCTACCAACAAGGAGTTATTACTCGATTTCGCAGAGTTAAAATTGGACAATTTGAGGGATAAGAATTACCATAAAATCTGTCTGTCGGAGCAGAGTTATTATGACTGGCGAACGGTTAAAAATGAATCTGACGGTGTTGACACCTGTTGCTAAATATAACCTGCTGAAATTACGCCCAAAGAAGCTCGAGTTGTGGGGCCAGTTATATTATGTCAATTAACTACGTGTGTTCTCAAGCTGGTTTGCTTGTTTTCTCGGGATAAAAGATATGAGATTTTAGGAGGAAATCTCTGCTTTCTCTGTATGAAACTGTGTAAGTTACTCACATTAGAGTGTATTCAAACCTAGGTCTTTCTAACTGAAGGTTACAAGGACTAATACAGTCGTAACACAGTAAATTGTTTGATAAATTTTATAGCAATGTCGATTAAAGGAGGTTAATATTTACTAGATTTGTAGCATTTAAGAATTATTATGGCCACTGTGTTCTGAATTTTAGACTCTTAGCGAATTCAGCAAACTATATGTTATTTAGGGAAGCACATAATTTCATATATCAGCCACAGTTGATTCACCAAAGTTCATTAAAATGCCCAATTCAAGAAGAAGATTGGCATGCTCACCCTTTACAAGAAATCATAGTAAAAAAAAAATTATATTGTTAAATTTAGTGATGAGAACATCACTTTTATTATATAAATTGAATAAAACTATATAATGTTGTTCTTTTTATCTGCTTGGAATTACATCGTAAATTTGTAGGGGAAACTAATAATCAACTTGGAACCGTCTGGAATATTTCACATTTCCTAACACCTTCTGTCTGAAAAGAGAGTGGTAACTTAATTCATTGGTTAGTGAGTTTTTCTTGTTCTTCTCCTTCCTCATCTTCCTCATCCTTCTCCTCTACCGCGTGATAAAATGAACGTGTTGAAGCAACGTATGCACATCAAGTAATGCCACGAATATGAAATGACACAATACTCGTATTCGTTACCTAATAATACTAGTGTGGCCTATTACGTTCTTTGTAAGTGATTTTTTTTTTTTTTTTTTTTTTTTTTTTGTTAGTAGATATTTAGGCTATGATGCCACTTGGTATAACGCATAGTACCTATATAATTAGCATACAAAGGATGAGGAGTAATTTGCTCTCCTGTTGTATATTATCAAAACACTCAGCTAAATCAACTTATATATTATGTACGAAATATGTATTATCTACGAAAATAAAAATGTAAAAGCATTAAGCACAATTAATAGTCGTAGCGGCAGTACAGGCCTCGTTTCTATTGAATAGAAGAACCACAACAACAAAAAAGTTGACTATGGGCTCACGTCATTGCATTCAGTCTATAAATACACACACGCAACACACATGCGCACGCATACACAAACACAATGCAATAACAATACAATATAATAACAAAGGTTTGCACGTGATAATAATTCGAAGTTGTGCGCTACGATACTGCTAAACTCATTTGCGGTTACAATAGTTGAATATACTGTATTCGGAGAATGGCCAGTTTATTAGTAACAGCTCCCTATTTAGGAAAATTGAGAGGTATTCCTAATAAAGTGGCCACTCAGTGTATTTCCTAATATACAATTCAGTATTACCTTACTGAGTATTAAGCGATGGCCCAGTATAAACTCTCCTAGATTTATATATAATTGTTTCCATGGTTTGGTAGACAATTCTGGATAAGGTGTGTTTTGTGTAATGATATAAAGTTTTTTTGCTTTTTTTTTAAACTCTTGCGTTCCATCCCATGTTGTGACTGACAACACTGTGCACACGTTATTACATTTATAGTGTGGGAGATCTTATAGGTTGAATATATTAATGCATTTTATGATTTTGCTACGAAATTCAGACAAAAAAGATGGTTTAGTTTAAAATAAAATTTAAATATAGTTTCATATTTACGATATAACGAACCAAGTGACTCGCAGCTGTAATTAAAACTACATTTTATGATCCTTCAGAAAAAAAAAAAAAAAAAGGTGGGGCTGAAATGTGTTACGAAGTGTGAAATAACTCTCACAGTAACTCATAACTTTCTGATTTCTACTTATTCTGCTTAGAATAGCTGCAGGGAACTATACATATACCGATCATGTAGAATAGGTATCGGCGATTCATACTTTGAAGAACAAAAAGTCTGAGGCGCAGATCATAATAATGACAACCTCAACCTAATCCTGTGAAAACAAAGTTTCTCCAATTTATTTCATTTATCACCAAGCAATTTTAGGGATTAAATTCTAGAATATAACGAAACACAATATCCAGGTGCTATTTTAAATAAATCACTAATATTAAATGATTTATCTAAAGGAATTTTTTTTATTAAGGATAACTAGATAATAGTAATTAAAAATAAATAAATAAAATTCTTTTGTAACAAGTTCTATTAAATGAATGAATTTCCCATCTAGACCTATTGACCTCGGCACCAAGCCTCGGAATTAAGTTATAAAACATTCTTTTGTTGTATATTTTCTAAAATTATCCAATATTATAATGTTAAAATGCTAAATAAAATATACAAATACAGAATTTGAGGATTATTTCTAGTTTGAACGGGATATCGATCCCATATCAGTAGCACCATCGTCCGTTAAGCTACCGAGAACGGATGTCATGGCAACTAAAACACAGGATCATCTGCCCCATTAAGTGCTCAGTAAGTTATTCGGTGCAGATTCTTTATCTATATGGAGTAGCTGAAGTTTGTATATTCTAACATTGACATTCTCCCCCCCCCTCTTGGTTACGTGTTTCACTATATTTTGGGATAGTTTTGTAAAATTGTGGATGCGAACAATGTGTTTTGTCGAGTGAAGATTGTGTAGTGTGTATGGAATGGGACAGGATAGTCTTCTCTTGATATTGTCGGCACTTTCCATAAGTGCTTTACTGTTGCTTGTATCTACTACCGTGATATTCTTTATGGATGTCGTTATTTACAGTTCTAATATATTTTCAGACTATGCGCTGAATATTTATTGTGGGACGTTACAGAATTGATAAGCGCTTGTGTGTTTATCATCTGTGACCTTTGCATACTCATCAGAAACGGAAACTACTACGTGATTATGATAGTTTATCATTCGATAACTATAAAATATAAAAATCATTAATTCACTTAGTGAGTATAGTGATTAAATGATTCAAAAATGTATATATATTGTATTTTTATTTAAAATATCAATTAATAATATTTTAAGTTTTATCTTTTATATCTCGTTTTTTTTTCTTCTTAATTTTAAGTGAAGATATCCCTTGACGCAAATTTTCGCCATCTACAAAAAAAAAAAAAAGTTCTGAAGAACCCTACAACCTCTCTATGTGACTCTTTCTATCTTACTATTTATACCATCATCAAAAAGGTAAGCCATTAGTTAAATCTAATATTAGCATAGACAAGTGAAAAAACTTCCATAAATCTAATAGTGTTTGAATGATGAATTAAACTTTTGAAGTAATATTAAACCTTTTTAGCCCAGAATGTCTGCAAACTAACGACTACAGAGATCCTAGAGGAGTTCTAAACAGCGCTACTCATGATAAAGTCCATCTTTTTTTTTTTTTTTTTTACTTGTCAGTTGACAAGTTCCGTGCATTGTGTACAATAGATATGATGACACTAGGTTGGTTTTTGAAATAAAATTGTATCTATTAGATAATTTCTTAGTTTTATAACTCCTATAATGTGTTGTTCAACATTGCCAAAGCTTTTATTCCCCATATTAATAAAAATAACGGATCTTCTAAAAGTATTTGTTTAATTTAGTAAGTAAAATACAGATGAAGACATTATAGTGTACCGAAGTTGGAAATAAATTCGAAATATTCATCAATCACGATAGCGTAACCTCTAAAATAAAAATATTTATCAGTATTAGATTTATTATTATTATTATTAATAGTAGTAGTATTCAAAAGTTCCTATTGTTTAAAAGAGAAACTGGAGATTTCTCTTTTAAACAATAGGAATGATTGTTACTTAACTTTTTAAACCATCTTTTCTTTTTTTTTTTTTTTTTTGTCTTTATTTGTTTTTCATCGCTTCCTTCATTGTTATAGGATTCCCCATATGAAACAAAACTGCATCTCTGGATAAACATTTCAGCTAATAAGTGAAAAATAGGTATAATTTTCCTAGAACACTAAACAGTAAACGAAAGGAGAATGTAAAAAAACATAAAAATAAACAAAAAATCCCTCCCACTAACCCTAGATTTCTATCGGGAAATCCCGTCTAATAAGTAGACTTTTTATCGTAGGTTTTGTAACTTCCAACATTCTAGGAATGTGACTTCGAGATAAATCGGCTCCCTTTTAGTGTTCTATTCTGACGTCAGCATTTCATGGGTTTTCTGTTTTACCCCAAAGGAAATGATTGCATAGCGGTGTTCCTGTTTTCTCAAAGGTAATGAATGCACCATGCTTCTTTATGAACTAATGGCAAGCTTCCATTAAATTGCTGTCTGTGTCACTAAAGGTGAAGAGGCTGTCATAGAAGAAAAATCATGAGGAAAACCACAGTAGAATAAGAAAACAGAATTATAAGCAAGACTATACAGTATTACAATAACATTTTCCTTGCAAGAGTTGGTTGATAATATTTCAATTGTTAATCGTATGGATGATTACAACAGTAGGTTTTTAAGTAATTCCAAATCATTCTCGTTCAAGTTTTGTAGACGAATTATCTGCATAATAAATAAATAAATTTTAAAACTATTTAGCATTTAAAATAATATTATAGTATTTACTAAAATTAGTTGCTAATTTTAAAAATGCTAATTTAAAATAATCAATTATCAATACACCTAATATAAATCGTTATACTTGTTCATTATAAATAATCAAAATAGCAACTTTGATTCATTTACTAGATAATGAAAATGAGTGGTCATAGTTTGAAATTTCCTTGACCTAAATCTAGTTAGTATCCTCAAATTTTTTTTATAGTAAAGTAACTAGACAGGACATACAAGAGTTGCTATCGAGCAACTCTCGTATGTCCTGTCTCTTTCTATTCTTAGAGGTATTTAAAGGTCGTACATTATAATATAGAGAAAAGTGTAAAGAGCCTGATATGGAGAAAGTGAATCAGGAAGATGTAACGTTATTTCACATGTAAGGACTTAGTGGGCAGTTATGAATTAAGATCATTATTGGAGGGGAGGGTTCTGAAAGAACTAGCTGATAAGGGCTTAGCATCAATGTTTACAAATGATCCTGTAATAGTTTGAACATACACATAATATAACAATGACTCGCTGGTGTTGACAAAAGTTAGGCTGTAGTATAATTAAGAAATATTGTGATATCCTTCCTGATCACCAAATCCTCCATCTCATTTTCTTTATTTTATGATAGCGATCCACTAATTTCAGTGAATCTTTGTTTCGTACAACCAAGCTACAACTTACTTCAAGCATATCAAGGTTGACAATGTATTGTTGATAGAGCTCTAACAGCAGCAGAGAAGGCGCTGTCGAGTGTGCTATATTTCAATACACTACGACCAGTCGATCTAGGTCAAGGGAATTACTTTCTGACCACCCCTCCTAGGAACTTACATGATTATGGAATTTGGGACAGGTAAATGACGTTTTAAATAGATGAAAGAGCGAGAAAGAGAAAGAGATTGCGGTATTCTAGCTAAATGCCATAAGTAGTATTTGTATGTTTTGTACATTTCGAATTTTCTCTCAGAAAACACTTGATATTGAATCCATCATCAATTCCTGTCGATGAACCATTTTCACATCTTTACTATATTAAGTTGGTTCAAAACACTGTAATTTTTGATCAAGTGTTTTGTTTTAACGCAACTTTCATATTTTTAATTTAAAATAGGTTCGATACTGTCTTTTATACTTCTAGTTTATAGTTTTGGCTAATTTCTCTCTTATTAAATATACATTTATTCAACTAGCAAAGCATTTTGTTATATAAGACACCTGAATTTTAAATTTTACGTTGATGTAAAAAAGTGCATAGTAGACTGAGAATCAGCACTTAACTATTCAATACTTGAGCTAATGATGACAACAGCTGATCGTTTAAATTCAAGCTATCGCACTCTTTGCTTGTCGATGGCTCTAAGTATCATTCTCCAGCCTTGTGGTATTCGAGTAGATGGTGTCTCTGTTTTGTAAACAACAGAATATTGTTCTGTGAGTTCAAATTCCACCAGAGACATGTGCGTTTATTATTGTCTTGCTAATTTGTGGAAAGGGCATCTACAAAATCTACTGCTTGTTCTTCAAACAGAGACTTCACCCCCAAATCCTATTAGGTACGGAGTATGGTCACTACACCATAGTCACCAGACCATATGAGTGACGTCAGTGGCATTTGACCACTATATTGCCTTCTATTGGTCCATTTTGATAAGTTTTATTTGTTGGTAAAATCTTAAAACACAGGAAGCCAAACTAGCGAAAATCTAATAATCATTTTTACAACCCGCTGCATGCAAGTGGGGATTTTAAAAGTATTATTGAAAGATTTAATCTTTATGTCTCTAATTCGATCCCTATATGTACAAATAACATTTGCAGCATTTTTTTTTCCCTGAGCACTAAACCAATACGATACAGGCAACCAAGGCCATTGCGACAGCACGCCCTTGAAATTTTAAAAAAACGATTTTACTCATATCTTTTAACGTTACTTAAATTCAGCTTTTGTAAACAAGGAAATCTGGTGTGCCATGCATAATAGATGCTTAAAGCAGTATTAAGGTTTAAATAAAAATCCTCCCCCCTAAAAAAAAAACAACAATAACAATTTCTCACTCATTTTTCCTCTTGTTGCACGTGAAACATTCTGATATGATTCTTGGTATGCTTGTAATGTCTGATTCTCTATTGTTACGTTTATGTTAATGTCTACTGTATATAATATTAACAGAACCGCTTTATGATGATGATCTACGAAAAATGGCATTATTATTATTATTATTTCATATCTTTTAATATTACTTGGAAGTTCGCTTTTGTGTTCAGAAATTTGCAAAATCATCGTTTGATCTAAAATGAAAAATTTTTTTTTCACTAAAACTGACTCACGAAATATATTAGAATTTATTTAGCTTATTTCATAATTACTTCCTTATTTTAATCAATGTTATCTGTGACGATTTATACAAATCGACATACTGCTGATTTTATCGTCTTTTGTTTAACATTGAGACAAAACCTGTTTTGTTGTGCGTACGCAAATAATTTCTATGCCTTATGATAAATTTTAAAAATGACGCATTCTCTGCTAATAATACGATTAGTTACAATTAGTTTTCTACTTTTACTTTCTTTCTTTCTTTTTTTTTTTTTATTCCGCTCCTGTGGATGTTTCCTTACTGCCTCCTCTCCTCGTATGTGACTTCAAGAAGTACTGAAATTATTGTGGTACAGAATTAAGAATGGCTAAAACGTAAACTTTTCCGGTGTTTGTAATTCAGATTTATTTCACAGGAACCAGAAAAAGAGTAGCATTGAAAGTTGACTACTATTTAAAAGTGACTACCTTTTATGGTACAGTTCGAATTTCGGAGGTTAGATGCTTAGAAATCTACACTATAATGTAATAATGTCAGCCAAGTTGACACTTTTACACTGTGGTTATACTTCTCTCTCAGTACTTGGTCTGCTTGGTTGGCGGAGCGGTTAGGGTATCCGTTCTTCAATCAACAGGCAGCGGGTTAGAACCATACCTTAGGCATGGATTCTGTGATTGTCTGTAGGTGGTAGACCACCTGGTGTGAGACCACCATCTGCTTATTCAAGGCCTCAAGTGTCTTGAAAAAAATTCCATATTTGATTTCTAGATCAGAGTTTCCGGATCATAAAAAAATAAAATAAATAGAAAATAAATAGAAATATAAAAAAATATATATAAACTTAATAAAAAAAAAAAAAAATCTTCAGCCTGTCCACGGTAGTAATATACTGTGGTTGTACAAAAACTTTTCGTGGATGGAAGCTACATTAAAAAAAAAAAAAAAAAAAAAAAAAAAAAAAAAAAAAGCCAAACTAATCGAAACTGGTTGTACAATGCAATTTGTATCCCCTCTCCTTAAAAAAAAAAAAAAAAAAAAAAAAAGCTTTTTTTTTGTCGTATTTTGCTAGTTTCAAAATGTTCTCGTTTTTTCATTAATTCCGTGTAAAGTATAAATTTCATAAGCTGTGTACTGTAATGATCATAAGATTCTTATAATTAAAAATATTAAGAATCGCCCTTGTAACTCAGTACATTTTTAATTTTTTTTTAACTTAAGAAATGCAATATAGATTTTTTAAGATCCATTTCGATGTCAAAGGGTTTATGTATTTCTTAAAAACTTTTTTTTTATATATCATTTATACAGAAAAATAAATTACTCCAATTTAAAATGATGGGATTTTATTAAATATCATTTATTCCTAGCGTGTGGCGTTTAATGAGTAACTTTAATTACTAGTATTACAGAGAGAGAGATTGGTAAAGATAAAAAGGAAATGTATTGAAGAAATTAACCAAATAATCTGCTTTAAGTTGAAACGACATAAGAGAATTGAAGCTTGCGAAATAATAACAGGAACATGGTTGCTTAATATATGGAAAGACCCACAGTATTTCAAGCTATTATTGAATGATAACAATGTGCAGTTCTTGGTTGGATTGCGAAACAATATAAGTGAATTATCTGTTGAGTACATCCATTCTACTGGAAATGAGATTAGCTATAAGCAATTTAATGGGAAAGCACGAAATGACTAAATAGCAATTAAAGTTATTCCAATAGAGTAGATACACGTCTATTATATATAACAACCCACAGTATTAGACATATTTCATTAAGTATTTATCTCAGGAACCAATAAAAAAGTTATATTTATTCCAATTCAATAGAAAATCGTCGTGAAACGTATAACAATACAATTTTGAATTGTGAATTACAAGAGAAAAAATGATACAATAAATATTAAGTTTTTTTATTTTTTTTTTTCGTAATTAGATGCGACATTCGTATCGTATTTTTTTAGTATTCGTTACCAGCACTACTGAAAAATAAATAAATAAAAGTCAAAATATCGACATTTTGCGATAAAATAATTATTAACCTTTCGTACTCTTGGATATCGCATGTGATATCAAAGCCTTAGTATGCGTGACGATTACACACTAGTGTCGGAATTGCTGTCAACTGACTTCGAACTTTATTGCTGTTATTTTTAAATCCAGGTGTTCGGATAGATGGAGCAGGATTAAAATCATATATATTTTAATTCAATAACAGCAGAGATAAAATCACAATTTGATTAGTGAAGGTAACCAAGGACATGAGAAATCCCTGTAAGTTTTTTTTTTTTTTTTTTTCATTTGAAAGTACAGATATGTACTGTAAAGTATTAAAACTATTATCAATAAAGGTTGAAACCGGTCTGGGTAGTGACCTATCTCCCTTAACGTAAAACAATATACATCTCCTAGGGGATGAGTTTTACATTAGGGCAAATACTAAGAATAGCGATCCTAGCTTTATCCACCTTTACAGTTGCCCGGTATTGTACCACCCAGGTGTTTGCTCACGCCTGGACTCGCCGAACTTTTATAGTTTGCTATATTCGGCATGAAACTCTTTGATTTCTATCTTAGAGTTTTCTTATTCGACTTTGAAATAATGTGGGATTAAATATTCCCTTAATTTAAATAATTTTAACATCGCCGAAGTGAAGCCTTTTGGCTCTTTATTTCATTAATTTTTTTTTATTCATTTAGTTGATCTGTCTCATGAGACGATAAAAGTGTAGTTTTCCGGATGAAATCCTCCATTTCCATCCGCTATTCAATAATCCATCGTTGGATGATGTCTGGATGTCTCAAGTAATTGAGTCAATTCAAAACCTAGAACTTTCCAACAAAGATGGCTGCATCCTTCCAGTTACATCACAGAGGCAAAGAAGAATAACCACACACTAATGGATAACTAGGGATGAGGTAAATAGGAAAATAAATCATTTAATATATAGGAACATTATTTAATTTTTTAATATTTGGACTGCAATTCTTCTTCTTTTTCTCTTTTTTTTCCATAAGTGTAAATAAGAAAATTTATTATGTTTTTAATTCTTAAGTGAACTTATCAGATTGTTTTTAAATACAAGAAAACCAAAAAAAAAAGGAAGTGGAAGGTTGGATAAATTTACTTAAAGGGTTATTTTTTAAAAAAAGGGTTATTACTTAAAGGTTTCAAAAAATTTTAAAAACAACATTAATAATAATATTAATGTTGTTTTTTATACAGTGATTATTTTTGATTATGCCAAAGCTTTTGACAGAATTACGCGCAAGAAGTTATTATACAAACTTAAAGGATTAGGTATTGCAAAATAGGATTGTGGCTTAAGCTGGAGCATGGTTATCTGACATATATCAAAAAGTGATGTATGCAGGAGCTGAATCTGAGAGAATAAGAATGATTAGTGGAGTATCACAGGATCCTGTTCTTGGACTGATGGTCTGGAGGAAAACATTCAGTTTTATGAGAATGATGAGCTGTGTTGTTAAAGTTGAGTCGGATGACAGGGACATTTCAGATACAGAATCCTTACAGCAGACTTTCCCAGATTGATTCTATGGGCAGATGCTATAGTGTCTTTAATGTTGCTTAAGACATTGCAAACTGGTTAATATATTAATCGGAATTTGCTACAGGCGGTCGATGAAGCTAGGGATGATGGTAGACAGTGAGCTAAAGTTTAAAAGCCACATTTTCAAGGGGGTGTTAAGGCATCACATCGGATAACGTTAAAAAGAACAATAACTTCTAGGAATAGTGAAGGTATTTTCACACTTTACAGGGCCTTGATAAGATCACATCTGTACTAATATGATCAAAGGTTTCAAGGCATTTCGTCCAATGCAAATCTCGTCATATCCCAAGATTTCGTTTATTACTTTTTTCGTTCAGTAGTTGTCATTTGGATGACATGACAGATCAGATGGATGACATTTCGTCCAATTCAATTTGTCCAATTCTTCATATTCTTCATAGTCCAAGGAGTTATAAGTAACTTGTGATCATTAATAATAGTCAGTTGACACAAAAGAGAAGGGCTCAAGACAACATGCATGGTCCGCCCTCGCACGTTTGGTTACGTTAGGTTAGGTTAGGTTAGTTAGTTGACACATTGGTTAGTCAGTTAACGCAGGTGACAATAATAGTCAGTTGACATCGATTGGACAAATTGAGATTGGACGAAATGTCCGACCGAACGAATGTTCCCTTGGACAAAGTTATAAAAGGACAAAAAATCTTGGACCATCTGCCTTCAAATCTGATCAAATACAGTCGCCTGGGTTCATTGGAGAGAGAGAGAAAGAGAGAGAGAGAGAGAGAGACAGAGAGACAGAGAGAGAGAAACAATCAACAAAGATCAGAACTAGTTAACCAAAATCGTATCTGGATTGCATAACTTGACTTATAAAGACAAGCTGTACAAACAAGTAAGGATTTTCATAGTATCGATACAGAGAAAATTTTATAGCGCATGGCAGGTGGGGAACGAACTCAGGTCATCACTGGTGGTCAGAAAGAATGTGAGGTCCATGTTCTTTTCATGGCATGTAACGAGTGACTGGAATACGCTTGCAGGGACATTGTGAGGACATCTTCGGCGAATGCTTTTAAGGAGAGATATGATAGTTACAAAGCAATTATACCTACTAGGGCCCTCCCGCTATGAGTCTTGAACTCCCTGGAGGTGCAACAACAACAACAACAACAACAATAATAATAATAATAATAATAATTGCATTAAAAGGTTCATAAAGACAAAGGTGATTTATACAATCCTAATGACGTATATTTTTTAAGAAATAAATCTTGGAGTTTTGTGAGTTGCTTTTTTTTTTAAATCATCCATTTTCGAAAAATTTAAAAAATTTCTCAACTGCTAACTTGCTAAAACAATACAGAAGGCAAGATTTTCTTTGTAATTTTTGATAAGGCTTACATTGCAGTGATAGATTGCGCTGATGGTGCTTAACCTACGTACGAGAGAAATTTTCAATCTCATGACCATCCTCAAAACATTGCGAATAAATGTATTATTTATTATTAAATAATAAATAATTATTTATTTAATTTTTCATGGAATTCATGAGACAGAAAACGTTTTGTATCCGGTAGTCATAAAGAAGCAAGCTTTCACTGAATATCTGAAAAGAAAAATTGTACCGATTCAAGAAAAAAAACGGATCTGATCATTTGCAAGTCAAGCAAATAGAAGAATAAAAGAAATCGCTGAATGATTACATCGACGTAAGCATAGAAAATATGCTAAAGTAAATTCTCCAAGAAAAGGTAGCTAATATAGTGGATTCAAAATAGCAGTATACGGAGAAATTAACGACAAAAAAGATCAGACGTTTGGAAAGAATAAAGCAACACATTGGCTAGTATTTGAAGGATATCGAAGTGGAAATGTCACAGTCGCTTAACTTGGCCATTGCTTCAGCAGGACACCATTAAGAATGATATAGAAGGTCTGATACTAGAGAAACCAAATCTGATACTTGCTGCTTAAAAACGGACATTACAAATAATTTAATAAAGGCGAATATAGAAAGATCAATAATGATGCCGATGTGTGCAAAGATAAAAGAACACCCAGTAGATCATCTTACTAGTTCTTGCGGCAAAATTGTTCGTACAGACTAACAAAGGAATGATCGATTGTGTAGGAGATATATTTTTCCAACTAGCAAATTCTCTTTGGAACATGCAACTGAAAAAGTAATAAAAATAAAAAATAAATAACTAAATATTGCAAATAAAATAATATTCTGCCCCTAATTGTAGTTACTTATTGACAAGGCAATACCAGGGGACAGAAGATTAGAAGAAAAAAAATGGCATTAAAAAAATTACCAAGTATAGATATATGGAGGCTTAAATTCAAATAATTTGGAATAAAAGGGCAACAACAGTTCAATCATTATTGATGAGCTAAGAGTTAATATTAGGACAATTTATGAAACACTTGGAAAAGATGTAACATCTCTCAAGTTCAGAAAATGGCACTATTAAGGATATCTCACATTTTATGATGATATGTAGTCGATTTTTAGGCTTTTGGATAAGGTCCAGATTGGTCAGAACTGCCACTCAAAGATTAGATTATGATGTTACGTGTTTCTTGTACTCTTTGACTGTACCAATGAAGTGTTAATTTTCCTTTAGGCATTCTATTAAGCAAAAATAAAATCCTCGTTAGGCATTTTACAAGATGCATATTATTATTATTATTATTACCCAAGACCTCATGGAGTCAAAGACTCATCTGTTTACCTGATAAGAATATTGTAAAAGATGTAAACAGGTAAGTTCTTCATTCTTACCTACAAAATTTTGGAAGTTCAAAGCGTTTTGCCAAATTTTGCTGCAAATAGTTCGATTCAAACGAAACCTGACAAGACAAATTTTAGTCAAGATCTTAATTACTAATTTGGAGCTGCTATATGGTATTTGCTAAATGCTTGCGTTGACGAACACAATGAATTTTGCACTTGTAAAAAAAACGGAAAGGCACTTTAATATTTTATTTATTTATTATATTATTATATGGCAAACTTCTTTAAAGAAATGTCCGCCACAAAGTTTTTTTTTTAAAAAACTATTATGCACGAAATAATTTAGTACCTTGAGTTCTCCTAAACATACTAGTACATAACTTGAAATTAAGTCAAAATAACTCCAAGGAAAAATCCTAGGGACAGTAATAACATATACAAATTAATTTAAATGAGCTATGCGAATTCCTTAAAAGGGAGGGACGAAACAATATTTTTATAAAGTGACAGCTATTAACTTCTCAGTTATAGAGTTGAACTCACTAACGAGAGAATGAAACTAGCCGGTCTGAACAAGTTCCGTCTTCAGGCTACTTTTAGTCATACTTAAATTATGAGAAATACACCAAAGCATGCGAGCATAATCATATATAATAACTAGTAAAATTACTTTTACTTATAGTGATTTAAATGTTCGATGCAGCCGAGTAGCTCTTCTGTTCACAATAAGAGTTGATCATTTAATAATACTGTCAGTTGTAAATCAGACTAATTACATTTAGTCAGGCGCAGTATTTGGCAATAAATATAGTTTTGAATGATATTTACAGTAAAAAATGATCAAATACGATATTTCTTTACTAGTTTATCAACAATTTTCTTTCAAATCGGCATATTTTTCACAAAGCCTAATCAATTCTTATGTCTGTCACTTAATTTGCGGGTCTGGTTAGCAGATTGGTTGGCGTACAAGTTCTCTAATCAACAGGCTGTGGGTTCGAATCCCTCCATAGGACATGGATGTTTGTCACCTAAATAGATGAAATTCATCTATCTTTAGACGAATTTCATCGCCAGGTGTGAAACTATCTCCCAGCTTCTTTCAGGCCTAAAGTGGCTTGAAAAAATTCCATGTTTAGTCTCAGCAGAGTTTCTGAAACAAGCAAAAAATAATGAAAAACAAAAATATATAAAAATTAATAAACTCCTTAAATCCACTCGCGGTACTAATGTACTATACGATTACAACCTTTCGCGGGTGGGAAGCACATAAAAATCAATCTGGATGTTATATTTCTTCTGTGGAGAGTAGAATTCAGTTGAAATGAATGTAGTATCTCCAATAAGTTAAATTTCCATGTGCTTGAATATCAGTAATGCTTAAGCCCTTTCTATCTTGTTTATGGTTAACCAGCTTTTAGAGGTGCTATCATAGGCTGCCATGTTAGTCATCACTGAGTTCGTATGGCTGTTCCACAAGCAGAGCGCGTTTGCGATCAAGTACGACCGGCATCACTGAAGGACAGAAACGTTATGTTGAAAGTAAAACACAAGAATCGTTCAAGCAGACAAGATAACCTGATCGGAAAATAAGACAGTACTGAAAAGGTTTTTGAGTTTTTTCATCAAGCAACAATGGAATCCTTTAGTCACGAGTTCAGGAGTTCCATAACCATAGAAGCTTGTACCACAACATCGCTGTTTTTGGGAAACATTCCCAAACAATACTAGAGTTCGACTGCCACGATTGTAACTTCTTGTGATTAGAAGCTCTGCATTGAGTAGACCACTGGAAAGCTGTGCTTTGGAGTGAATTAGGTTACACCAGATGGATATGTTCGTCAGTGACTGCTAATCTACTGAACGTTATGTATAAAGTATTCGCATACTCCTCCTGGTTGCCTAGAGTACCGCTCCTGTACAATGATACAGTGAGTGTCATCATGATATTGCCACATCGCCATAATGTCTGTGACATTAGGTGTGAAAAGGTTGCACTGGCTAGCGCAGTTTCAAACCGTATAGAATGATGACATTTGGAAAGGGTTAAAATCGGCTGAGGGTGCAACCGCTCTCTCCACTTTACTGTAGATACTAATTATTTTGGAGGAGAATGGAATTTGTTAATGACTGCCAAAGGTAGCCAGATTACAGATTAAGGATTTTGAAACAGTTGGGTATCAAGATAAATTTTTGACAACATACTGTCTCTGTTTTTATTATTATTATTATTACATAACATCTCCAGGAAGTCCAAAGACTCATCGAGGGAGGGCATCAGCTCTACAACTCCTCGTCTCATTATTTCACCAACTTTCATCATCTAATACCAACGCTATCTACCGCTGACTACCACCACTAGTACTTTCACAGACAATCACAAACATCCATGCCCACGGCGTGATTCGAACCCACAGCCTTTTGGCTGGGGAGCGGATACGCTAACCACTCTAATTATGTATCACATAAGTTGTCCAATTTGGTAATTTATCATTCAATATGCTTCAGTAGCGCAGTTACCAGTACCACGTGGCATTCATTCTTCGGTTAGGAAAATATGGGTTCGAAAGTTGTCTGCGCTGCGAGGAACTTTTATAAGAGCTTTCAGCTGAAAGTGAGTCAGCTAGTTTCATGTACAGGTGACAAGACTTTCACTCCAAGAAACTCGGATTTTTCATTAAAAAAAAGGAAACTGCATTAAGTACTTTCGTCCCCAATTCTAACCCAAGATCATTTAGAGCTCTGAAACTTAAATATGCTTAAATACTGTCCTTAACAACAACAACATAAAAAAAAAAAAAAAATTCCGGTGAGGATTTATTTTTTCTTCTTCAGTGCTGTAGATTCACCTCTTGAAGATAAAATTTCCAAACTACTAATGTCAGAAATGGATATTAGAAATTTTTCTCGACCTGAGTAAAAGTATGCTCTCCAACATAATGCAGCTTTTAGTTGCAATATTAGGTCAAGGTCTCGCGTGCTTTAATGATCAGGGAAGTTAGTCGGAAATCTAGTTTTAAATACGTTCTACTTGACAAAGTTAGCTTAACCGATCTAGTGCAGACTTCCATTCCCATGATTGTATTATAAAAATATACCATTTCATTCTCATCAAAAATAGTTACTTATCCCCGGTTCTCTCGGTCAGTTATTACTGTGTTTGAATGCCAAATTTACAGTAAATGATAAAAGGGAAGTATTATTAAAAAAAAATAATTAAATAAATAAAGAATTGGACAGTCGAAGGCAAACTACTATAACCAAGGATTCTGAAGCTTTCTTTTATGCACATTTCCTTGATATTTACTATTTAACACAATTTTTCCTTCGAAATATCCTCTTAATAAATAAACCAAAATAGGCGTTCATACAGCTGCAGCCTTTGCAATATTGCAATTATGGTGTCAAAAAGAAGAATAATTGCCACAACATTTTGGAACTTATCTGTCCAGTGAAATGAAATAAATGACGTCGAAAATGACTGTCAAGTTAGTCATTCAATGGAGGTATCTCTGAAGCATGAATTACATCGAGATAAATAGGTAGCACATTGTAAATATTGCACAGTGGAAGCGCACTTCATGCATAAAAAGGCACCTAAAAAATAATAAGTACACATAATCTTTTAAATATGCTACTTGTCACGGGACATTAGGATCGGTAGCTAAATAACAATAAGAAAAGGTTAGACGGTGATAACCAGCTTTACGATAAATTGCATGGTCTGGAATAACTTGTTTTGGTAGGTATTAGTCTTGACGTTCTGGAAGAGAACAATTTTAAATTAAAGTCCATGGAAGAGTTCATGGACTTGGTAAAAGGAAAAGGAGATAACAAGTAATAACAATGGGCTAATTATTTCAAGAAGGGGATAATTATTAAGAAATGTCCTAGAAAATCTGAACAAAACATAATGGATGTTACGAAGGCAGTTCCGTACTCGCTGTGATTCACAAATGTCCAGCCTTACGTATTTTTAGCCACTTCCAGTTGGAACAATGTGCAAATTACAACAGCAAAAAAAGGATTGTGCACGGTTTTCTAGATGTTTCACATTAGCTCTCATATTACAGTCGTAACTTTTGTTGATCTTCTGTTACAAATTGGTTGAATTTCAGTCTTTAGATGCTTGTATTTGTCCAGGTTTCATGCACTTTTTTTCTTGTCATCTACTGTCGCAGGATATTGCAATGTCAATAAACCAAACATGGTTGGTCAACTACAACTTCGGTGATGTCCTTTATAAGGTGTTCCAGTTGTCAATCAGACTTAATTTTAAAGTCTTATAATAGTATCTTTGCATTTTCATTTTTCAGTAACTTTTAAATTATGTTTCCAAAGTGTTCTTTTTGGGAAACCATATTTCCTATAGAAATTGTAGTGTATAGCTTTTGGAATCTAGTCATGCCTTTGTTTATAGTCTTTTTTGAGCAAAGTAGTTCCTGTACTTACCACAGGAACCATTCAGATGATTCACTGTTTTTAATCTCTGCATAGTTGCCGTTTGCTGTCTTTAATGATCTTTTTCTATCTCAGTATTCATTACAATCGTTTTCTTGAGCAAGAGGTATCTGACTTTCTATCTCTTTTTTGACGGTGTCCTACTAACTTCATCGTCATCTGTCTTCAGTATCCTTGAAATATTGATCCATGGAGTTATTAATTTTTCCAACCTTTTGATCTGACTTTTTTTAATTTATTTTTCCTTACAGTGATTTCTTGAATTTTTCTACTTCAGTACAGAGAAAATTCCTTTACCTTCATTAGAACCTTTTCTACTTACCTAGATGTAATCATTCAAGGCTATTTTCTTCTTCTTCTTCTGTTTGTTGGACTCATTAACAGTTGATGCTTGTTTCTCTGGAGTCTTTGCAACAACCATTTAATTCAATAGTTGTCATCCAATCTTCAGTTGCATCCTTTTGCAACAGATTGTTAACTAATGGTCTTGAAAGCTGGTTAGGTATTTGATCCAAATGCAAGCAATTCGTGTTTGTCTAGAACACTGCATTTCTTTACTTACTTTCTTGTCTTTAACTGTTTCTGATGTTATGACAAGGTTTCCACCAAAATATTTTTCAGTGGTTTTTCAACATCTTTAATCCAGTTAGCATTTCTGGTTTGTTCTTTTATATTATCTCACAGCTGCTTCCAGTACTTAATTGTTTCTTCTATGTTCGGGCACTCAGTATTATCTGGAGATTTTCAAAAATATTTCGGCAAAAGTGATGTTCGTTTGTTTTGAACTGAATGTTATATCTGTTTTGACTTATTCTGCGTTCACAGCGAATGGTAGAGAGAAACTTCGGATAATACGAATATTATTTTACACACAAAATACACACAAAAGAAGGTTTAACAAAAAAAGAAATTCATTCGAAGTTCATAAAAGTTTATGGGCCCTCTTCTCCTTCGTTTTCGACAATTGAGAAATGGGCTGTCGAGTATAAACGTGGCCGTACCAGCCTTGAAGATGATCCACTTGAAGGACATTCAAAAAATAACAACACAAGAAATCATTGATCAAGTGCACGATATGGTATTGGATGACCGCCGAGTCAAAATGTGTGAAATTGCTGAGACTATAGGCATTTTAAAAGAACGTGTAGGATATATTTTGCATGAAGAATTGCAAATGAAAAAGCTTTGCGCAAGATGGTGCCGCCCTTGCTCACAGCAGATCAAAAGCGCACTCGCATGAAAATCTCTGAACAGTGCTTGGAGCGTTTTAACAAGAATAAAACTGATTTTGTACGTCGATTTATTACTACGGATGTGACTTGGGTTCACCATGACACCCCAGAATCCAAACAACAGTCAAAACAGTGGACAGAAGCCGGTTGTTCAGTGCCGAAGAAGACAAAGTCAGTTCCATCAGCAGGAAACGTCATGGCATCGGTGTTTTGGGATGCCAAAGGCATTTTGTTTATTAATTATCTTGAAAAGTGTAAAACAATAACCAGGGAATATTATTCCCATCTTTTATCCAGACTAGACGAAAAAATTCGTGAGAAAAGTCCCGGTTTGCAGAAGAAAAAACCCTCTTTCATCAGGACAATGCATCTGCCTACAAAAAGTGTTTTGGTAATGGGAGAATCAAGGGATCTGCGCTATGAATTGTTGGAACATCCACCCTATACCCCAGATTTGGCTCCCTCTGACTTCTATCTCTTCCCAAAACTAATACTCATCCTCACTGGTCAACGTTTTTCTTCGAATCAAGAGGTGATTTCAGCTGTAGAAGGGTATTTTGCAGATCTTAATGATAACCAATACAGGGACGAGATAATGGCGCTGGAGCATGGCTGGAATAAATGTATTAGTCTTAAGGGAGATTATGTTGAAAAATAAAAAAATAATTTCGAAATTATAAATTCGATTTTTCATTGTTAGGCCGAGAACTTTTCCGACCACCCTCGTATTGTGTAATTGTTATCATCACTAATAGCTTTACAGTCGCAGTGTGTTCATCAATTAGAAGAAGCGTTTTTAAAAGTTTAATTGTTTTTTAAAACGTTTATCGTCATTGCATTTTAAATATAATAATAATAATAATAATAATAATAATAATAATAATAATAATAATAATAATAATAACAAATGCAGCTTGCCTAATAAGAGAAATTGAAAAATCACGAACTGTATAACGAAACATATATGTAAGGCATCTTTAATCTAATTCATCTGAAAATTTTCAACTTCACTCTCTTAAACTAATTTTGTCGAAATGTGACTGTTTAGTTATGTCAACTTCATCTTCTCTCTCTCTGTTAAATTAATATGTTGGAAAGCTTTGAAATTGCCGACATTCGTAGGTCATCACCGATAAAAGTTTATTCTTTCTGTGTTGCTGTGGTGTTACCATAATATAAACTTGAACCTCTTCAACTTATCTCTTGAGTCAGTTCTACCTTTGGTCTTGCAGTTTAAGCAACAGCTATTAGTGAAATAGTTTAAGATGGATACCATATATAGAATAAAACATCTCCAAACACTACGAAAATTGCTTAACTTTTGTGTCAGTTTATTATTTTATTTAATAATCTATCTGCATACTTAAACACAACCTCCATTATTCTGTAATTTCATTTATAAGCATTCGTTAGATCAATTAACAAGTGATTACTTACAGATATCATTAGAATAACATTTTTGACTCATTAAATTAATATTATCGAACCATTCAAATAACATTCGAGAAGGTGCCAAATTAGCTATGCCTTCAGTATACGTTAACATTTTGAGAGAAAAAAAAAACTGGATTACAACATTATTGGATTATTGGTACTAATTATAAATTCACATTTTAGTTTACTCTGTAGTTTTCCTATTTAAAAAAAAAATAAAAATCTCAAAACTTATTAATATCTCTACTGAAGTATTAAAAATAAAAAGTTTACGTGTTTCTCAAGCACGATAAGACCTTGACAGTTTGTTCGATGCGCCATCTAGGTGTGAATATAATTTTTTTTTTAGTAATAACTAACAGGATTTTTAAACGAAATACATTACTTTCATTATTTAGTAAAAGTAATTATAAAAATGGTTTCGTTAATTTCTCCTCTAGATTTACAAACAGAAATAAATATGAAAATATTGGTATTAAAGAATATAAGAAATCTTTCAGAAATCTTTGTGTAACATATGAAATTGGAAAAAGCCATGTAGAAGAATAATCTAACTTGCCCAGAATTAGTATCCGACTATGAGACCAAATAAAGAAAGGAACTGTTCGATTTCTATTGACTTATTTAGGATTCAATTATCAATTCGGCAAGCATCAATGCGTATGACATTGATGATTGCCCTGGACAAATTAACAGTTTTGTTTTTTGAGTTTATCGGACTCGTGTATTTAATTAAAATATGAATAAAGACTGAAATATTCATTTGAGAGGTATATAGGTTTAGAAATATCCACAAGAGTATTTAATACTTTCATTTGTAGTGTGAATGAAAATTTATATTATTTATTCAAATTAAGTGGATATTGAATCCAACATTATTTCTTAGCCGAATAAGAAACTCAAAGATAGAAAATCTAAGAGTTTCATGCCGAATATAGAAAACTATAAAAGTTCGGCGCGTCCAAGCGTAAGCCAACACGTAGTACATGCTGGGGCAACTCGTAGTAAAGGTGGAGTAAGCGCCAATCACTGTCCTTAGTATTTTCCTATAATGTACAACACAACTCCTGGGAGATGTATTCTGTTATACATTATGGAAGAAGGTCAATACTAGACCGGTTTCGACCTCTTTTGAGGTCTCATTATTTACCTCAGTATTTGCATCTGGGTCTACCTACTCACTGATGAGACCTCAAAAAACTCGAAACCGGTCTGGGTAATGACCTTTCATAATGTATAACAGCATACATCTCCTAGGAGTTGTGTTGTACATTATTGGAAAATACCAAGGACAGTGATCGGCGCTTACTCCACCTTTACTACGAGTTGCCCCAGCATGTACCACGTGTTGGCTTATGCTTGGACTCGCCTAACTTTTATAGTTTTCTATATTCGGCATGCAACTCTTAGATTTTCTATCTTTGAGTTTCTTATTCGGCTAAGAAATAATGTTGGATTCAATATCCACTTAATTTGAATAAACTTACTTCGCTGAAGTGAAGCCAGTAGACTTCACTTCAGCGAAGTAAGACTTTAACCGAATAGAGGCAGATCTTCCCGTTTGTCTGAAATAAGATAATCCACAAGAGCACGGAATCTGGCTAGAAGAACACCAATCTTATATTGAATACTTTAAACCTGAAAAGTCTGGACTTTCAGAACATGCCATCTTCACCAGACACAGAGTTCATTGGAGAAAGACAAAAGTTCTTCACAAAAGTCAGTTTCTCATGGAACGCCTTCATAAAGAAACATGTGAAACTCTACTTCATTCTCCTAACTTAAACAGATCCGACGGCTTACGTCTATCCCCTTTATGGGAGATAATACTTTATAAATCAGCTAATCTTTCCTAACTTTTCATTGTATTGATTTTTTTTTTTAAGGAAAGTTATTGACCTTTTTAGTTATCTTACACCAGCTACTCAGGTGGCGCTTTTTGGAATTGTCAGTTATTGTTTAATTTGAGCTTAATGTACTGAAGATGCCTGTGACACACAGGCGAAAATTATACTATTAAATAATCTTTCTACGTGAGTTTTTTCCGTTATTAATTTTGTATCGATATGTCTACTCACGGTATACCTCTTTTAAAACTTACTTTTAGTAAGTGTTTATATTCAGTGTTAGGTAGTTGCTATTCTATATACGCTCATGGATTTCTCAGAAGAGACTGATTATAAATTCTTGTTCCGTTAACGTTCCAAGGCAGGCAGTTAAAAAAAGATCTTTCGCATCATGATACGGAAAGTATCTTGTTACCGAAAATGATTCACCTATGCAACTAGCTCTGCAGCTACACAATTCGGTTATGAAGTAGAACTATAGAAGTCAAAATACTTACCAGCTTTTGGACCCCAACTTTCACATTCTTGTTGATATCATTCTGTTTGCTCATGGTCTGTAAAGTCTTGTATAAAAATCACGCTATTAATATCATTCGGACTTTTGATGGGGGTGCAAGTAACATCAAGGAGATGGGGGGGGGGGTTGTAGATTAGACGAGACAGGGATGCACACTATGATAAACATATACAAAACCTAAAGAAAAATACTAAACAAAGCAAGACTTGCTTCTTGTTTACGCAACACTTGTGTAAGTTTCGAGTGTTTTACCCACCCATCAGTCCCATGATGGCAGTCCATATTCCATTTGGAACACTCAGCAGTGACGATATAAAGTACTCGAAATATAGTAAATATGACTGGCCTGTTCTCAGCCTCCATGTTGGCCTTTGATGGCGAAATGTTTCAAGTTGACGTAAAACATGACGCAATTAGTTTAGTACATTTGTTTAACTGAGAAAGGTCACAAGGGTTAACAATTCTTGCCTTTATTATTTCTTCCATTTAATGAGAGATATAAATCAATAAGCATCGTTTTAATTCTATAATATGTTCTAAATTGTAACGGATTTGGTAACTGGATAGTGAAAATATCTCAATTAAAATTATTTATAAACATAAGCCGAGGGAGTGTGAATTCTTTTAGATTTTGTGTAATGTTTACTAAAGTTTCGAAGCGGCTACTAACTCATTCATTTCATCATAGGTTTCTGCGTAGTAAATTTTTATTTCATTTTCAGCATTACGTTTCCCAGTTATGCTAACTGTATGTTGTACAAATAAAAAATAGTGAATTTGCAGGAATCTGCTAAAACAAAACAGCCTTGTCGTGCCGTAGAAATCATTTAATAAGCTTTTATTAATTGAGAAATATACTATGAGGTTCAATGAACTGGCACTTGTTGATCTAATAAAAATAATAATAATAAATGTTATTTCAATTCATGCTAACAGCGCCACTGACGGATTTTATTTGAGTTACGCACGGAATTTTATCAAAAAATTGTGTGGTAAGTTCGTTTTGCATAATACGCTGAGTAACACTTTGTAAGTAAAATCATTCGATTTAAAAATTTGTCGTCTCTCAGTGTCAAGGAGTGATTACTATATTTTTTGCTTTATTAGTTATAACTCTTTAGGTTTCGTTTATCTTCACTAATCTTATGATCAAAATTAAAGTCGTTTTGCTATTTTAGGTAGAGTATAAATGTTGTTTACGTCATCTGCGTTTATTGCATACGCTATGAATAAGAATATTATTTCCATAAAATGAATAATAGCACACTGTATAGTAGATACGTTTGTATTATATAAATAAACACATGTACTTAATAAAATTTTTGATACCAATCTTTATAATAATCAGTAAAAATTTTATTAGTTTAAATGTTACATTCAGTTTTCATTGTAAGTTAACTAAGTAAGGTTCATTCAGAAATAATAACCTGCTACGAAACGCTTTGACTTCAAGTGAACAATAAAAGGATTTATTTATTGATTTGAGAAAAGTGATAGACTTTAATTTGGTAAATTATTTTAATCATTTTAATGAAAACATTCATCATTTTTCTAATATAAAATGTTTCTTTTAAAATCTGATATAATCCTACTAATTTTACTATTGTTCAGTGCCTAACATTCCTTATATTATTATAACGACACCTCTAAGAGTCCAAGACTCATCGCAGTTTGTAGTATTGTAGCCGGCCTGGTTGGCCAAGTGGTTAGCGTATCGTTCTCTAGCCAAGAGGCTGCAGGTTCGAATTCCGTCACAGGCATGAATGTTTGTGATAGACAGCAGTACCATATGTACTGCTGTCTCCTGGCGTAGTATGACTTTTGATGTCTGCGCCATAAAAATCAAATAATAATAATAAAAACTTAATTCTCCATTTTCACTATTAACCATCCACTTTTTTTTTTTCTTCTTTAATTTCTTGGGGAAGGGCACAATCTCCTGTATCGTTTCTTTTATTCTCGGATTCGTACTGGCAACGGGAATTAAGATAATTTGTTCAACTAATTATATACTGCCATTACAAATCATTTGATAATTTGTAATGTAATGAAAATAAGTGTTATGGATTTTTGTTGTTGTTGTTTTATTTCTTAATGTACATTCAGAGATTTAATTTACCTTGTATTTTATTTTCAGAAATCCATGTTTCTATGTTGTGTAAACCTCTAAAACCAGCAGTCAAGCGTAATGAACATGAAGATGCCCCATACGTCGCTCTCATTTTAAGGTATTTCTTTGTTTCATCGAATTTTTGCTATTAATTGATGGCATATGAGTGGTTAATAATATATAAAGAGATCATTTTAAAATTACAGCTTTCAAGAAAGTCTTATCGGGTGGACTTTCTCCCATCCATCTTTAAGAAATTCCTTCGTACTACTCTCGGTCATATTTATTTATTTTACAAACTTGATAATGTAGCTAATAGCTTTCTCCCTGTTATCTGAAAATTTAGATCATATTAGCTATTATTGTTTAAAAGTACTACATTGAAATGGGTTCAATATAAGTAAAGAATACGTAAGACTTAAATTTAAAAAGAAAAACATTTATTAATAAAGCAAGGCCGCACAACTAGATTTCACCAATTCCCCCTTTGTAAGCTTTAAATTGGACAATTGTACGTTTTCTACCTTTCCTCACACATATTTGCAGAGTTGAGCAGTAATAGCTAAGTTAATTGCCGATAAGAACTAATATAAAGTTACGTGATAGACAGGTAAACGTCATTTTGAATTTCTTGTGTGTGTGTGTGTGTGTGTGTGTGTGTGTGTGAGGTATTGTTTTAGAATGTAATGCCCTCATAGAACAAAGTAACCGGTAATAATAAAATTGATTATATAATGAACATTTTATAATACTAATTAATCACAGTGAAATTTATCATGCAAAAACCATTAAGAAGACACAAGAATGATGTGTAGATTAACTTAAAAAGTTAGTGGAATTTTCACGTAACTGACTGATGAATTCACAAGGAATGTTTATGTTTAGATGCTTAAGAACTCGTGAAATAATTTAAGTTCATAAATTAAAAACACTAATTTCTTCTTCTTCCTTTACGTATTAGGCTTAGTGGCCTTACGATTCGAAACCGGAAATCGCACGGAATAGGTCGGTCAGTCATTCCCGTAGTTTCCTATGTCTGTAGATGCGTGTGTTCGCGGGGACGTTTCCTGTTATGGGAGGACGAAAAACCCGAGTTTCCAGATGAAAATAAACCCTACATCCGTATGAGACTGGCTAATTCACCTTTCGTCGAAAGAAACCAAATAAAGGTTCCTCACGGAACCTTTATAGAACCTGGTGTTCTATGAAGCTAAAGTTATGCAAAATTGAAGCAGTTTCTGAAATAAATACTTGAATAAAGAATAGCGGTACATAAATATATTTATATGCAAAGTCTAATCACAAAAAAAAGACATTGTTTGTGAGTTATGAAGTTATTCTCAGTCTCGTTCTGATTTCTACTTGGGCCTAAAGAACGAGACTGAGAACAGCTGGATGAAGGTGTCCCTGGTGAAAGAAATTGAGATGACGTTAAGGTTAATAAGAGAAAAGGTCAAGGATGTTAGCGGGATTGGTATTCTGGTTAGCAGACGACTGTCTGGTATTCTGTGGATAAACGGACTATTTGTGTTAGGTGGTTGTCAATGACAAATACCTCCGCATCCCTACCAGTTTGATCAGAGGAATTGGACAAGGGAAGGCAGGTTGAGTTATCGACAGTGAAGTTCCCAAGGGAACATGATTTCACTGTTTGGATATTTTGACTACAGAAAATCAAACTATGAGATAGGTAATCAAATAATCAGAATCAGATTTTCGAGAGCTATGGAGGCAATAAATGAATGTAACGAAATTCGGTAAAGAAATTTTGAGTTAGAGCAGATCAAACTGCAGGGAGTGAAGTTATAATTCTCTGACGTGGGATGTCAGTTCTGATGAATTCGCGTGGGGCGTCCTTGTGGCAGAAAGACTTGTGAAAGTACATTTGGAGCAGATGAGGTGTATTCACTGACCTCGCTGATGTTCCCTTAAGATAACACCTGTCTGTGTTGGATGGCTGCGTGCAAGATAAGTGCATCCAACAACTGTACATAGAATTATAGTCGTGCTGAAGGGAAAAAAAGGTCCAAAATAGCTGACTTTTTAGTACAAAGCAATGTAGAACATGCCTAGAAGGGCGGAAAGATCAGGAAAAAAGGAGAGCTCAAATACTGTTGAACTATGTTTGTGAATTTTGATTTCCTGAAATGTAGTGCTAGCCCAACAGTTATATCAACACTGTATAGCCCAGTAGTAAAATACTCGCCACTACAGTACTTCCTCAAGCTCCTTCGTCGCGCAGTCGGTAACAATGGCCTCTTGAGAAAGACCTAGGCTCGATTCCATTGAAATGTTTGTGAATTTTGATTTCCTGAAATGTAGTGCTAGCCCAACAGTTATATCAACACTGTATAGCCCAGTAATAAAATACTCGCCACTACAGTACTTCCTCAAGCTCCTTCGTCGCGCAGTCGGTAACAATGGCCTCTTGAGAAAGACCTAGGCTCGATTCCATTGAAATGTTTGTGAATTTTGATTTCCTGAAATGTAGTGCTAGCCCAACAGTTATATCAACACTGTATAGCCCAGTAATAAAATACTCGCCACTACAGTACTTCCTCAAGCTCCTTCGTCGCGCAGTCGGTAACAATGGCCTCTTGAGAAAGACCTAGGCTCGATTCCATTGAAGTATCAGAAACATATTATTATAAAGACTTTTCACTTAAATGTAAGTTAGTCGGTCTCATACGGATATAGCTGTCCCCCCCCCCCCCCGCGGTCTCTCTCTCTCTCTCTCTTCCACAATCTCGGGTTTTATCATCTCGCAAGACATGCAAACCAGCCATAGAACACGCTGATTTTAAAATGAACTTTGGTTGATAAGGAAAGTCTCATTAAAATTTAAGACAAATTCAGTTTTGTTCTAGATTGCCATAATTTGCTCTATCACTCTATCCCAGTTATTCGACACAGCGTATTAAGATAAACGTACAGTTCTTTGTTATAGTTTCTGACTTTCTGTTCTTATTCTATCATGAGTGATATATACATGAAATACCCTAGACTCCAGAGGACTTTAATTTGCAGCTGTCGATAACTTTTTCATATACTTTTATGGCATATTTTGTTGGATTTTAATTTACGAGTAGCTTTATTCATATGTTATATAAGCGATGGTGGCTATTTGTGAGATCAGCGATAATCGCAAATAATGAGCAGTTTAGTTTATAATACTTTTCATTAATAGTGAGTGACTTAAATTTAATGGGATTATCCTGTGGTAATTTGACTGATATTAAATATAAGTTAATAAAACTCTAAAATATAAATCCTGAAACACGCAATAAGGAAAGCATACAAAACTATGTATTTCATAAACACTTGGCCTCTTTTGACTTTGCTAGTTGACACATCTGCATGTTGCATTAATATTTAGTGAGAGTGCAAAAATTCATTTGGGTAAGTATTATATAAGATATTGCAGCTACCGTTATCTAGAGCTTGGAGGCTGATTATCACCCCCCCCTTTTTTTTAGTCAGTTTTGTTATTCCTCTAATGTTATTTGATATTTCATTTGGCAATGGCTCTCTAGACTTAATTTTTTTTCCTTATCACTTGGAAGCTAAAGTCTTTTGTACATTTAATGTTTAACAGTTGGTTGCACAACATTTTCGTCTACCATGAAATAAAAAATATTGCTGATAAAAAGTATACTGTAACAACAGCAACGGCCGAACTTTTCTAATACAGTGTGACTACGAAAAGGTTTTGCTCTGCCACAAATAAATAAAATTAATTACATAATTAAAACTATTTGAGTAACTGTAAGGATTTCGAATTGCTCACGAAATTAAAATTTTATTAAAATTAACTTTTTTTTTTAAATAATCAACTGATATTTATTTCAAAGTCAGTACATAAATTAAAAAAAAAGTAGTAACCAATAACTAAACATGTACGTATATAATACAAACTAAGTATTAAAGAACAATTCACCTATTATATTCTTTAAAAATAGCTTGACACGGCGCACCTTTTTGTGTGTATGTGTGTGTGTGCGTGGGTGTGCTTCCTCATAGTTTGCCAAAAATGCAGGAAAAAACCAAAAATAATATCAAGACCGTATTATGTAAATAAAATAAGAGCTGTTGAACAGTCGATGAGAGTGGAAGAATTATTGATGCCAATTCTAATGCATGTAACTGAAAATAAGTGTAGATGATGCAGACAATATAAAATCGAATTTCTGTATGAAAGAGTGTAGTAGAATGAAGTTGTGAAATGATCTTTAATCAATCTATTACTCTTTTCTTTACTTAGTTAAGGACTTTTTGAGATAATCCCTAAAGGTTTTCCAAATATGAGAATAGTATTCAATGTTTGGATATATAAATCAAGTTTGTGATTTATATATGGTCGTTTGGACATAAATTAACGCCTAGAGCGAATAAGAAAACTTTTCTTGGATGTTAATGGAGGTCATATTTGTGATGTGTTTATACCCAAGAAAGATCGGAAGGAATAGATATCCCAAAAACGAAGTGTCATCAAGAGTCCAAAGAGTTGAGTGTGGTCAAGAGAAAGGCTGAAGAAAAGAGTTCTTTTGTGTCTAGAAATAAGAAATCAGACAAGATTGAGTTCTGCAAACATTGAAGTTAAGAAGATTGTGAGACCCCATTAAAAAATGATGGGAGATTAGAATTTAGGCTTGTAGAAGTAGTGTACTTTAGAAGTGTTTTGTGGTTTTCCAACATTAGTTTCAAAGTTCGAAGATAAAGATCGATTCACTATCACGTCATATACGACCAAAGAGAAGCTGCAAAAATCACAAAACGGACCTTACTATGGAAAAAAATACTACTGAAAAGTTGGAAAAACTGAAGTGATTGCTCTTAATACCTCTAAGGCATTTGATCAGTTTTGGCACAAAGGCCATTAGGCTAGCAATCACTTCAGCTTCTCAGACCTTTCCATAATATTTTTACGAAGCGAAGGTGAATGACATACGCCAGAAGATCTCCTATTTCGACATCGGCCAAATCCATACTGGCGATCGTTTGTTAACTGAGAGGCTTCCAGTAGAGGTTTTGTTTGCCCACATCGGTACAATTTTATAACCTAAAGGTATTAAAACAAAGTATTAATAAATAAAATTTTAAGTATTAAAATGATTAAAATATTATAAATTACCATAAGAATTTTGAACTATAAATAAAAGAAATTGCTAATATATATTATCATAATAAATTGTAACATATTATTATTTAACTAATAAATAATAGTCATTGTTATACATTTATTATTAAATAACCATAATAATAATCTCAATAATGTTGTTTTGAAACTTGTGGTTTTACTGATGACATGTGTAATTTACGTATGCGATTTTTTCTTCTCTTTGCATAGTGTACAGTGCAAAGTGCCGTAGCTCTGGATAATTTATAAAGTTTCAATTATCTGTTTTCTAACCAATGTTTCCTCTAAGCTGTGTGCGTGTTCGCGCTCACAAGAGTTGAAAAAGGAACGCACACATCTAGTAACTGCTCACACAAAATTTTTGCCTTCAGAAGTTCTAATTCGCACTCAGTAATTTTTGAACATACTATAAAAACGAATTATATGATAAATCGCACTCGTTATTTATTTTGTTTAATAATTTCTCCAGCGTCTGCACTCCAATATTACTGTAACCCAAATGCCATTGGTTGCGAACCTTTTTATGCGTGCGCGTGCCAAAAAATTTACAAATCGAGTTGTTGACGTGCCGGGCAGTTTTTAATGATGGAAAAATTAATAGAAAATTAATTTAACTTAATTAATTAATTTAACAAAATATAAAAGTACGTTTAAATTAGTTATCACTCACTGGACTAATGAAATCTTGTAGCATACTTTAGTTTCCTCAGGCCAATATCATTAAATTAATTTCTGCTAATTTTCATTGACATATCCCATTATGATCACCAAAATTTTATAGTATTATTCAGTGTAAAATTGATTTTTGTATTATTAAATTGATTTTAATGATATTGGTTTGAAAAAAAAAAAAAAAAAACGGTACTGAGAAAAATATTTATGATTGTAGCTCACCGTAGAAGTCAGCTGAGGAAGCAGCAGAAAGCAGAGGGATGTCAACTTGTCGGCGAAACGCTTACAGTATTTACTCGAATATAACTTGCCCTCCCGTATAGCTCGCACCCCTGATTTTACTTTAGGAAAAAAAGACATTGAAAAGTTTTGCATATACCTCGCACACGAAAAATGTTTAAACATATTCACGTCGAGACGATAGTAAGATAGTAACTCGCTCTCTGCGGTTAACAAAACGCCCTTCCCAATAGCCATTATACTGCAGATGCAAGAAAAACAAGTAGTTTTAAAAGTAGTTTCCCTGAATAAGGTACAGAGGCTTTTGCAGTGTGTGTAATATATTTCTCAACAAATAGTGCAATTAGAGACAACTTGAATAAAAATGGCGCTAACTAATGAATTACATGAACCCTCTCACAGAAACTACCCCGTATAGACTCAAGCAAAACCACATGTGGCATTGGAAACACAGTATCTAACTAAAAACTCTTGTCCAATTTTTCAATTACATGAAATAAGTGTTTGTTTTATTGCATTTGAAATTCTCGATGTCATTATGAGAAATCATAAGGCAAACTTCAAATAAAATTCTACCACGAATTGAAACATGCCATATAATGCTTGTGTGAGTTTGCCTGCCAGCTCAAACACAAACAAGCAGCAATAAAAATCAACCAAGGGTTGAAACTTTGTGAGTTGAGCCCGCCTGTAATGAAAAATTCCGTCGAAACGATAAACGACACCCCTGTCGTGAATGTGTTAAAACTAAGAAATATATAATTCAAATTAAGTGGATATTGAATCCAACATTATTTCAAAGCCGAATAGAGAAACTACAAGAGTTTCGTGCCGAATATAGAAACTATAAAAGTTTCGGCGGATCCAAGCGTAAGCAAACCTTTCATGAGATGGGGCAACTCGTAGTAAAGGTGGAGCAAGCTCTGATCACCATCCTTAGTATTTCCCATAATGTAAAATACATTTCCTAGCAGACATGTATGATGTTATACATTATGGGGGGGAAGTCACTACCCAGACCGGTTTCGACTTTTGTTGAGGTCTCGTCAGTGGGAGCCAGACCCAGATGTAAATACTCAGGTTGAAGTGATACAGAACTTATACTTTACCACAAGAGTTGCCAAAAAAGGTGTCACATCACAGAAGGGACCAAGAATTACTGAATATGGAATGTTGTTATGACAGTTTCAGATGTTATGGAATTCGGTTGAAGAGAATTAGCATTTCAACTCAACAATTGTAGGTTGCCTTTGTCTTTGGGTCGCGCGATGTTTTGTTAATACCGCACCAATCATATGCACGTCTTCATAGCTGCTCTCTCGTGTAAAACGAAATTTAACTTGTACGTATTGTATCAATTAAAAAAAAAAAGGTTGAATAATTTATAAGCGTATAAAAGGATATCACCTGTAAATGTTGAACTGCCACCTCTGGTATGCGTGCCATAGGTTCGCCATCTAGGCTTTAACTCATTCTAGCTTAATACACTCTAATTACGGTAGTTACTTTTAGCCTGCACTGTGTGTGTGCGTGCGAACTGACGATGATGTCGTCAAGTTGCAGACGCATATTTGTTTAGAGTGTCTACTGCGTAGTCAGCACAGTCACTTGAACTTGTGCAAACAAGGGCGAAGTTTTCTAGCTACGGATTTTAGCGAATTAATTTACTGTTTGCAATTTTCTCGTCTAGTTATAGCTAGACGAAAAAAAAAAAACGTTTTAGTGCGTGAAACCCTCAAAATGTCATATCGAAATTACAGGAATAAACTTCAAATTCGATTAAATTTGAGTGGTTGCATAAATATAGCATACTCTCTTTATAAACTGCATGTATATGCAATATTTAAGGAGCTGAAGGAGTAACAATTTAGATTGTTTTTAGAGAAATATTTAATATGCAACGTACAAGATTTTTAATAAATATATCACAAGTGTTTGCGGTGTGACTTTCGCTATTGTGAGCACAGACCAACCACCACGCACATTGAGTCTGAGACTAGAAACTTGCGCACATGGGCCAGCAAAAATTTAGAGGGAATATTATTTCTAACCTTTACCCCAGCATTCATTCATTCTTTGACAGAACAATAAACAATATTTCCAACTGACAAGAAAGCCTAAGTGCCTTTCGCAAGTCAATAATCGAAAACTCACGAGAAATTCGCTTTCATTCACTTATAATCTCTTACTTGAAATTTCTCTTTCAAGTAAGAGATTATAATACCCAAATCATTATATGATTTGGGCATTATAATCTCTTATTTACCTCTTCACTTCATCATTTTAGGTATTTATAGAAGGAGCGTTTTTTCAGTCCGTTTTGTCATGGTCTTTTCAATTCGAGCATAGACTTTTAAACCTGTTAAGCGTATGATTAATCCTCACTCACATCTCAAAGAATACTAAATTGATGTTTGAGGCAGAAATTTCTTTTGCATATTGTTGATTTGCTGTGCTAGAATTATATGGTGATTAAACTCGTATTAACCCATCTGTAAAATAAAACTGTTTATTGCCGCTGATGCAATAGACTTGGGGAAGGGAGGGTATACATAGTTCATGACCTTCCAGATATCGTAATTCTTGGCGAGAGGCCAAGAAGAGGGTCGAATGAACTAGATAGTGTTAACTTTGCTCTTCTCGAGGTCTAAGCCCAGGTGTGCTTTTGTCAGTCTAAATATAAAGATCTCAATAGAAGATGACGAATCATAAAATATATTTGCAGCTTTAGTGAAGCAAAATACATTTTATGGAGACTCGTATTTTCACTTAATTGAGGTGTTAAATTTTGTAAAACTAGAAGGCTAATCTCTGTGTCGAACTGAATTGTTGAATTGGATAGTTTGTTCTTAGTTTGATTGCGATAAATTCAAGGTTCTATTCTATGATCATACGATTTTTATAGTAACAGCTAACTGAACGAATTACCCACCCAGCCTTTGCGAATAAAACTTGCGAATTTTCAGCGATATCACGTGTTCAAAAGATGATAACTATTAAAATAATAAGAGAAATATTGAAGAGAATCTTGAGGTCCCTAAGACCCTCGAATTCTCCAGTAGTCCGATTTTTACTATACGAGTATTTGGCACCTAATACTCATGATCATTCTGAAGTACCTGCCAAGTTTGTTACATATATTTAAATATTAAATTGAAATATATTTATATTATGCGTCCATAGATCTGTACACATATTTATTAAGAACAACTTTTTACTGGAAATCAGTAAAATATCTTAAGAAGGGCATTAAATTAAAGCAATCGAGATCAGAAATAGTTATGACGTCATCATTTCACTAGAAACAATGCAACACCGGTCACCCATCAACATGAAGTTCACAATTACAAGGTTGCTCTAACCCCATACGAATAACGGAATTAAAGCGGCCTCTTTGCCCTTAGGGAGGAAAAAAGATAGCAAGAAAGAAAACAAACAGATCCGAAACCTCTGTACGCACATGGAGAGACCAATGTCTGAAATTCATTGCGCATGCGTTATTGGAGTGGGGAGAAATAGGTAGCGATTGAACACATCAAAGACGTTGGGGAAAAAAAAAAAGAGATCACAAATGTCAGAATTCCATTACTACTAAAGAAAACAGAATGTTGTCTGGAAAGTGACAAAAATGCGGTACGTTGCACACCGCAGTCACAAAAGAAGATTCAGTGCCTCCCAAACTTATGAATGCCATGGCCCCCCCTTTGGAAAAAAAAAATCGTAATATAGACATATATTATTATAATATTTATTGTATTTATATTACATACAATTTATATTCAAGATTTTGCGTTTGTAATCTTTTTTTTTTTGTGTGTTTCTTATCAATACCTTTGAAATGAAACTTATATGAATAAGCATATATTTATCAATATTCATTAAGCACCGAAATACGCAAGAAGCAAAATTTGTGAACCAACACCAATGTGTGATTTTTTCCATTAAAATATAAAAAAAGAACAAAAAAGAAATAATAAATGATAATAATTAAATACGTTTCTTTTAAGATTAAAAAATCTTAGCTTTAAAACATTTTAAATTTGTTTTCATTATTTCACGAGCCCCCCCTCAACAAAACTTACGGCCCACAGTTTGGGAAGTGCTTGTGTAGATTATATGTATTCAGGCACAGATGACATTCAATTTTCAAAGATGTGCTTTAATTAAGCAATTGTACATGCATGAAATGAGGTATAAGTGGCAAAAGGATTTGTTCCCAGACTTGATCTTAATCTTGAGAATAATCATTTGAAGTTGAACTTCAGTTCAACTTCAAAAGATTATTCTTGTTTTTCTAATGGTCTTACAATTTTATACTTATTTACGCTCACTTGTGTAATTTCTTATCTTCACAGATGTCATTCGGTATTTTGCAACCTGAGATCCTGATGAAGCTGATTCGTAGAAAAAGTGAAAAAAAAAAAACTGTTGATCTAATAAAATATAACTTTTTATAAGTGAAATAACACCATGCAGACATTCCTTTGTCATTGGACAACCACAGAAGTTTCACCAGACTGGTCTGACATCAGCTAGTAACGTGACGAAGAGCCTGATAATAAAATGTCTAACGAGTCTTGAAATAAATATTAGAAATTATTTCTGATACGATCATTACGTTTCGTATGGAAATACTGCAACTTGCAACTATGAAAAGAGAAATAAGTATATACTGAGATGATTACTGAAGTGAGAGTAATCATGTTTAAAAAAATGACTCTCGTAACTTCTTTAAGATTTATAAAAATATCTGAATGATATATATATATAGGGTTCGACAAATTATGTAAAACCCTACTCACCAACCAAAAAAAGTTACCCTCCCAAGACCTATAATTTTTTAATGATATGTCCAAATGACACAGTAGGAAATCCATGTAGTGATTATTGGTGCTGTACCATTGTTGGAGAATTTTTTTTATTAAATAAAACATTCTATTTTGCAGTCTGTAACTGCTCTCCAGGTAGCAAAATCTACTCGTCAGGGCATGTGTGGAATAGCGTATTCGTCGAGCAACAAACATCTTACGAATACCTGGAACAGAATACAGGAAGCTCATAAGAATTTTGTAAACCGTAAGATGTTTGTTCACTGCAGACATGCCTCGATAGCATTTCTCAAGATTGTTGATAATTACGTGCAGACAACACAAAAATAACTGAGAACGTTTTATATATATATATATATATATATATAATTTTTATTCTAAGAAAGATAAACTAAAGTGCGTAAAGTAAGAAGCACTCTGAAAGATAAGCTCAAGATTTATCCTGCTGATACGTGGAAATACAGAACGATTATTTATACAGTAGGAAAATCGATGAATATGAATACGAGAGTATTGTAGACTGTGATTCTTTAATAATACTTTTTTAGACACTAAAGTGGCCTGCGAATGGTATTTTCCCTTTAATTCTGTAAGGCTTTATGAATTTACCAGAATCAGAATGGAATTTCATTGCCTAATGTTTTCGAACTACATGTGGAAAACAAATACATCACAAGGAATAAATTTAATAAGAACCTCTTTCTATCAAAGTACGAAGAATAGGAACAAACGTTTTCTGTTTTACAGAAATAAACGCGGCATCAAACGTTTGTTAGTGGAGATTCTACATGCATTAGTTGGCCTTCAAGAAGATGGCTGATCTGCGTGATAGAGCAGGACACATCAAATTTCCTGTTACTTTTTATCTCGTAAAAAGGGGGATTGTGTTGAAAGGGGGTAAGAAAAACCATTAAGGGAGTACTGGCATGAATGTAGATGACCTTTCATCCATTAGCTCAGATAGACCGTTTACTAGGCCAAGGATAAACAATTACTTGTCGAAGGACCATGGCGAATTACGTTTGATTTTTCCTCAGTGCTCTGCTGTATTTTCTTTGTTCACTCACGAAAGTGCGCATATTATAATCCAATGCATCAATTGTTAATGCATTCTGTAGAGGCAGGTATATAATATATATAATATATTCTCAAAAAAAATACATATATTCTTACATTCCCACCAGAGTGAAAGCATGTAATCTCACGTACGCGAAACAGGAATAGATGTAGAAGTATACAATACTTGAGTTGCAGTTATCTTTTCCGTTGGATATTTTTAAACGTGTTTCGCATTGATGCTTATGCTTATTACCTTCCGGGTTCCAAGTCTGTTTTCCTGCTCATCTGTTAGCATACAGACAAAATGTACCACTGAGTAAGGTACATTTTGATGAAATTTGGGCTTATTGGATATTCAGATTTATCAAGAAAATTCAGTTTTTATTTATAGTAGGGCAGTTGGCTGATAAAATGCTGATATTTGAAGCAAGTTTTCAAACTGGGTTTCCAAAGCACAAACGAATTTCGTACCAAAAACATTTTATGTTAATGTTGAAGATTTTGGACACCTTAGTGATATTTACACTTTAAAAACTCTAAGGAAGATAATACTCTTCATCTTTCAGCATGCAATGTACCCGATAGTAAAGAAGTCGATTATCTGTCGATTATCACATCGAAAGTGTACTATGAAAAAAATAAAATAATCATACTTCCATCCACCATCAATCCTGTCTGTGGTTGGAAATGTGTTGTGAAATACCGATTCTTGTGACAAGGGTTATAAGAATCGTCGAGCTACAATTTCTCAAATGACAGCGCAACACAACCTTGCAAAGGAGTACAGTATATTGGAATATGTGATACGCCGAGAGGGATACTGCAAACGCCTCGCCGAGTTCCGTTCCCATCAAACTAAAATCAAGTCGCTACGGTGGGTGCATGAATACGACCGTCATTTCAGGAGTGATAAAAACCCTCTTCCACTTTGCTGATTTCTAAGACGTAAATGTGTTATACTTGTCTTTTGATGCAGCATGAGGTAAATCTTCAGATGATTTATTTCGGACACAGTTCAGTTTAAACAGAAACTTGTAATAAGTGTGTGTGGGGGGGGGGAGGGTAAGAGATTGGCATCAGTTATAATAAGTTACAGACATTTGCCATCACAAAAGCTGGCATACTCGTAATGATGGACACAATGTCTGCAACAAGTACATGGAAATGAAAATAATTTCAACAGCCCCAGTTATTATTGAATGTCTTGCATATTATTCGCTAAGTTTACTGTCATCTTGAAAGAAAAAAAAAAAAAAAAGAAGAAGAAGAAGAAAGAAAACATTCCCTAATCTGGAAAAGGAATGAATCCGAAGAGATTGAAAGTGTTATGGGAGGGGGGAAAAAAACTTCTGGTTTTAAACACCGATCGTCAGCGACATCCTCCGCTCGTATTTCACATTCTTTCCAACCAAATTTAAGAAACTGAAGCAGGCGATATAGCTGTATTATAATAATAATAAAAATTTAAGAATATTACAGTATAAAAGTGTATGTTACTGTTAGCATATAGTGTCGTATTTACTCTTTCAAAATTAGAATGTTGAACAATCTGTTTCTGCAACATCCGCAGAAATTAGAATAATATAATGTTTACATCTAGAGTATGCACAAGTGCAGTCAATACTTCGTGGTTTAACACCCTTATAATGATCTCAAATCTAAATTTACTTCGCTTTGAAGTGGTAACAAATAAAAGTTTATTTATTTAACTTTATTTTGCGATGTGCTATAAAAAGTGACGTTAGCTCCCCCTATATCCCATTCTCCCGCTGTCCATCTCCTCCCTCAACAACTGAAAATAGAAATTGAAGAAGATCCAACTTCCTGAGCTGAGCACAGAGAACCAGGAAGTCGGTGGGTGAATAAGAAGACGAAAGACACAAGAATGAGGTCTGCGACGGAGTAAATCTTAAAAAAGCACGACCTTGGGAATTACATCTTCTTTATACAACACAGTGAGAATGAAAAGTTAAAATTTAAGTAAAAGTTTACATAATAATCATTCGACACTGTTATACGCTTAATAATGAAATACTAATGTTGAAATATCAAAAAATCTCTTGTGCACTAGATGCGCTCACAAAGGTGATGCCAAATTACATAATAAATGCTCTGCATTGTACGGAACAGCTGTGATTTATGTACTTGTAATTTCACTTCCAGATGTTGTGAATTAGTAGATATTCGCGTGTATGAAATCCTCAAAATTATCAGTCGACGTGGTTATGGCAACTAGTCTGCAATAATGGAAATTTATGAAGTCAGAGCGATAGTTTGTAAATTATACTATGTGCTACTGAGGAAATTTTGTAGCGAAAAAAAAAAAAAAAAGGTTAGACACAACTGCTCAATAGCACTTTCTGTTAGTCACAACCTCACAATTATGCATAAATGTATAATTCTCGCTGATTATATATATATATATCACACTTATGAAACTCCACTCTTTATTAATCTATTTATGTGGGGACGTTTTTCATTGACTTGATCAGTTAGCAAAGAAAAAAACGAAGACAGCAGACTACTTTAATATCTTACATTCGACTTTTTTTTAAACCGGAAAAGTAATGTGAAAATAAATATTAAAAGACTGATCGGGAACGATAATTAAAAAAAAAAAAAAGTTTGCATATATGACTTAAACTTAAAAATAATAAAACATACTTATGGCATAATAGCAAAACTTGTTGGTCCTTCATTTCGCAAGTATAAAAAAAAAAAAAAAAAAAAAAAGTCTTCCCCATTCCCATGCTTGTTCTTTTCAGGTAAATTAAACTTCTTTATGAAGAACTATCTCTCTATAATAATTGGTGTTTTCACGGTGAGGATCGTAGTATTTTATCTTATACGAGGCATAGAGAGTTTACACGTATTTCACTAAATATATTTGCAGATTCATTAGTTATTACAATCCTCTTTTATAAAAAAAGCTATACGTAGAGTTATCGTGTGATCAATACAAAATCATGTATTGATCACAAATTCTTTTTAAAACATAATCGATAATATGATCCAACGCGCGTTGTGCTTACGACACTTGCTATAAAAATGCTTTTCTTATAAAAAAGCACGCACACACACACACACACACACACACACACACACACACACACACACACACACACACACACACACACACACACACACACACACACACACACACACACACACACAATGTTTTGCTGAAACTGAAAATATATTCTGAAAGTGTGGAGGTAGGATTCGTATTCCTTATATAAAATATACGATGATCTACAAAAAATATAATAATAAAATAAAATAAAATAATAATTAAATAAAATAAAATAATAAATAAATAAAAAGTGTTCTCACAGCATGAATCAGGTTTCACTGAAGATTAACACAATAAGAGAGAAATATAAATGGGTTCTTCTCCTCTAACTTCACAGATCAAGCTGGAAGACTTGCTGTCAGCCATATCTAACGCAAATTGTTAACTTGCGAATTCGATTACTGGATAATCCTCATCATTCTTCCAACATTCTGTGTTTCTTCTTAACCAACTCGTCCTTCAGATATACTGTAGATGTTTGCCCTCCTCTTTGCAACTCCGACCATAACCTTATTCACGTTTCCTTATCTAAGAATCGATCTCCTCCCAAATCTTCTCAGTCTTTTACCTTATGGCATCATAGTGGTTCCAAATGGGAAGACCTCCGGTCATCCAGAATTAACACCCATCCTGCATTGCCCATATAAGCAGTCAAACTCACCTGTCATCTACCCAACAGCATGGAAGCCACCCTGTCCCTAAAAAAAGGATATAAAAGTCAGCCATCAAACTATCGTACGCACTTTAATACTCTCAATAATTACTAATTGGTGATCACCAATATTTATTTCACCATTCTCCTTATCCAACAAACTTCTTCGTAACTTACCCATCTTTGAGCACAAGCCATGGAAAAGATTTGAAGAACCACATATTTCTAAGATATTTCATGATGACTGGCATTGGTCTTCTTATAAAGCTATCGTCATATAGTCTTCCTCCTGCACTTTTGCTTGATATGGTGGACAGCTTCCTGTCTTCAGATTTCTTTATCAGTGCTGAAGTATCCCAGAGTTCTGTACTTTTATCCACACTCTTCCTATGTATTAATAACCTCTAATCTCAAATCTTATCCATAAGTTTGTTGGTGACAGTATACTCTTCATTCTCGAGAAACCTTGCAGTACTCAAATTATTCAAGCTCCAAGGTAGTCCATAAGTAGTACCTAAAATACTGATCTTCTCGTCATTGTCAAGTGAGCTGAAGATAATCTATCGAATTTCAATGCTATGCTTCAAACACACGGTCCTATCTTATAACCTAGAAGAACGATCCTACTTGACACTTTGTTCGCTATTTGCTAAACAATGAAAACTTTAACTTTAGTCCACTGTGTGTGTGTGTGTGTGTGTGTGTGTGTGTGTGTGTGTGTGTGTGTGTGTGTGTGTGTGTGTGTGTGTGTGTGTGTGTGTGTGTGTGTGTGTGTGTGTGTGTGTGTGCGTGCGTGTGTGTGTGTGTGTGTGTTGTATTACAATATCGTATGTTTTCCTTCAAGGTAACATTATCGATCTTGTTCTTAAATACCGATAGTAAGCAATGTTTCTCTATCGTGCAGTTTATATATGTAATGGCATGAAACGCAAAAGCGTATCCTTTAAATTATGCGATTATAATGTGGTGCGCAAAAAGCAGACTATTTATGCACTCAGAAACAACATGTATGACTGGAATGATCCTCTAAAAGTGATGACAAGGCAAGATAAACTTATTCATTGGTCAAGTAGGTGTACTATTACTCTTATATAAGTACCTGAATATATGACTGGAATCGGTTATTGCAACGATATCTGCTGGTGTCAGGTAGCTCGAATGAAATTCTATCCGCTAGAATCGCTTTCTGAATGTAAATGCAATCTTACTTCTACCTGCCTTTTAAATCAGAATAATCAGCATTGAAATATCTCCAAAGAGATTTCAATACTGATTATAAAGTTAGAGAAATGCCCATGTATAGTGTCGTCGAGTATCTAATCTATGCACTTGGCATTCGATTCCATAATTGATTTGGTTGTTCATCTACTTCATAGAAATGAAAGGTAAAACCTTGGTTGATATTTAAGGTTTGTTTTATTAGCATGCCAGGAAGGAAGTGTAATATAATATCGGATAACTCATAGTACGAATAACTGAGAGAGCACATTGTCACCGTGTTCAAATATATCGCTTAACCAATCAGAGAACATTGTGTATCTGATAAGCAGAACTTACTCGAAGACTAGCGCTGCTAATTAGAATGCGCTGTAGCAAAATTTAGTAACATTTAATTTCATTAAGGCCGTTTTTTCGATTCTGATCTGCTCTCTCTCTCTCTCTCTCTCGTGTTAGTCTACAAGAAGGAACTTATCGCTGTGTTTTTCACTACCGTTATAGAAATGAAACAAATGCCTTTTCTACATTTTTAAAAGGAAATTTATAGATGGGAGAATTCTCTCGTAAAAAAAAATAATAATAATAAAATACGAGAGAAGATTCATAGGTTTCCTAACTAGTTGTTTTTGTAGATGTATCCATTCAATAAAATCTGTTGTCTTCCATTATGAATAGTTGGGCCAGTTGTTTACCAACAAAGACGATTACAAATATAGTCCAAGGTTAGGGAACAAAATATGGCACTTTGAACCTCGTGAAGCTAAGTATCCGATTAGAAAAGCAGTTGGATATATTGAGGACCAATTTACGAGGACCAATTTACGAATTATAAACCAGGCACAAAATCTCTCTTCTGTAGTTTTTTTGGGACTTTCTTAAGGACCTGTCAATTTTTTGTTCTCCCCTATTCGTTGTTTTTATAATTTAATCATTCTCTGTTGTTCACTTTCTATATGGAAAAATGAAAACAAACTTCTGAATTGCTTTCCATGAGTTTGTTTGCAGTTCATTTTAATTTGATGATTAATTGTGAGTTATGACAGTTGGAAATTAGGCAAGGAAATGTTGATTGTTCCTTAAGGCAGTAACCTCGTCGGGTTTCCACTCATAATGGGAAAGATCTGATGGATAATTGGTGGTTTCGGAATCGCTTATTCAGGTGTATGGTTACGGCACCTGAAAATGCACCGGATCATGGCACAAGCTAACAGTGACTTTTTTTTTTACAATGTATCAAGATGACTCACGGAGTGTAGGAGAAAGCTTGTTAGATGATGTGTGCAACCCTGACTGAGTTGTTTTTATGGTTGTTGCCATACTTGACTGCCTTCCAGCATGCACTGCCAGGGAGAGTGCATGGTAAACTTCTTAATGACGGCAATTTTGAAGAGTATTTCGCACTTACATTATTGACATCTATCAAGAATAAAGTGTAAGCATGGAAGAGACTCCTCAGAAAATTCAAGTGGGAGAATGCTACCTTAAAAGACAACTAAGTCTTGACAGTGTTTAGAGAAAGTAGATTCGTTTAGAAGGAATCGTCGAGTATTTGTTTGAAGTTCTTTTATTCAGTTTATTTTACTGTCTGTATTTTCTATTTCACCGAAGTTAATGGATGATGCTTGAATGAAACAATATTCTGAATTTAAAGTAATTATTCTGTTGAAATATGCTAGGTTGAATTATTTTAATCGAATGATATTGCTTGCTTGAGTTGTGTGTGTGCGCGCTCGCTCGCTCGCCCGTGTTTATGTCCCACTGTATTTCGCAGTTTGGTATTGGCTGATACCTGTTTTTCAAGAATATGTGTAATTCATGTTCTTTCATTTTAATTTCCGCTCTTTCGTATTTAATTCCAAGTCTATTAAAGTAATTATTTAATTACTTTAACATTTGTTAAACTGATTATAGCGCTAATTGACACGTTTATTTCTTTCAGCCACTTCAAATCTGCACTCGGTATTATTGTAATTGCCCCATCATATAAGTAGATGAACACTTTTGATATATACTTTGATAAATAGATGAGATATAAAAATTCCAGTATCAGTCAGAGATCATAAATTAAAAAAAAAAAAAAAATCACAAAAATTGGGTGTAGTATAAATGATATCACCCAATTTTTTCATCATGGCTTAAATCCTCTGTCTGTAACAAAAGTGTCACAGAGCTTCTCACTCCATGTCATGTCACAACTTAAGAACTGATAAGTACATGAAAAATACAAAATCGAAAATTTTACTTGTAAAATGAAGTTGACGTCCTGTATTTCAGTTTATTTTTACAGTGTAATTTTAGGTCATTTTTCTGTCTAACAAGACATATAAATTACAGTAGGTTTACTTGTGATTCATCCTAGTTATTTCCACCACTTCTTAATTACTTAAATAGGTAATGACAACTGCTCAACAGCCATGTGATTTGTGGTAGCCAGTCTGTGAGTTTTTACCTTGAAAGTGAGACAGCACAGATTTCCTGTCTTTAAATTGATCACTCCAGGCTTTAATTGATTTTTCCATTCAGTCCTTGGGGGCTTGCCACTACATCTACCCACCAAGTCCTAACTTGTCCTGAGGATCCTTGACAAACTAACCATCACTTATAACGCTTGGCAAGTGAACGATTTCTTCTCTGTCAAGAGTGAAGCAGAAATCCTTGAATTTAAGCTGAAAATCTTTTTTAAAACTCAAGGGCATACTGAAGATAGGTAGATAGAAATCGAAAGAGTACCTAACTGTAATTATTCGATGCCTTTGATCATTGTTAGGTTTTATTAGTCTCATTAGAATTTTAGAGTAAGTCTAAGTGTATTCACATTGAATTTTATCTCTGTTATTGTCATGACATTTCAGTTTGTCCTTTCAATTAACCTGCATGAATCGGTGTCATCATTAGGGACAAGGATTTTTTTTTTTAAGGGAGGCTGATGTTTTCTACATGTACATTACATTTATGAAACACATGTAAATAATTAATATAAGATAATTATTTCGTTTGTTTATTTTTAAAGCAACATAATGCTTCCATGTTGCCGGGACAATGATCGATTCTGTTCGCCTTATAAGATAAGATGCTCGACACTTTTACAAACGCACTATGTTAGAGCCAGATCAAAAATTTATTTATGATTAATAACAAATACTTTAAAATCTATAGTTTCACCGAGTTGCATCTCTTCAAAACAGGGCCGCCCCGTGCAGTAGCATATTTTGCCTCCCCATCCCCCTTATTTTTCGTATAATTTATGCGAATTTTGCCGCTCCAAAAAACTTGTCGCACCGTGTGCAAATGCACGTCTTGCACCGTCGGTAGAGTCGGCCCTGCATCAAAAATCTCCCTATAGGATTCGAAGCGAGTCAATCAAGCCGTCACACTTATATAGCTATAAATGTGCACAATTATTTGCAATGAAGTACATATTAATTAAATTTATTGAAAAAGTAAGATTGTGGGCCTACAGTCATATGCCGTTAGTTGATAAACTCAGGAATTGCAGAACCACTAGAAGTGTTAAAATAGGCAAAAAATATTCAGAAATAAAATTTGGTTTATTCTGAATTTTGCGGACCGCAAAATTTCGTTCCACGAGCTGCCAGTTGGACAGCACTGTTGGCAAAACTTGCTGTCATGGGTCAAAAAAATATGTTAGAGGGCTAGTATGTTGTTTGAGTACCTATTGTGTATGTTATATGTATAGTGCCGTATAATAGCTAAAGACGACTTCAGAATTCACGAATACATATGGTTTTGTATGTATCTCAAATATACTTACAAAATATAAATACAACTGACTCAAAATATAACCAGAAGCGAATTAATTTGTAGATGAGATAAAAAAAATAAAATATAATAAACATTACTTTTCACTTTTTATTCTCTGTTAACTCTTGTAATCTTGCAATTGTTCTACCAAAAATACAAATTGCATTTGGGGTAGTATTCTAAACTTCTGAAGATGCTAGACTGTTCAAATGCAAGGAAATGGGTTTATCATTAACTTTCATCAAAGTATAGTAGAAAGTTACTTAAGAATTAATTTTGCTCCATTAAAAAAAAAAAAAAAAAAAAAAAAAAAAAAAAAAAAAGGAGCTTGATCCAAGAACAGACACGTTCCTGGTTCCATCGCTTCCAAACTTCTATTTATTTATTATCATTCTTAACTGATTTTAATTAACTCCAATACAATAAACTATGTTTTCGTATTTCCAAAAAATCTTCATCACGTATTTATCAAAACTAGCTAGCTAGTAATATCTTTATGTATTTGTTATTTTTATTTACTTCAGAACTGCTAAAACAGTTCTGTATGTTTTCGTTCTGTAATAGCTAATTCAATTGTTGTAGAAAAATTATGATAAGTATATATCTCCAGAATCGCTGTGTAAACTTTTTAGCTCAATGGTGCGTTCACTCGGGTTTGCACCAGTATTGCTATTTTATTTAGGTTTTTTTTTTTTCAATTTATAATTCGACGTTTATATCCGAATCTTCTTTGTGTAAATTCTTTTCTTTTCAAAGTCTTTAACAGAAAAAAGGGATTGGAATTAGAATGTACCGTAACCAGTCGCGAGTCATACAAAAAAAAAAAAAAAAAACAGATAAAAATTCTTGATACTTGATTGGATGTGACGTCATCTGTCCTCATTCGCATTCATAGCATGACTCGTAACATTTAGCTTGATATGTAATTCTTAAAATTTTCTGGGATAAACAGTGCAAAGAGATACGTCACGGACAATGGACTGAGACCACGAAGATATGTATTGTATATATTACACACACACACACGTGCGTGTGTGTGTGTGTGTGTGTGTGTGTGTGTGTGTGTGTGTGTGTGTGTGTGTGTGTGTGTGTGTGTGTGTGTGTGTGTGTGTGTGTGTGTGTGTGTGTGTGTGTGTGTGTGTGTGTGTGTTTGGAGAGAGAGAGAGAGAGATTAATACTCTTCGTTTCCTAACATTTATGTGTTCAAAAGTTCATAATTCCTTTGTTGAGCATCTATAACTAGGTGAATGGAGGATTTAATCGGTTCTAATTGAACTGGTATTGCAAGTAACTGTTTAGGTCCTCTTGACTAAAAATTTACAAAGTAGGCCTGAACTGTGCTTTCAGTGTTCAACTGTAGTTGACTTAACTCAAAATGTTAATCAAAACTTTGCTCCACAAAAACTCCAGTCACTTATTTCTGTAACTGATTTATAACCTTTTTTGTCCTTTTGTAGAAAGAACAGGATGTTTTGCTCCATAGATATTCAACTTTGGCAGCCGTTTGTATCAAGATAATATGGGGTTCTCTTGACCCTCGATCCGCCAGGGTCATGGACATTGTTTTCATGGAAAGGTCAGCAAAGGAGGGACGGAGTTCAAGGAGTGAAAATAAGTGAAAGGGGGCTACAGTTACAAGGTAACTTAGCCCCTTAGCATGAACGATGCTAAGAAAAAGCTTTCTATGTTTTCTTTTTTCTTCTTCATAAAGTGCTTTAACCTATCAGATTTTTTTTCTGGTTCGTACACATATATAGTGTGACTCCGTTCTGGCTGAACGGATTTCAAAGAAATTTGGGATTTACTTAGGACTTCTACTGAAAATTGCCATCCCTATATTGGTTTCGGATGGGTTTTTAGTGGCAATATAAGCAGAAAAATTCAAAAGTATACAAATTTATATATAGCAAATGATAACAAATTATCTGCACTCCATATGCCAGTATAGAAATTATCCCAGATAATCATAAAAAGAACATTTCGAAATATATTTTTGTACAGTGACGTCATTTATTATCAGCACTTGAACAGTCACGGGCGTTTTTATCTTTATAGAAGCCAAAGACCAGTTATTCATTTTCTTTTGGAACAAATAATGTTGTATTGTTTCAAATCGTTGTGCGTAATTTTATAACATACTCGGTTTCAGCCAAAATTGAAGTGACTATAAATTTTAGCAATGATTGAACTCAGACATCAAATTTCATTAAAATTCTTCCAGCCAGAGCGAAATTGTTGCACACATATGGATAGACTGATAAAATCTAATGTTGTGTCTACGCATATTGCGAAACACTTAAAATCAACTCTAGGTTTAATTGCTGTAATAAATGACGTTGTGTACAGAATATAAATGTTATGGCGAAATCATAATAATGATAAAATATTCCTCGTGATTGTCTCGGATCAGTTCCATTACTTACGAGTATTTAATAACTTTAAAAATAGCCAGAAATAGATGCCTTCCTTGATCGTCATTATACTTGAAAACCATCGCTGTCATTTTATGCGTGATTTAAAATGCAAATTAGTTGATAACTTCATGGGAGAGGGCGCACTTCTAACTTCAAGATACTAGTTGCGCTACGCTAGTATGTCAAACTAATAGTCATTTCAAGGAAAAATAGAAGAATAAGCTTGGACTAAATTATTAAAAATTATTTGTAAATATAGTGTTTTGTTTCATTGTTGTTAAAATTTGAGTATTAAGGTACTCAACATACAGTCAACTGTAACTGTAGTCAAGGATGAAATCTCTAGGACATTATCTATCAGACAGGTGCAACTTATGAAAATCTACCAATGACAATACCACACCTACTTCCACGAACTGGTGGATATTACAAGTTACTGAAGGACACTTGAGATATCAGACGAGTTATTTGGCGGAAAACATTTCGCTGTTCGACCTGTTAAAAAAAGGAATATTGCAGAACATGGTTTATTTGAACAAGAAAACAATAGAACAAAACGAAAAAAATCTTCGTTACTCTTTGTGGTATATTTCGGTAGTAACGAACTGGGAATACTCACAGAACCATGAAACTTCTGGTTAAGGGTGTGTTTGGTTCTCTTTTTTTATTGTTAATTTCTAAGTAAGTATAGGACTTATAATGTTAATGTACGTGCAAGAGAGGTACGGATGCGACCTTCATGATTCTTATTAATAAGCCTAGTTCCACAATTCAGGAGCTGTAAACAACACAAAAACACAAGTTTTCCTTGACTAAACTAGTCACCATTTGGTGACGACTCTTTTCTTTGAATGATACGTACATGTAGTGATAGCCTTTTAGTCAATCCTTTTCTCAAAGTCCAGAGGGTTTTTTTTTTTTGGTCATTATATTAAAAACTGAAAAAAAAAAAAAGTTTACTAAGCTTCTTTAGAGTCCTTGAGCTACTGATTATAAAAACCAACCCTTTTTCTCTAATGATAAATATGTGTGGCTTTGTAGGACACCAGTATTATATGGTGGTGGTGGTGGTGGTGGGTCTAAGTAAAACCAGGAATCCTGGCCTAAACTCAACACTTTGTTTTTGTTCAATTTCAGATCTCTAGTAAACAAGGTGATGGTTTAATAGCAGATCAACGTAAAAGAAATTTTCTTTTAAAAAAAACCCTTGCTGCCATCTTTTATCGCTGAGTTGTAAAATGACAATTGAAACCACAGCACATACATTACATTTTAAATCACAATAAAATAAAAATAAAGAAAAAATAGGAAAAAAAATTAAACGTTTCATAAAAAGCTTTCATTTTGGCATACGACAACGCTTTGTTAAAGGAGAGACATTATCTTAAAAAATCTGCATCGAATAGTTTGAATGAGGAGCAGAATATTGGCTCTGCCAGATGGATGAACGTGTTCATAAGTGAAAATTTGCATCGTAGAAAAAGTGCGTTGAATTTCCTGAATTTGGAGAAACTCAACCAGTTTATTTTTGCGTCATTTCTAGTTTGGAAATAAAGTCTTCTTTAAGTAATTTCAAGTGTTATGGTCTGTCCCCTTCTCTTTTTTGTGGGGGGATAAAACTCAGATCTCTCGATAATAACAACACACAAGGTTTCTTTGGTTTATTAATAAAAAGAATAAGAAATAAGAATATTATTATTATAATTATACTCATTATATTATTATTATTATTATCTCCGGTTTTTCCTGTCTTTTTTTTTTTTTTTTTTTTGTAATAACTAAAAACGGAATAGGCTGAATATCCCCTGTTCTCCTTCACTACTAATCTGAAAAATATCAATAATTTCCCCGTTTTATTATAAATCGGCCAAGTTACCATCCGCTCATTTAGAATTCAGCTTGAACTCACAGAACAAATTGTTCACCTTCTTTTCTTCTGTTTATTGCTGCCCTTCGGAACAACCTCCCTTCATGTGTATATTTTCTAAAACATAAAACTATAAATTTTCATATCTAATATTAACAGGGTTTTTCTTGCTTTCCGATCTTCACTCATCTACATAGTATATTATTAACTGTCGACTGCCCTCTTGTGTTTTGGATCACAAAATAAATAAATTAATTAATAAATTACAGTATATATATACTGAGTTTCGTTCATGTCGCTTTTTATTTTATTTATTTTTTTATTTGAATGAAGTAAAACAAATTAATATCCAAAATCATACTAATAGATCGAAAGTAAAATTGTGCATCACCTAATAGTTTTATATTCATTCTCATAGCAACACAGAAGTCACTTGAAAGTGTTAAAAAAATCCGTTCACATGGCAACATCCCATGTGAAGTTTGTATTCATTTTGCTCTTCTAAGAAATAGTCTCTTTTTCGGAAACGTAAAACTTATTAGGAAAATAAGTGTCTCGAGCACATTAGTAAATTGCATAACACTTTCCAGAACTAGGGGAGAAGAGAAAAGAAAAGAAATCAGTCTTTTGTGGCAGGAAATCCTGGATTACTTTGTGTGTGTGTAAATGTTCAAAACCCTCTCTGAAATAAAGGACGACAATCTCTTAGGTTCTTCTTCAGTTTTGTCCAATCGTCCAAATTTGTATAATATCCCTATTTGTATGTCTGACTGGCTGTGTATATTTGCATTGCTCTTAATTTTAGTTTTTATTTACTTCCTTGTTATACTTTTATGTGCTCTACAGAGCTAGGTAGAATAGTGCTAATAGCTTATGCAGGGAAATCATTAGAGTTATTCATTCTGTTGAAGAAGGAGCTATATAAGTTCATTTGCCAACATCATTGTCGCATCTCCTTTTGGCGTTAAGCTAGCAAACAATAGCTTTTGTTTGCTTGCTTAATGAATGTGTAATACTGGTCAATTAAATGACTGGTGGTGCGCTGATTTAACAGTTTTTTTTTTTTTTTTTTAGTGAATTTGTAGTTTACTAAATTTGTGTTATAGACGGTGTTCATTTTTTACAACTCACTTGACTATCCGCTGCAACTAATGGGAATCCAATTTTACTAAAAATTGTGACTTCCTTTATTAATTCTTATCTTCTATCATTCGTCTAATGATTAGTTTACTACATCGTTTGAAAGAAACATAAAGCGACAACCTTTTTATTATTATTATTATTATTGAACATTATTTATTTTTCTTTACCATCTTAAGTTAACTGTGTAAACATTTCGTGTCACAAATTCCCAAAAGTGACACACAAACCAAATATCAATACCGCGTTTAGTAAATGAATTCTGGTGTACCGGAAGGCTAACAAACTCTCAACATAATACCAGGAGTTCAGTTTTAAATGATGATTCTTTGCAGAAAGATTGTCAACCTTTGTTATACTCTTCCACGAAACCATTAAAGAACTTGTCTCAATAAACACGCTTTCTTTTGGTATTGATTTCAGTGCAACAAAACAAAACATCCATAATGCAAGAATTACATACTGCTTATTACTTGCCCGAGTGTGTTGCTGTTGTCTGTCCCTTAATTTTGTCCATAACAACATTCAGATTTTAGCTATAATATATTCTATTGAGACGAAGCTTAGTTCCATCTCGGAGGTTATGAAAATTATCAATTGAAATATGGAGCGCGGGAAATTCGCATTCACTGCACGAATCTCCGTTAGACAAGCCCCCCCCCCCAAAAAAGGCATGTGCAGTTTCACTTTGTCGAATTATTGATCCGTTATTTTTTGAAGGAACAGTTATTACTGCTGAAGTGTAACCTAATGTTATTAAACAGTTTACTGCTTGACTTGAGTGTTGTTACTGCAGGAGCAACAACTCTATCAATACCTAAGGAGATGCGTGAACAAGTAAAAAAAAAGTGAAGGCATGATTAACTTGATTAAAGAATTAATCAAGTTACTCTTTAGATGGGAATGTGGGAAAGAAACAGAATGTGAATAAATCCAAAGGACATCATTTTCCAGGACATGTAATCAACAAAATGTTTACGTACATTTGCTGTCTTACATGCATTTTTAAGAAAAGTTAAATTTTTGCTACGTTTTAAAACAAAAATCAGTTCAGTTGAATTTTGATTGCTTTATATTCATTATCCCCCCCCCCCCACCTCCCCCGAAAAGTCTGATTGAAGTACAGAATTCTTATTTCAGTTGAACATACGTTATCAGACCACACAAAACTATAGCAAACTTGGATAAATCAGTTTAGTGAATAACCTCGAGCGGTTTTCATTTGTCTACGTACCACAGAACCAAATAAATATTATATTATAGTAAAACCAACGTGTCACGTGGTACTTGATGCCAAAGTCAAAGAAGATTAGAAAGCGGCATCTACTATGGTTTTATCTGTTGATATTTGACAATCGAGTAATCTCTAAAATTTCGGTAATTTTCTCCCTCTGTTTCCTAGCTAGGACATGAAACGTCATAATAGATATACTACCCTGAAGGTCATTTCGCTGCTCCCCCTAAGAGATTTGCTTTTATCAGCTCCCGTACAGAACCTAACTGCCTTCGCAAGCACGTGAACACGGAATGCAGTTCCCAGTATCAGTTGCGCAATCTTATACGTCACAAAGCATGTGTAGGTTGAACGCACACAAGCTCATTTGTTCTACCTACACGTGAGAATTACCCCGAAGAACTGATAAAACAAGTTAGTGGTTGTGAATTGCGCAAAAAAAGTTTGGACATAAACACAGTGTTGCGTTTTCGTTATTCTGTGAATGAATTCACAGATTTATACGTAAATTTTGAAAGGCCAGCTTTAATGAAAGTCTAAATACATAGAGAAAGAAATCCCCAAATTACTACTTCAAAGAAAAAGAAACAAACTTAAGTTAGTGGGTGGGGTAGAACTGTCGAGTTGCCGCTTGCGATGAGTAGTAAGATATCGCATAGCCATATACGTACTGTAAAGTGCATTTTGCCACCGGTAGAATGTGCCTGCATTGCTATTATTAAAAAGCAACGGCATTAAGGAGGCAATTTTACAAAATAAACAAGTTTGGGTAAAGAATGGAAATAAAACTTTATTTTTATTTATAATGTAAGCAGTACGTAGATATTAATCAATGAATGGATGATATAATTCTTCTAAACCAAAACAGTAATACCGGAAATATCTTTTACTGCTTTCCGAGGCAAACGTGTATGTGTGTTGTAGAATTGGGAGACTTAATCACATCGTTTTCGCTGACACTCCCTTGTATTTTGACACGATTCGGTTTACTCTGGTTCAAACCGGTACCATACCGCACGGTCGCTGGCCGACGTTCCCATGAACGCGCGTAATTTTGAGTGAGTCAACGCTGTGATGTTGGCAGCAAACTCAACGGATACCTACATCAGTTTAAAAGAGAGTCAAGCGCTGCTCGTAGAGTTTCTTTTATTTCTCTCTTCCCCTCCCCTGATTTCTCTCTGTTTTTTTTTTTTTTTTATTCTTAAGTTAAATAAAAGGCGAAAATGGCCAAGATTAGCGTCAGCAAGAAAAAGATAGCAAGGTTCTGTGAGCAAGGTTTATAGCAACTGAGTAGTGAACGGTGAACCTTGTTAAAATACAGATAAATCCAAGTAAAGTATAAAGGAAAACCTTGAATAGCGTGGGATTATATCCTTGCATTGTGTTTTCAAAGAAATTCATCTGTATATAGGCCACTGGATATAATGAGTTTGATACGTCTGGTCATCAGAATTTTACGAAAATGAAAAAGTTTCTAGAAGTATTGTACAGTACTAAACAGTATTGTTGGAAATTAAAACGTATGCTTATTTTGGATATAATAAATAATTAACGTTGTTTCCTATTTGATTTCCATTTGCTTTTAAACTTGTCTACGTAATAGCCATTCAGCTTCCACTGCCTCAGTCACCAACCTTTGTTGATGAAAAGAGTGGCTGCTGACATCAATTCCCGCATACATACATACATATAAGCCTATATATAGGCCTCTTGCAGAAATGTTCACTCTTCGCCCGGGTTAGAGGAACTCTGTAGGCAAAAAACAGTGAAGTGCTTGCGCCGGGTTCCAAAATATAAAAAATTGCAGGAACAATAACAACAAAAATAAATAAATAAAATAAAATAATATGTGATATGTATAATGTGTTAGCTTTTAGTTATGTAACCACTTGACTGCGCACACGAGAACTGTGGACTGCCCTAATTGTTTGTTTTTCGTACTGTTCCATTTTTTTCTCTCATTATTACTACTAAACTTTATGCTGACAGACAGGCGTAATAAATTATTTTACTAAATAACAGTCTAAATACATTATACTTTTAAATCAATTTCTACATTATGCCATTATATAAAAAATATTTATTCCTAAACTAGTATCATATCAATTTGAGTTCGTTTACTGATACATTTGATATGCTTGTACACTTCTTGTTATTTCTTTATTTTTAATCGGGATTTTTATTTTTTTTTTTTCGTGGAATGCAAAGATAGTGATGGTAACAAATTTATTGCAGAAACATTTGTACATCACATACTCTCCAAATTTTGAAATTTTGGGGATTCTTCTGTCCCAAGACTATTTCAATTGCAAAGGTTCTTGAACAGAATCCACCCTAAACTCCTTCTACTCATCACTGTCACTAAAAAGAATCTAGTACTGTTCGTCGATTGAATCACACGCAAAATTTACTTTACAGTGAACAGACGCAGTATAATTTAATTATAGGTACAGTAAACTATAATAGGTGGCATATTTCTTCATTTAGCTAGTCCAACCTCAGACATGAGTTCACAATTCACTGGAATCATGTCTGTACTTGTTTAATTTTCTTTTTTGATGGCATATTTTCTTTTCTGTGCACTTTCTTCGGTTTAAGATAGCAATTCCATACAGAATTGAAAAGAAACGAGACATACATTTAAAAAATAATAATCTCTATATATATTGAATACATCTCTTGAATCTTAAAATTGCGACAAACACAAACTCTTTCTTCTAAATGCATTTCACAAAACACGGTGTCTCCAGCTGCCTTCACTTCTCTTCTCCTAACTTATCTTTTAAATTTTAAAATATAATTTTGTAGGGCCAATCTCATAAACTATCATTGCTAACATTAATGTTAACATCGAATTAGTAACTAATAAAACGAATTTGCCGTTTAACGCTATAGAAAAACGTTGCACAAAATTCCAAGAACACATACAATGGAGAACGGTCCCTAGGCTAAACCCACCCTATAACTCAAGGACAACAATCGCAAGGGATTTACTCCACCCTATGAATATCTCCCACCTTGAACTCGTGGGTTCTAGGCTATGGAACAAATGAGAACAAAGCACATCACATCCATTGTGGATAATTGCTATGCATTCCAATGCTTGCATGAGGTTAACGCAGCTGTCTTTGGCCTGCTGGACCGGAATAAATGACGCAGTATGTGTTAGTTAGTGTTACTATACTAAGTGACCCTTTGTGTGCACGTTGGAATTTAGCCTTTGGGTGAAAATGCTCTGCTGCGGAGTTCTCCCTCTCCCTGTTTCTGCTTAATGTTGAGACATTCTGATCATTATCGAAACTTGACCGAACCCCAAACACTTCTTCAGCTCGATTCCAGTATGCTGTGCTAGGCTAGGAATTAGACAATAAAAATTTAATAACAAACAGTTAAAAAAACTCCAAAAAAAAAACCCATATAGTAAATGCATTAGCACAATTTCTGACAAGGGCGACAAATATCTAAACCACAAAGCATTTCCTAGAAATGCATCGCCTGCCTACTGACCAAGCTGGTCAGTAGCACTTTTTTTCCATAGGTATTTTTTAATGATAAATAAAGAAGAATATAAATAAATAAAACAGAATAGCCAGCGAAATGATATAAAAATTTACACTATCATTATTTTATTTTCACGGTTTCAAAAGCCAATAATTGACTATAGTCGATTCACATCACTCACATAAAATTTTGATCGCTTTATACTGTGGTAACTTTTTATGTGACTCTCACCCACGAAGGGATGCAAACCTACAGTACGTTAGTACCATGAATGATACATTTTTTTTTAAATTTTAAATTTTATATTTATTTTTACATAATCTATATTTTATATTTATTTTACATATTTTATAATTTTATATTTTATATTTATTTTACATATTTTAGATAAAATTCCGACTTTAAGGCATTCACAAACAATGCCCAACGGCGAGTAGAATACTGAAGCAGTATTCTACTCGCCACCTGTTGGTGGAAAATATGTATGGTATCTCCTTGGAAAAACTATAAAATCAGCCTTCTATGCACAAAGCACTGCTGATAGTAGTATTTTTTTCTTTTTCTCGCGCTTATTGTTTTAGTTTACGTATTTTGGATGGCAAAAATATAAAACATTCCAAAGTTGAAATCCTTACAAAAATATGGCATTTTATTTCGTGATCCCGTGTATTTTTGTTTTATTTTTTGATCCCTTTGTTTGTTTTTTTTACTTTAAAATTTGTAATTACCAAGTGATTATTCTTGTATGAAACTATGGACGCGCTTTTTCTGATTTTCCATCTTATTCTTTGAAATCATTTAACTGATTTATCGTCCTTGGCAAGCAGCCACCTTCGTTCTCCAATTCTGGCAATGAAGACTTCCATTGCCAGACTTAGTGATGCGTTTGTTTAGTCAGTTATGTTGCAATTCTTGTTGATGCACATCTATAAGCACTGGCCACTATTTAAGTGTGGAAAGTTTAGACTTGGAAACATCGCAATAAATATAAGAAACAAAAATTAAAATACGTTGCTTAAAGCGTTCTAAAAGGTTTTATTTATTGCAGGTCGTTTGTCACTAATCCTTTTACATTTAAGATCGTGGAGAAGACTGAAAATTCATCCCTACTTCTTAATCATTCCATGTGTTATGGATAATCCTTAGTCAGAAACTGAATTTTTTTTCACAATGAAAAATTCTCCGGATTAGTTTGATATCTTGTTATTTACTTTCGCTTCCTTATTATTTGTATTTTAAAGGAGGTTGTGTCACATCCCAAAAGAAAAGATATTTTTTGCCAGAGATGACTAATAGTCACCACGCCTAAAGCATTATTCTGGGTAAACTATCCAAGTACTCACTTCCACAAGGGTGATTTTTGTGCTCATTGTCATCTTTATTTTTTTCGTTTTGTTTATTCAACGTAATTTTTGATTAGGTTTGGTACAGAACTGTAGTGTCTGTATCAACCAGTTATAAAAATGAAACTGTTTTCATTGCAACTTCAAATCTGTGACTTAAGTACGTTCCAGAAACCAAGCTGATTTCTCGATGTGGGGGAGATGACATTTATGCCACTACCTTTACCTGAACTAACCGTCTCTGTGGGGTTACTTCAAGAACGAAGTATACCGCAATACACCTCAAATTAAAACAACTGAAAACCAAAAGAACTTATTACCTGCGTGAAATTCCAGTAGAGTCACTCCAAGCTTCGGTGAACAGTGTGCTACTTTTATATTGCATAACATTTATTTTATGATAAACCAAAATGGAACGTATGCTTAAGATTTATTTACAAACCAGCAAAACACCCTCAGTTTTTTCCTGCACATAGCAAATGTTATGCATTTATCTCATGTGTAAAAAATCGTGAGGAAGTTGGAGATTGGCTTCAGTTTAGAAGCGACTACATTGATGACATTATTTTTATTAATGTTTTTATTAGTAGTATAGTAGTGCTCGAATTTCAGAGGAAAATCCCATTCTCAACAATTCAGACACATGTGTTAACTAAGTATCGGCCTCGTTGGCAAGTGGATAGCATATACTCTGGGTTCACATACCAAATATCCCACGGCAAGGATGTTTGTAAATGTCTTTAGGTAGTAGATGAATTTCTTCTTCTAATATGTGAACAAAACATCACCCTCCTTATTGAAAGCCTGAAGCAGATTTAAAAATGATCGATGGTCTCTAGACCAGTTTCATATTAAAAATGAAAAAAAAAAAAAAGAGAAGAAGACTGTTGTTGAAAGTTTTTCACTTTTATTTTATAAACTAAAGATACCAAGAAATTATATACTTGGTTTAATCCATTATGCAAATGTAAGCAAACAAAGTTTGGGCCTGAAATATCTTTCAGGACCGGGGCAACTCGTGGGAAAGGTGGTATGACTTCACGTCACTTACCTTAGTATCCCATAATGCAAAGCACATCTCCTTGACTTTGTCAAGTGATGTGCTTGACAAAGCACATCACTACCCAGACCGGTTTCGACCTTTATTGTGGTCTCATTCAGTGGGAGCCAGACCTGGCAACTCATATAACAAAATATGACTTCTGCATTACTTCAACCTTGGTATCTCACTTCCGGGTCTGGCTCCCACTGATGAGACCTCATTAAAGGTCGAAACCGGTCTGGGTAGTGACCCTTTCCATAATGCATAGCATTATAGATGTCCACAAATAGATGTGCTTTGCATTATGGGATACTAAGGTAAGTGATGTGAAGTCATACCACCTTTGCCACGAGTTGCCCCGGTCCTGAAAGATACTTCAGGCACAAACTTTGTTTGCTTACATTTGCATAATGGATTAAACCAAGTATATAATTTCTTGCTATCTTTAATCTACTCTTTCTGGGAGCCTGTTTTTTTCCTTTCAAAGTTCTTCAGCTCTTTTATTGATTGGTTTTATGCCTAAAATGAATGTAGATCTGTTGTGTTTTTGATATTAATTTTAAGTGCGTTGTGTCTTATGTTGTGATATTGGATACTGTTTGCTGAATAAAAGTGTCAGATCAATAACATTCAACTTAGAACTGGAGTCATAACAGGTCTTTTATTATTATTATTACTATTATTATTATTATTATTATTATTATTATTATTATTATTATTATTATTATTATTATTATTATTAATGTGCATCTTGACAGAATCCGTTGACTCATCTAGGAAGGCTACAAAAAGAAAAAAGAAAAAAAGAAGACTTTCTAGGTGCCTTTTTTTTCTTTTCAAAGTTTTTAGCTCTTTCGTTGATTGGATTTATATCTAAAATTAATGTAGTGTATATGTTGTGCTTGATATTAGTTTTAAATGCGTTATGTCTGTTGTCACTCTGCGAATAACACACTGTTATTCACAGAGTGATACCTTCCTTAAACTTATTCATAATCGTTACTCCAAGCAAGAGAATTTAGTTCTCACACCCTTGCATGAGATCTAGATTCTCTTGCTTGGAGTTATGAAATAGAACTAACCACACTCCTAACACAAATTCTCTCCGGGAATTTGTGTAGGAGGGTGGTTAGTTCTAGTTCTAGTTAGTTCTATTTCATAATTCCAAGCAAGAGAATCTAGTTCTCACGGCCTTGCATGAGAACTAGATTCTCTTGCTTGGAGTTATGAAATAGAACTAACGAACTCCTACACAAATTCCCGGAGAGAATTTGTCATGTCTTGTCATGAAATTTGCCTTGTTATGTAACAAATTCTATAGGACTAATGTATTCTACATGTCCTGAACAGTTCTGAACCCCCAACTCGCTGTCTACCATTATCCCCAAATTCTTAGCCTCTTCAATTTCGTACGCTCCAGTTCCATCAAACACAAACTGACAACCATTATCTTTTGCCGACCATACTATCAATCCACTTAAATTATCTCACATGATCCATAACCATCACCTTTATTGACTATTGCTCTTCCTAGTTCTGCATCATCAGCAAGTTTACCTGGATATTTCCTGTATCATTAATGGATAAGTTAAATAGCGGTGGCCTAAATACAGCACCTCGGGGCGTACCACTGGTCATCTCCATTCTTCTAGCTTTTACTTCACCATTTACTTATTACTAATTGAAGCCTGACGAATGAGATGTCGTCCTTATCCATATCATTGTCTGATCCAATTTATTTAATACATTTTCGTACAATAAGCTATGAAATGTCTTTCCAAAGTTTAGCATCGTCATGGTGTTGCCATTTCCTTTATCCAACTCATCTCAATGTTTAAGGTAAGTTCGGAATAGGACGTCAAACATGGATGTCAGCAAGTGGTGATGCATAATTGATGTTCTATGTCACATATGTTGGTGAAGTTAGTTTATGTTATTATTATTATTTGATATACTCCTATGCATCGTGACGATGGAAATGTAGAATTTATGCCTTAATCAAACACGGTCTAGTCCGAATATTATTCTTGCTATCTTAATAGTATGTAGGCTTTCTCTTTCTGCCAGAACTGCCATTATGCACCTGGCATGGACTCGCTAAGACCTTTGAACGTTGCAGTAGATATAATGTACCACATCATCGGGATAGTTTCCGGAGATATATTGAATGTTCGTGGTGGAGGACTTAGACATCGGATCTCTATTCCAGAAATATTCCATGAGATTAAAATCCGTCGAATTTGGCAGCCGTGGTGATACCTAGAGGTCACTGTCATGTTCGGTGAACCACAACCACTCTCGAACAGATCGGTAATGTGACACTGCGCCCTGCTGGAACATACCTGTACCATCTGAAGGGGTATTTGAATTGCCACAATGGATAGGTACTTTGTAACATTAATGGTACGGTCTGTTGATATTAGAGCTACAACAGATTTCCAGAAAAACAAATCCCCCATACTATAATGCTACTGCCTACTGCCTGTTTTTGCTGGACAGTGAAGTCGGGATAAATTCTCTTCTCCCTCCTCCCAAAACTTTTTTTCTTAATCCTCAACCTGTCCACGTGGCATAGCTGAAAAAGAGAGATTTATGCGAAAAGGCAACTTCGTTTCCAGTCTGGAATGGTTCAGTGGCAGCTCTCAGATGCAGACTGTAGACGTAGTTATCGATGGTCAAGAGTAAATAAGGATACTCGAACTGAGCACGTACGTTTGGAGTACCATACGGAAGAGATTTTGTTGGATTGTGGTTCAGGAAACATCACTATTCTGCCTTTATTTAAATTCGATGGTCAGACGATCCACGTTTTTTTTTTGTTGTTGTTGTTTGTTTGTTTAATGGGTTTGAACAAAGCGGGACAACTTGTGTTCAACAGGAGCATCGATGAGGTGCCGGCGCCCACCATTGGCTGGCCGCAGTTGTTCTGTCTAGTATCTTTTCACTCTTGAAACACCTGAACTACAGCACATCACGAACAGCCTACAGTATTGACAGTTTCCTGGATACTTCACCTTTCAACCGGTTCTTTACCCGATGATTGTACTAAGAATCTCTGCAAATAATTTACTGATGGAAAAAATGAAAAACAAAAATAAAGCAAAGTGTGTTCCATCTATGGAATTAACAGTTCTCAAAGGTATTTCTTTCATCTTTTCTCTTCAGCGTTTTAGCTTAACTTTAGCTTTAGTTAAGTTTTAGCTTTTCTGAACTTATTTAATCCCAAGATAAAAATTTATTGCAAAGATTATGTTCATTAAAAATCACTTATCAGTGCAGCGCTAAGCTTTCTGGCATCCAGTACGAATTCAACAAATTTTAATTTAATTATTTTGAATCAATACCTTTCCGTCATGATTTTCCTTGGAATCAGTATTTTTTTTAATTATATTTTTATAAATCAGCATCTTTTTATAAAGCCTGGAGCATAAATCCTAATCATCCACCCCTAGTGTCAATACCGCTGTTTACTATTTAAAAAAAAAACATATTGTCGATGAAATACTACTTTCCTGTATTAATCACAGAAAAATTATCACTAATGCCTTGAGATGTAATATTAATAGATGCAAATTAAAACTTTCATGCTCCATCACCCACTTGGCCAGACTGGTGGGTTGAGTAGATAACGTCTCCACATTCCACACTTACTTTACTGGCTATGGGTTCGAATCCTGGCATGGATGTTCGCGAAGGTCTTTAGGTAGTGGATGATTTTTGTCGGTTGTGTGTGTGTGTGTAGGCACCTTGGTATTATATCAGCTTACCGGGAGGTGAAATTTACTCTAGACACAAATACTATAGGGTTTCTGGGTTATCTAAACGTTAGCTCACCATTAGTACTACGGGTTCTCATCTTTTTTGTGGGTTGGATCCTCATGAAACAAAAAGAAAAGAAACCTTTAATCGATAAAAATCACTGCATAATGTTAGAAATGTGTCATCCCTAATCACTCACAGTCAAATAAAACCTGATATCGAATAAATTAATATTTATCAATGATGATCCAGATTACTTAATGAATTAAGTAATCTTGATCTTCGTTTCCATGTGACACCTCTGTGCTCAGCTGTACACGATAATCTTACATCAGTGAAATTAAATCGAAAAATTGAGTCCATATTTTAATGTTAATACAGTACATTGTACTGTATTAATATAGTACAATTGACCCATTTAAAGTATTAAAAATTACATTATCATTTTGCTTATAATGTAATGTTTATAATGTAAATAATAAAATAAAGTCGTTTCGTATTTATTTGGAATTTTTTCTGTCTGCATTGATCTGCAAAATAAATCACACAGGATCAAAAGTTCTTTCAATAATAATCCTTAAGCAAAAATACATTGTACTAAAGAATAAATCTCTTACCATGAAAAAAAAATTAAAAATAAAACTTGCTGGAGAGTAAATAAACTGTTTGCTCAATTAATCGCTCAGAAACAGTGTTATGCATTCGCCTAAATAGTCCCTATATAATTTTTTTAACTCAAATATATAATATTCAGTAAAATAGATAAAAATTCATATGTGGGGTGTAATTAGAGCAGCATAACGAAATTCGAGGAGCATGCTACCATTATCTCGTACTTGCGAACTACTGAAACGTACAAATAGGATACTTTTAAGCATTAAATGAGAATAATTAAATATAATTTACATGGGCGTATTGCTCCGCTAAACGCAAACATGCATTTTCCTGTAGGTCACGATTTGAATTATCCTGATAAGCTGGGTAATAAATACTGGGATTTATACCCAAAAAAAAAAAAAAAAAGTCTGAATACTATGGCTGTGTTTATTTTCCTAGCGCTTCTCCCTGATATCATGAATTCCACGATGAAAATTAAGCTTCTAGAACACATAAGGCCTAGATATTCACTTAAATGGTGCTGCCATCTAGTGCAATGTAGCGACATTAATTCAACTTACAGAATGATATGTCTACCTACAGAACTGACATTAGTTAATACAAAGAACGCCATCGATGATATCTACAGTCTTATATGAGAAGAAAGAAAGTGAATAATACAGGTATCATAAATAAAATTGCATTTGAATCGTCCATTACAAATTCTGTGACTTACCTGGTATGCAGAGATTGCACTCCAAGAACAAAGCAGCATGTTTATAAATTATATATTTGCGTAATTTATTTACATAATTACAATAACTATCATATTTTAGAGAGTTCTATACTTGATTCATTTACTAATCTATTTGACATCCTAGTAGAAGCAGAGCTTGTAGTTGGATGAACAGCCCTCGTTAAAAATATAAGCTTAAGCTGAATTTTTTAAGTCTTCCCACCCGCGGAAGATTACAGACCATTTTTTAAGTCCGGAAATCGTGTTTAGAGATCAAACATAGAACTTTTAGAAACTTATAGAAACAGGCCTCCGGTAAGCGTAGCGGTGGTCTCATACCCAGCAATGAAATTCATCTACCACCTGAATGCCTATTAGATCCACATGGATCTAATAGGCATTCAGCCTATCAGATTCTCTGCATGGTTCTTGCCTATGAGCATTGATTCCAGTTTGAATTGAATGCTTTAGTCGTTTTTTTTTTGGTATTATTATTTTTTAATGCGAATCCAGTCCCTCAAAAGGTTGTAGCACAAGTGCTGTGGGTGGATTAAGAGTTAGATAAGCTCGAAACCTCTCTTGTAGACACCAGACATGGAACTGAAGTCATTTAAAGACATATATACAGACAAAGACGTTTACAGACATTTATACCACAGTGAGATCTGGTCCTCACATCCTCTTGATTGGAGACGAGATACTATGCACCCTGCCGGACTAGTTGCAAATTGTTAGAAGTAGTATTTTGTTTTTTCCATAGTTATTGCTGCCAAAAGTGGATGCTCTGTTCTCTAACCATTCTGCGTGCACTTTTGCTAGAGCAGCCAGGACTTCCCGTATATATCTTTAAATGGTTACTTTCGCCTATCGGACATCAACACTAAAAACCTTTCTGGAGGAAGCAGTATTGACTTTCTCTGCTATACTTAAGATCTCAAACATCACATATATTATATAGCTGTTTCAGTATTCTCTGAATTTATACTAATTTCCTTAGTCACTGGCACTCTACATATCTACATTTTCCGAGCAGAATTACGTCTTCACATCCGATCGATGTCTTGCACAGCTTGCATTTAATGTAAACGCAAAACTGCTATCATTAATGATACAAGCAAAATTATGTCGCTTGAGAGATCATCATTAAATGAATATCTTGTAAATCGATACGACAAGCAGTTCGTAAAATGTAATTGTTTGCGATTCTGTGTCCAAACGGATTTGAGCAGTAGGTCATAGCTAAATGAAACATATCCGTCTGCCTGTCTGTACTACGTAGATACATAACTGAGTCGCTCTTGTTGAACAGATTTTGAAATTTTAAAATAAAATTTAGCATATTATCGCTCGGTATGACATACACACCACTACTTACACAGATTCCATCTCCTGAAATCCCCATCATGCATTTGTTATCCGCACCTTCAACACGTTGTCATTTCTGGAGACAAGTGGCCAGTGTCAACACAGAGACTTATCCAAAAGTATTACTCAGAATTAATTAAATTTGTCAATAACATCAACTTCCGTTGTAATGTAACATAAATTACTGATATTGTGTGAATATAAAAAAATAGTGTAACTATAAAAAAATATAAATATGGATGTAAAGGTCGGAATATATACGTGGGCTGTTCAATAAGTAATAAGACTAATTTTACTGTGGCGAAACCACTCATCACAATATTAATTTCTGTGGAATAAAGAAAGGTTGCTGTCTGTATTAACAAAAGGGGTTGATAGATGGCGTGAATACGGGCTGATGTGCCAGAATGTCACGTGACTAAACGCAAGTGCTCATCGGCGCGCCTGCGAGGTGCGACCAGTCTTCGAAATGGAAGCGTCCTTGGAACAGCGTTATGCGATTAAATTTTGTGTGCGTTTGCAAAAATCGGCATCGGACACTTTTAGCATGATACGCGAAGCTTTCCACGATGAAGCAATGTCGAGGGCAAGTGTTTTTCGCTGGCATAAAACGTTTAAGGAAGGAAGGCAAAAATGTGGAAGATCTTGAACGTGAGGGAAGACCTTCAACGTCCATCACAGAGACAATGATCAACACAGCAGCGATTATCATCAAGCACGTCAAAAGGAAGCGTCCATTGCTGAAGAATGGCTTCTTATTGCACCACGATAATGCAAGGCCACATATTGCTGGTTGTGTAGTGGACGTTTTGTAGAAGAACAACACAGATATCCTACCACACCCTCCATACAGTCCTGATCTCGCACCGTGCGATTTCTGGCTGTTTCCTCATTTCAAGAAACCACTTAGAGGCCGCCATTTCGAAAACAACAAAGCATGTGTAAACGCTGCGGAGGTGGTTTTGAAAGAACGCTCAAAAAACGGACTCTCACATGTGTTTAAGAAGTGGACGCAACGTTGGGACAAATGCATCGCTTCTCACGGTAGTTACTTCGAAAAAGACCATGTAAATGATGACGATTAAAGGTAATCTGCTTTCTGTATAAATATAGTCTTATTACTTATTGAGCAGTCTACGTACATATAGATGTAAAAATATAAATGTAAATCTGAATATTGATACAAGAATACATGTAATAATAATCAATGGAGCATGTAGGAATAAATTACCTCCTGGTAGGGTTACTATTTGGGAGGAACACACACACACACACACACACACACACACACACACACACACACACACACACACACACACACACACACACACACACACACACACACACACACACACACACACACACACACACACACACACACAAAATTCATAGGACAATCAACAAGTAGTAATATTAAAACGTATTGAAAGAAATTGAAATTAGAAACACAAGTATTTGTGTTAATACTGTGTATACTTTTATTTAAAACATGCTAAATATCACATATCAACCATGTACACCAAGTGGCCAGTTTTTAGATATAGGTACAACTACCCAATAGCGAGTACTCTCAGTTTTAGCCAACAGCCTCAACTTTTCTGGGCATAAATTTCCTGATGAAGTGCAAAAATTTTCCATAGAAATGGTGGCTCATCAAGACTCATACATCCACTACAGCTTGGTGTGAGACACTTGTGAGATGAGATCCAGCAGAATGAAGTGGAACAAACCGTAATTTTATCTCATCTCTCAAATACTTAACTGGATAATTGGGTGAAAATTTGGTCATTAGACCAGTCTGGTATGATATGGTAAAGTGATCCCGCATGCTGTTTGAAGAATTTCTGAACGATCCAGTCCTTGTAATTACGGCACAGTAGCATGCTAGCAGTAATCTTTATCAGCTGCACATGCATTGAGCAATTAGTGGTTGTGCTTGGTAGAGAAAAAACATTCAATTACGCCATATCATTCAACGAGCGGTATCAGGGAGTTGATCGCCAAGACAACACATCACGCCTCACCACCAACCTGCAGTGTTGCAGATTAGCACGATGAGTCCATTGATTCTTACTGCTACTTTTATGTTTGGCCAGTCAGCATGGAACAATTGGACATGAATTCCACATAGCAGTCGAGCATTTTTCTATTCCCATCGGTGTTCCTTGGTGCCAAGAGTATTAGCTGTTTATTTTTAGCAGACAGCAATAGAACTTGGTGAGGACGTTTGCTGACATACTTCATTTTCGTGATATTTGCACCAACATGTCTCGCATCCACTATCATACCACATTCGAAACTGATCTCTCTCTATCTCGTACATAATTTTTTGTAATAGCTATGGTTAATTGGTAGTTTCGTATAGCCTGGAATGGGTGAAGAATCTGAAGAACTGTTGGATTTCATGAAAGATGAGAGTGAATCTAATAAATTGACCACTCGTTATATCTTTTAAATACACCATAGAAGATCCAGAAGTTTGTGTAAGGTTTTGAAAAGTTCAGTTCTGAGTAATTTTAAGAGCTTACCTATTTAAAAAATTCTTAGGACACGTTTAATTCTTAACAAGCTAAAAAATTATACTGAACCTCCAAATCGGTCATTCAAGAAAGGTACTTCCTAGAAACAGAATTTTTGAAAATAATGTCCTCTTTATCACATCAATTATTTGAAAAAAAATCAGACCTTCTGGTCGTATGTTAGTTCCCAATACACGCACATTAAGCTTGACGCTCTTGTTAAAAAATACTCTTCGTTCCATTGGAGAATGTATAGAAAAGTTGACCTCATTATTAAGGAAGTTTTAAAGCAAATTAAAATAGTGAATGTTAAATCTATGCTAAATCTATACTATGTATATAATATAGTATTATAATGTATAATACTATATTATATAATTATTTCCTTTTATTTGAACATTGTTCATCGGTTATTATAATAATTTTTACATTTAAATTACATTTGAATTATTGATGGACAAGTTTGTTGTCCGCTAAGATAAAAAACATAATTTATCTATCTATATTTATTCTATCTTAGCGGACAACAATCCAATATAAATCAATAAAATAATAAATAAATTCGCGTGTGTATGTTTCTCATTGTTGCTAGAATGGCAAGCAAAAGCCTACTGTAGATAAAAATAAATAAATAATTTATGGTAACGTGGGAGCTCTTAGCAGTTATAGCAATCCTGTAAGACAGTTTTCTTTCTTCTGTATGCCTGAAGCAATTGGAAAAAAACTATCGGAACGCTGTTATTTGGGGATGACCTACTTTCCCCGAACTCTTTTACACTTAGTTGTCACCGTACTTGGAAAGGTGGCTTCCAGTCAGTGATGTCACTCACCCTCCGGCTTCACCCAGAAGGGTCGAGACTGGTGACATCACTTTACTTGTTACGTATTCCCAATTGTAACGACCTACTGCATGCCCTGTAGTTGGCCGTCGTTAGGTACGTCATACGATTGCGCCACTGCCTACGTAACTGCTAATTACGTGCATCCGCCTTCATAAGGGCTGCTGTAAAAGTCTACCTACAAAGGGCGAAACAAAAATCGATATAGGACATCAAAATATTTCAGCAGTAGAAACAAAAATTTTATTTTTACAAAATAATTTATTAAGCCGATAACCAAGTATTTTAAATGATTGATATTCAGATTACTTTGTTTCTTACCTTTAAGATGGCGCCACCTGATTTGGAGCACAACAGTTTTAGGATTATATATAATCTATAAAACTGATTCATATTTATGCTTGAAACTGTAATGTTATAACCAGGGGCGACTCGTGCATAGGCACTGCGGAACTGCAGCACCCCCAATTTTTCTCGATATATAAATATATTTATAAATTTATTTATATTTGCTTGTAATATTTAATTTTATCATCAACAATCCTATACAATTCTCTTATTTTGTATAAAGGAGGGCGAAGGACGCTAGCAGCACTGTGTTTACCACAGTGTCATATTGCTAGCATATGCACATCATAGTGAGATGCGAGCTATTAGCGTAATGCGGCACTGTCCGTCGCGCAGTTCCACTGTTGTTTATATGCAGTTTGCGCTAGTAGTAGAGTGTTCGTAGTGCTTATCGTGTTTACTCCGTCTTTTTAAATATTTGGACATTACAATTAAAGACATAACATTTGTTACAGTAATTTTTAAGTAATTTTGAATTATACCAAACTGTATAATTTTATCGATAATAAACAATATTTTTTCATGTTTAATTTTTTTTTAATTTTTATCATAATTTTGATATTTGATCCAAACACGTATACACTGTACTTACAGTGTCTATGTACATTTCGAAAGTTGCAGCACCCTCACGATTTCAAGCCACGAGCCGCCACTGGTTATAACTAAAATATATTTTATGATTACAGTATTTTTGTATTGGATATTTGAAATACGAGTAGTTACCGATGCCTTAATAACGGTATATTCAAATACTGTATCTCAATTTATCATTATTATTGTCGGTCATCCATTAGGAGTCATAAATCCGTCTAGGATTCTTCTTCTTCTACTACGCGTTATTCCCGCTTCCCATGCAGGGTCCGCGCGGTCTTAAATCCGTCTAGGATTCAATCAGCATATTCAACCTCAGTTCCTGCGTTCTAATTACCTAATAGCGTGCCGCTAGTATGTGTCTCTAAGTGTTCGCAAGTTCTATGCCTGCGAATTGAAGGCTGGCCACCCAGAGGAAAAGAAAACCCTACAATCGTATACAATCTTATATCGAGTAATCCAGCATACAAACTGTATGCTGGATTACTCGGTATAAGACAGGTGTGTCATACATTGAGTAATCATAACTGTAGAGAAACCGATATACATAACGAGATCTCCAGGCGTGCATAGTTTCGTGTGATAATCTTCTCTATTATATTACTGTATTTTTAAGTATTTGATTTTTTTTATCATACTATTCAGAAACCTCTTCTAGTAACTTTCGCTGGCCAGTTAGATAGAGAAGCACTCGTGAAAATATGTATAAAAAAGACAGGCAAAAATAGGGCGTTTATGAGCAAGTGAGTCGAGGGGAGTCCATAAAAGACGGGGAGGGATATTCTTAAGCAGATTATCCTCTTCTGGACAGCATAAAGCATTCTTAGGAAGATTTTTGGTGAGCCACACCAAGTGAGAGAACATTATCCTAAGATCCAACATATAAATCCCAAATGCAATAGTAGGTAGAAGTAGTATTTTGAACGGAAGGGGACTGGAAGTTTTTTTCGAAGCTATGGATGTGATTGTGTGTAGCGAAAGACCGAAGGTGTAAGTCAGTCCAAAAGATAAATATGAATCCTCACTATAGATTCAGAATTCGAAAAACCTTGTTTCTCAAGATTATTTAGTCCTGTTTAAGAATGATAAGTAAATCACTGTTTAAGACTAGTTGTGAAAGATATCTCCCTCGATGAGTCTTTGGACTCCCTGGAGGTGTCACATAATAATAATAATAATTTTTTTTTTTTTAATAATAATAATTTTTTTTTATTATTCTTTCAAATATTTACATGTGTACAATGATCGTGATTATACAACAGTATTTACACATATTTAATCTGAATATTATGTGTCCTTATTTTCACAAACATACGGTGTAAACTCATGATTTACTTTTAAAATAATTTTTTTTTTTTTGCATTGCATACATTTGTTACAGTTATTATATACATTACATTCATTTGTTTACATATGATACATTACTTACATTTGTTTACATATGATACATTACTTACATTTGTTTACATATGATACATTACTTACATTTGTTTACATATGATACATTACTTACATTTGTTTACATGTGATATTTACATTACGTACATTGGTTTTACATATAATACATACATTGGTTTTCTTGTGATACGTACATTACACGCATTTGGTTACATATGATACATCTTGGATGAGAACTAATTTTTTTTTTCCTTTCATCCTCGAAGCTTAAATGTAAGCTTATCTGAGGATGACACCAGTTGGTTATTATGTATTGTTTTTTTTTTTTTTTTTTTTTTTTTTTTTGCTGTGTTAGGATGCTACGGAATTTATGATTGAGAAATTCGCGCGCGCGCACTCACACGCACACGCGCACCCCCCCCCCACACACACACAATAAATTGGAATGTACTGATGCGTCGCTGAACTGGAAGCCTGAGCGAATATATTGTGTTTCATTAAGTTTGTATGGTATTTTGGGTGCGTGTTTCTTGTCCTTAGAGCTCTTTTCAGGCTATTGTAGTTTGTAAGGTTTCTGTATTCAAAAGGTAATTTGTTTATCATGTCTGGGATGTAGAAGTTTCGCGTGGCCTTTCCGTAGTGATTATTGTATTTATATGCGATATAATTAGTAGTCTGAGGTCTTGTTATACGGTATGTATTTCTAACTGTCCTGTAGTTGGCATCGAAATAATGTTTTAGCAAGGCTGCATAGTGACATAAATGTTTTGCTGTCAGTATTTTGTGTTCTGCCATTGCAATGTTTATAAGGTCGTGATTTTTTCTTTGTTCCCAAAAGATCAGTTTTGTCATTTTTTACTGTAGCGACATTAATCTATTTAATTTGTAGGGTGCACAGAAAGCATACGTTGTCATAGCGTATCTTAGTATATTTTGGCATAGTGCTTTGTATATTAGTGTTTTTAGGCGTATGGGAACTATGTCTTTTAACCTGTAGAGTTTGCCACTTATTGTTCGGAGTTTGTGGTGTAGATGTTTTATATGGCTATTCCAGTTCATATCTGCATCGAGGTAACTTCCAAGGTATCGTATTGTTTCAACCTGAGTGATTGTAGTGGTTTTGCTGTTCTGTGTGTTTTTTGTGTTGGAAAGTGGATGTTGGATGGTGATATATTTGTTATCAGCTGGTCGAGTCAGTGGATTTCTGAATATCATTAATTTTGTCTTTTCTGAGTTTAGGTGTATGGAGTTTTTCGTGAGCCAGTCTATGATCAGATTTATTTTATATGTTGCATATTTGTTTGGGCTATGCTTGCGTTATTATGGATGGATATTAATGCTGTATCGTCTGCGTATTGGAATATCTTACCTTTGAGTGGTAACTGATTAATATCGTGCGTGTAAATGTTGAATAGAGTTGGGGAGAGTACAGCTCCCTGTGGCACTCCACAGGTTACTGGTAGCTCTCTGCTTCGGTTTGATCCGATACGTGTGATATGCTTTCTATTTTGGAGGTAGTTTGTAAACCACCTGTGAAGAGGCCCATCTATTCCAACATGCCTCAGCTTTTCTAAAAAGGTTTGATGTGTGAGTGTATCGAATGCTTTGGTTAGATCTATAAAGACTACCATGGCTATTTTGTTTTTGTCTAAGGCGGTATTAATTACGTCTGTAAAGTCTTCCAAGAGAGATGTTGTTCACTTATTTTTCTGAAAACCATATTGTGTTTTGGGGATAATATTAAAGATCTCAGTGTATGCTGTGAGTTTCTTCAGTACGATCCGCTCCATAATTTGATTGATAATTGGTAATGTTGCTATGGGTCTGTAATTGCTGATTAAATTTCTTTTTCCTTGTTTGTATATGGGTGTAATTATGGCGCTCTTTAGCATACTTGGTATCTGTCCTGTTTTAAATATTTTATTTATTAGTTTTAGTAGGATAGGACTTAAACTAGTTGCATGTTGCTTTATATCTTTAGGTCTGATACCATCTATTCCTGGGCCTTTGTTTGGTTTGATTTGATGTATTGCTGAGAGAAGTTCTGCTTCTTTTATGGTTGGGAACCATAATGTCTGTTTTGATCGCGGTCCAAGTCGAGGGTCTCGTTTTGTGATTGGGGGAATATTTCTGTGAATTTCTTGGATAGAGTCTGCAAAGTATTGGTTAAAGTCATTTGCTAGTTGTTGGATAGGTTTTGCGTCTTTCATGAAGCTGTATTTTATGGTTTCGGAGGCAGTGGTGTTGGGAACAGAATCTAGCATCTCATTAATCAGATGTCATGTTTGTTTTATGTTGTTTTGTGCGGAGGTTAGTTTGTCTCTGTAGTAGCTTCTTTTTGCATTTCTGATTTGTGTTGTAAGGCGATTCCTTGTTATCTTATATTCAGTTTTTAAAGTTGTGTTATTTGGATATCGCTTTAATTCTTTCCATAAAGCGTCCTTTCTGTGTATTTCTAGGATTAAGTTTTGTGTTATCCAAGGATTTTGTGTTGTTTTTGATCGAATTCGGACTTTCTTTGTAGCTTTCTTATATATTTCCTCCAGTGTGAGTTTAATGTTGTTGTATAAGATATCTGCTGAATCTGATGCCAGGTGTTCCCAGTCTGTTTTCGTTATTTCGTGGTTGACTATTTCTTCGTCTATTATTGTTTTCTGTCGTTTTTCTTCTGTGGGACATTGCATGGGTATTGTCTTGGTGTGCAGGTTTAGAGCGGTGAAGTAATGGTCTGCTACTTTGCACTTTATGACTGATGCAGTGTAACTATTTGGTGATGCTCGGACGTTTATATGGTCTAGACAGGAGGCAGTGATGATATTTCCGAATATTTCTTCTATAGTACATGATGTTTTTGTTGGTATTAGATTGTACATGGATAGTGTGTCTAGGTATTGTACAGTGTTGTTCTGGTTTTCATTTGCAATATTTATGTTTATGTCGCCAATTATCATTAGGTGTTCGGTTGAGCATACTTCTTGGCTTGAAAGCCAGCAATTGAGTTCGTGTAAGAATTTTATCATGTTTAGGTTTGGTGGCCTGTAAATAGCATTTAGTATTATGGGATGCTGTGTATTGGTGGTATTAGTGATTTCGAGTCAAAGGGTTTCAGCATTCTCAAACTGATAGGCCATTTCTTTTGCTATTAATTTTTGTTTGATAAATATTAATATTCCACCCCTCTTTTTGTTTGGCGGCATGATCTATGTTGTTGGAAGCCTGGAATTTGGAAAGCAGTCGCTTCGTCATTAGTTATGGATACTTCTGTAAGAATCAATATATCAATAATATCAGGGTAATTCCTCAGATAAGCCTGTAACAATAACCAATGTTTTCGGATGCTTCTAATGTTAATATGCAAGACTGAGAGACCTCTCGCTTGTACTGTGTTTTGTTTCCATGCATCAAGAGATTCGAAAGTACAATTACTGATGTATTCTGGTGTAATTACATCTATCTGATGGTTCACATTCATTTTTGTTGTGTTGAGATCTTCTTATTGAACTAAGTTGGAGTCTTTTGTTTCACTCTGGCAACCTGTCTATATCTTCCGAGCTTTTTATTTGCATAGACTTTGAAGTCTGTGACTTTCTCAAGAATATTTTGCCGTCTTTGATCCATAAAAATGGATACTTTTTTTCTGTTTTTTCCTTTCTTGCTTGGTACAAAAGATTCTGATTGAAAGGTGTTAAATATTCAGATAGAAAGATTGGCGTATTGTCTTGCGATGCATTTAAATCCTTGACTACTGGTTTTTTCAGTCTGCTGGCTTTTATGAGATTGTCTCTTGTAGCCTTGCTTGTCAGACGAACTATGACTGGTGCCGGTTGTGGCAAGCCTTGTTTTTTCTTCCTGGGAAACCGATTTATAGCCTGAATATCATTATGCTCTAGGGGGGATGTCAATTGCATGGCCTAACTTTAAAACTACGTCTCTGAGATTTTCTGTGGATTCGGTTTCTGGAAGACCGTTTATGACAAGGTCTTCTTTATGTTGTTGTTGGTTTAAAACTTCGCCTTGTAGTTTCAGGGAATTAAATTCTTGACGGAGTTCCGATGTGTCTTTTATCAATTTGTGCTGCCTCTCCGTTAATGCGTTAATGCTGGTTTTAATGTCTTTTACCGTTTGTAAGACTTCTTCGACTTTTGAATTATTAAATTTAACAAACTCTTCATATTCGCTAATTTTTTTTGTTATTTCTTTATTCTGTTTATCAAATAGTTGTTGGACAAGATCTACCAAGCTGGCTTTTATATTTTCTAAACCTTTTTCTAGTAATAAATTAACGGAACTCAAATAATAATAATAATAATAATAATAATAATAATAATAATAATAATAATAATAATAATAATGATAATAATAATAATAATAATAATAATAATAATATTGAAACTAGCATCATTTTAGGCTACAAGGTTTTTCGAATGAAGAAGGATGGAACGCACTCTCATCAGCTAAACCAGTGTTTCCCAACGTTTTTTGGATCATGCCCCACCTCAACGCCTCAAAGATTTCGATGCCCACCCTCTAGCATAATAGTCAGCCAAGTTCTGAAAAAGTATAATATAAATATGCACTTTAAATAAAAAAGGTAAAACTGTTTTTAATTTGACTTTCTTCAATGAATATAAATTTTATATTACACTGTGTATATTATGAAACATACATCGAACTGAACTCGGGAAAATAAAATCCAAGTTAATGCGATCCCTGAGCTTGATGTCTGCCGCAAAGAGTTTTTATTTGAGGTACTAATTTAGTCATTTTCAATCTTAAATCCTCATGGTTTGTGATATTCAGATGATTTCTTTTTTTTCAGTAGCAAGTCATTTACAGCGATAAAGCCACATTCAACTAAATATGACGACGGGAAGGGCAACAGTATTTTTTTTTTTTTTTTTGCCAAACTAGTTGAATTTCGCTATTTCGTTCCTGTCTCGTCAGAAAGCCATACCGTTGTTCCTTTTATGTTGAATAAAGTTCTAAGACTCATCATTTTGCTTTTCTGAGAGTTCTTCTTGATGCTGTATTTATTTTGACTGCTGTACTAGTGATGTCAGCTTTTTTTCTCCAAAAGTCAGAGTTGCAACATCGACAATTTATCGCCGACAATGGTGAGTTTTTTTCAGTATATCGGTGATGAGGTGACGAATGCAATATCATTTTATAATTGCCCCCAAAATATTCAAATTGTCCCCCTGTGGAGCGTACGTCCCACGTTGGGAAACACTGAGCTAAACTATGGATAAAGTTTGAGACTCTTGAGGAAAAGTCATTAATGTATAATAAACGGGTGTGCGAGAGATAGAGCCCTGAAGTGACAGAAATCTGAAGAGAGAGAGAGAGGAAACCAGCGACTTATAAAGGACTGAGGATAGACTATAAAGAAATTTGCCTTCAAACGTTTTCAGGCATACAGATTGATGGTTTTTGCAATTATTTATCAATTTCTGCCTTTAAAAAATGGAAGCTATTGGAAGCTAAGACCTATATTTCGTAGTATCGGTTTTCTACATAATACTACACCCACCCACCCACACCCACCCACCCACCTACACACACACACACATTGATCAAAGTAACAAAATAAATTATTTAAAATAAATTTTAAAAAAATCTCAACGATCATCTTAAAATATTACTTGTTCTATTTCATGTAACTACTTCTAGATGGCAGCACTATTTCAGACAGACTACCGCCACAAATAAGCCAATATGAGATGATGCGTTATATGTATAGCCTTCTCAATGCAAAGTTTGTTTTTATTTTATTTTAAATCTGAAGTCTTGCGTACAGTAAAACTAGCTCAGGAAATTTTTAACAACCTGCTATTCACCTGTCTCTAATCAATGTTGTTTTTAACAATACTAGATCGACGAGACCTGTTGATAACTCAATGGGTGTGTAAATAGAATCTCTCAAAAGCATTTAAATATTTTTCATTCATAAATTTAAAATATAGTAAAAAAGGTTCATTAGTTGGAAAATGAATAGAATGAAAAGTAATTGAATAATGTAATGATAAATACATTTTCTTTGTAGCTACCGATATAAATATATTATTGAAAAAGAAACTTAGTATCATTCAATATCGAATAAAATATTTGCGTTTGCCAAGAATCCCAGATTGCTTCGGCAATTCTTTCATACCTTAGATTGCAAACAACACGTCGAAGACATCTTTTTTTTTTTTTTACTTTAACAAAAAATAAACAAATATTTGAGACAGTATGGATATTACATATCCATACTGTCTTACACATACACAACACAACACAGACGATTAGGATTACAAAGGATTACATACACAACACTGCACAGAAGAAATTAAAAAAAAAAATAGAGAGAGCGTTTTGTTACCCTCTTTAGCCTTTGGATGTTAATGGAATCAAATAAGAATAGAGCATTTTTTTTTTTTTTCGGTGCAAAATTTTGCTTTACTATATATTTTCGTAATATTTCTGTGAAAATTTTTCCCCTATAAATAAGAAAATTTCGTCTTTACCGTGGTGCCACCATAACTCGATGCCACGATAATTAGCATATTTTATCAGTTAAGATTTCTGTAGCGATCCAAGAGATTAAAGACAATTCGAAGCAGAAGAACCGCAATACAAGGACCCAAAATTTGCAGCGCACTGGCAGAAGTTGTTGCACAAATATTGCTGCAGTAAATTTGTTTTTAAGACTTCAGTGTCTGTATCTGCGTGTTTCACAATTTCACATTCCACGAAAGAAAACAAATCAGGTTACAAAATCAGGAATAACAGGAAGTGTATCGACTTCCTTGTACATCAAACAGCCATTAGGTTTATTTAAGTTTTTTAATCTTTCAGACTCTAAAAAGTAATGTAGGATAGGTGTTTCCTGAGCACAAAATGAAGGATATTAGTAAACGTATTCTATCTTGGGAGTAATATCGACTTAAGATTAAATATTTTCCATTAGATACAAGTATTAATACTCATCATCATCATGCTTATCAAGGATTTAGGCCTAAAGTAGCCTGTTCCTGTCTTAGAAGTCATGGTTGAATCTCTTTAGAGAACGTCCTGGTTTTCTTTTCCCCCTGTGGTTTGTAATTTAAGGCTTGTTTTGGTAATCTTTCTGTTTTCATTCTTTGAACGTGTTCCATCGATTTATGTTTATATTTTTTAATTTTTTCTATTACTGATTCCTGACTTAATTATTTTATATTAGTATTAATAGGTTAGTATTAATAGTATTATTTATTTATTAATTATTAATAAGTATTTATAGGTAATAGTACTAAGTAATAATTACTTAGTACTATAAATAAGTAATAAGTATTAATACTAATCTTTATAAACACATACTATCCTTCAACTGGATGATAACAACTGATAATCATCACAGTTTTGACGTTTTTTTTTTGTTTTTTTGTTTTTCCGCAAAAAACCCTTAGTTATTCTCTTCTTATTTTTAATAATCAGATGGTGACCAGTGATGTACCTCAGGGTTCAGTCCTTGGGCCATTATTGTTCAATCTGTACATTAATGACACCAGCCAGGATTTAACATTAGATGTGCAATTGTTTTCCGAAGATGCGAAGATAGGCAGGGCAATCAGGGATGCTACTGATTTTCAGCACTTACAAAATGATTTGAATAGGCTGGAAATTTGGGCAAACGAAAATGGCTGTCAATTTAATGTTAGTAAGTGTAAAGTTATGCACTTTGGCGTGATTAGAGATCCAGCGGCATATTATATTAGCGGGGTTATGCTACAAGAAACTGACTTGGTGTATTGGTGGATAGGAATTTAAAGTTCAAAGGTCACATAGCAAAAGTTGCAAATACAACTCAGAGGATAATTGCAATGTTGAAGCGAACCTTGACATCTATGGATAAGGAAGCCATTTGGCCTCTTTATAAGGCTTTGATAAGACCACCTAGATGCGCAGATTTGTTCTCTTAGGTTCCAAGGGGATAAAGAAGCTGTGGAAAGGTTGCAAAGATTATATCCGGATTATGGGATTTAGATTATGAGGAAAGATTGCGAGTATGTGGATTATAGACTCTGCTTAACAGGAGAAAGAGGGAGTGATATGATGGAGGTCTATAAACTTTTGAATGGATGATATAGAATATCAACTGATGAGAATTTTCGTTATATGGAAGGTGGGGAGAGAACGCAGGGGCATCCATGGAAGATAAGTTTGTTCACAGTCAAGAAAGGGGTAATTTTAGAAAGGGGTAAGAGCTAGGTTTTTCTCCAAGAGAGCAGTGAGTGAGTGAGTGGAATAGTTTGCCTTTTAGGGTAGTGAGTGCATATAGCGTGAATGAATTTAAGGAAAGATATGACTGGTGTAGGTGATTTATAGCCTCCCTCGATGAGTCCTTGACTCCCTGGAGGTCTCAGATAATAATAATAATAATGCTCACCTTAATAATCAAGACCAGATTTTTCTTTTCAAACTGATACTTATACCTAATATAAGTATCAGTCTGAAACTTCAACTTTGAAATACTGCTCGCGTATTTGCGGTGCATCTAAAACCTCTTTTGATGCTGTTCAGAAAACTGTACTGATTGTTCGGCTAATTGAAAAGCCCCCTCCCTCCCTTCTCTCTCTCACCTGTCACTGTCAGTTTCCTCACTGTATCTCTTCTATAGTTATTTCCATTGGAGCTGTTCAGTAGAATTGGCATTTATCATATCCTCATTTCTGCCAAACTTACAGCATTATGCCCAACATTCTTTTACAGTTGAACTACTGACTTACCGAACCTGCTTCTCCCGTTCATCTTTCATTTCTTCTACCTCAGTTCTTGAACAGCCTTCTTTGTTGAAGTAGTCCTCAAAAACTACAACCTCCAGCTCATCAAAAAGAATATCAACATATTACTTTTCTTTTTACCTCTACCAACACACTACATTAACTTGCTGTAGGTTTTTCAGCTTCTCGTGTGTGGGAATGCTATTAAAAATAAATAAAAATTCAAGTTTATAGGATATGAGTAATTGTAGTGTATTCAGTATTATTTATAACGAATATGTTTATAAGTGTAATGTATTGATATTTTACCAATATAAATAAAACGTTCTCCATTTAATTAATTAAGAAGAAAAAAATCTATCCATCTTCCTCAAGCATGTGTGTGTATCTTGAGTGTGCTCTACATACTACTTACAAAGGACCTAACATATTGTGGGAAAGGCTTCACCAAATTTACTATTTGCATTTTTCCGCTTTGCTACTGATCCCCCCCCCCCAAAAAAAAAACACGGAGAGACCTGAATTCAAATACGAATTCAGCCCTAAATTTGTACTTTAATTCGTATTTGAAAAATTATGCATATCTTGCTAACGTAAAATAAAAAGATTCTTAAACATTTTCCTGGTGAAGTTTTCCAAAAGTAGTTAAGAATGCTTAAATGTCCTAACTGATACAAATTTCTAAGCAGTCACTTAAATACGATTTTGGACATCACCTTTTGATGATCCCTTATTTGCGAGATAGATTTTATTTTTGTTATTAAGCGTTCTTTGCAGAGTAAATAATACAAAGCACAAAATAACACTTTAAGTCCTTCTTCATTTGCTTATGGAACCATTCAACAGATGATACGGAAGATCCAACTAAAATTTATTGGAAAGCAATGTCTGAGCCAAGTAAATACTAAATGAACACAGCAGAAAATGAATACAGCAATAAGGTTTAAATTTGCAAAGGATATCCACACAGAATTTAAAACCAGTAGATTTTGATTAGATGAAGTGACTTACCATGCCAATAAATTTCTGTCAAATATGTTTTTTCTTTTAATACTACATTACTAAAAATTAAGTTAAAACTTTTTTCTATGATTAATAAATATTATGTCTAAGATTTACATTTTATTTCAATTTGATGTAGCAAAATGGCGCATCAAAAATTATGCGTATAGGCGCGCCAAAAAACACTGCCATGCAAATGCCTTTTCTTGAAGGAGGGGCGAAAACATCTAATGATCATCTTTTTTGGCGGAAGTTAATTGCAGAATTCTTCGTGGAACTTACTTTTATAATGTAAATTTACGCCTATTATCTAGTGAAACATGCACAAAAATGTCATGTATCCATTAATGAATCCAGTTTCGTTCGGCATTTCTGCTTTATAAATTACTAAGAGAGAATCAAACAGCGCGTCTTTTAGTATATAAATACATTGTATGTAAAATCCTAGGAAATAAAAACAAGAAATCTCTAAGAAGGATCTTCAAGCTTTCCTGGAACCCGGACATTCTTCCTGGAAAGTAGAGCCAGGCCAGGTCTGAGCACTTCACAAACTGAATAGTGGCGCCACCTGATGTATATTCTGCGCACTATTTACACATCTCTCGATGCAAAAAAAGTTATATTAACTTTTTTCTTTTGTAAATTTTTTTATGTTTCTTTACGTAAATCTTTTGAATGCTTATAGCATATCTTTGTCACATGGGATTCTGTCTGGAGAATCATGTATGATAATAATAATAATAATGTTATAATTATAAATAAATAAATAAAAAAAAACTTCGCCCTTCGATTAGATCGGCGTTCGATTCTCATCATGACGAGAAGAATCCTTATATAAGCTTATTCAGTTGATTAAATGAAAACTAATTAATGATAATATAAGAAAAATTCAATATTTTAAAAATATAATTATGGTTAACTTGCAATGTTTTATACAGCTAAAAATTTTGACTTCTCCACTACACACATGCATACATAAACCTAACACCTTAAGCTTAGATCATTGTACAGGGTATTAAAAAAAAAAAAAAAAAAAAAAAGTCCAGCCGAGCGGTCAGAAACGGAACTTAATTATATGGAACAATAAATATTTTCTTACATGATTTAATTGGCGAGCAAAGTTTGTTAGCTGCATGGACCACTTTAAATTTACGTGTACCTAATTTTCATGTAATATTTGAATATTAAATATGCAAATATTGAAAGAAATGGCCAATAATTATGCTACTACATCACACCATTTTCCTTGAAGCTTTCCACGAATCCTTTGACGCACATTTCTGCTCAAAGTTTTATTTTTTTTCGCCCTTTTAATACTGAATATCTTTTATAATAACTTAATTTCCTTTACGCTTGACGTATTCGTCGGCATCCTGTTTTAAATAAAGCGGAATGTTGCTATTCGAGACGCTCCTATCTATTTGAGAAGGGCGCTAGTGTCGTCATATCTTCCTCGTGTCATTGTTGTTGGGCGTTCGTGACGTCAGCGCTTGGCGTTTATCGGCCCGACTGGCTATTTTTATAACATTTCGTCAGTGCATTGGATGAACTTTTGCGAGCGAGATTCCAATTGCTCCATCCACTATCGACATATTTGTATTTATAAAATCGTAACGGACACGTTTTTAATTACATTGTAGCTGTAATAATCAGAATGGAGGAAATGGATACGCATCCAAGCGAGACAAGGAAATGACCCACTTTTAATTCACCACAGAACATTATTGCAACCGGTAGCGTGATTTGCACTTAGTTGTCTATAATTTCTCATTGTATAACGTATAAGAAAACTTTGAGATCAGATTAACCCCATTCGAGTTTTAAACTAAAGTTTCACTCTCTTCCGCAGTTCATAGTGAGCTACCGGTTTTTAAATACATCAAATGAACTGTCAATTTACAAACCCCCCCCCCCCCTCTCTTTTTCTTTAATTTCTATAATTTATATTATTGTCTTCTTTTTTTTTTTTTTTCAATAATTATGCTTAAAACAGTGTTTCCTAACGTGTGGTGTACGCCCCACGGGGGTAAATAATTAGAAAATGACGTTGCATTTGTCACCTCATCACCGATATACTCAAAAAAATTCACCATTGTCAGCGATAAATTGTCGATGTTGCAACCCTGACTTTTCGAGAAAAAGTCAGGGTTGCAACATCGCTGATATCACTAGTACAGCAGTCAAAATAAATACAGTATCAAGAAGAACTCTCAGAAACGTATTTTCATGTTACATAGTAATATTATATTAATGATATTATCACATAATTTTTTTTTTTAATATCAGTATCTTCATTATTGTTATATATTTTACTGACTGTTTTGTTACATAATCTGCATTCTTTGATTATAAGGATTACGTGTAGATGAGTGAGGCAGGTTAATCCCACCTACTTCGAAGCTTGGGTTAGCTTCTATGAAGAGAGTGGGATTTAGACTTCACTATTTATGTTGTTGCTACTGTTTATGTATGGGATGTTGGCATTGGATGCTGGTGATTTGTGATGTGTATATTAGTGTTAATGGTATCTTAACTTTATTGGTATATTTTCCAGAGTTCGTGATTTAATGTTCTGTAGTTATCTATGTGTTTTAAATTTCTTGGTAGGTTGTTGAGTTGCGTTGGTATCTGATGTGATCTCACAAAAGAACCGTATGAGTTGTTGAAGGGTGTAGGGATGTAGAGAGTTGTTGTAGATCGTGTTATACGATATGTGTCTCTGTTGTTTCGATAGATGATGTTGAAGTAATTCCTTGTTAATGTTATGTAGTGTTTCAAGTTTTTAATGCTCAGGATTCTGTGTGTCGCCATGTGCTGGTCGGATATTGGTTGTTGCTTGTAAGGTGTCCAAATCACTGTTGACACAATTTTCCTGTGTAATGTTTCTAATTTTGTTAGGTGGCTGTTTGATGTGTTTGCATAGACTGTTATTCCGTATCTGAGTAGGGATTCGCAGATACCGTGATATAGGAGTTTTTTATGTTGGGTGGAATAATGTCTTTTACTTGGAAGAGTTTGGCTGCGATGATCCGGAGTTTGGTATGTAGGCATTCTGTATGTTTTGTCCATTTAAGGTGGCAATCTATATAGAGACCAAGGTATTTTGCATGTGTTGCAGGTATTTTTGTTGTTAATGCAGCGGTATGTGTGACAGTGTATCGATAATGGTGCAGGGCGCATGATTCTTGGGTTGTGTATTATCAACATCCGTGTTTTGGTGCCGTTGATTAGAATTGCGTTTTGGTGGAAGTATGTTGTGATTTCATTTAGGTCTTGTTGTGCTTTCCAGAGAGCCGTGTTGATGTCTGTGTGGATTGCTAGTAGTGCGGTGTCATCTGCGTACTGAAATATTTGACTTCTTATGGCCATGTTATGAACATCGTTAATTAACATCGTTAATAATAATAATAATAATTTCCTACATAAATGACGATTCTTGGAATGAATTAAAAACCATTTCTTACGTAGTCGGAACAATATATTGCATATAATATACATTTAATATACTGCATATATAAAGCATATTAATATGCGTTCGTCATACGTTTATTGTTTTGATGGAATGACAATACATATGGCTTAACTTAAGAATCCAAAAGCCATCTATTCTCTTATATATGATAACAGGAAGCTGTATACATTGCTGTGTTCAGCACGGCATTCTTTGGTATTGTATTAATTGCTATAATTAAAAAAAATTCGCCCCTGAAGTGTCCGCACAGTGCCTTTCATTGTACTATATTTCAGGACTCCATTAACTAGAAAATTGGAATTTTCTGCTAAGATTTTAAAATTGTAAAAAAATCGACCGTGATTGCAACAGACACAAATGTTCACTGTCCAGGAATTAAGTACATTTTAAACCAACTCTTACATGTCTTAAAGACTAATTATGCGCTTTGAAACTTATTACAGTGAGTTTAAAATTTAAAGCATGTTTGATAAGTCGCAAACATGACCTGTCGCGTCTAATTTTAATTGAACTTTTCTACTGTGCACACGTCATCATCACCAGATTCTAACCACGTGCTAGTATCAAATTCCCAGTACGCGATCTGTGTCAGATCAACCTTGCGTATCTGACAGAGTTAAATAGATTTGGATGGTTCTCTTATAATTCATAAGTTTGAACACGAGATTTAGTATCTGGTATATCTCTCTATGTTATCTGGTGTAGTCAGACATTAATGTACCATTGTTTGCAAGACCTATTTTGATAAATATTTGGCTATCACACAAAAATCAGAGGTCGGTATCCTAGTGGTTCTTTGAACATTACGAAATTTCAAGATTGTGATAGTTCACCTCAAAACATACAGTGTTTGTATTTTATCTGTGCTTACTAAACACATTTCCAAAGTATTTTTTCCCAACAGAACTTGTGATCAGGAACTATTTCTGATTAATACCATTTTCAGTTTCCTATATTTGCAGTTCAAAGGACAGTTCTTAATTCTGAGAACTTTGTCCTACAAAATTTTACCTCTAGATGGAAGCGGCTGAATCATAATCTCTTTTCTGCCTACCTTCCTCCCCTCCCTCCTCCCCATTGTAACCAGCGTATTTTAAAGTCAACTTCGTCACACTCTATTGAGGTTATCACACCTGGACAATAGAAGATAGATATTTCCTATCTATCACATGTTACAGTGTCGCAAGTATGTATCATTCTCCCAGTGAAACTTATTATGGCAAGTCAAGATAGTATTCTAGACTAAGTACCTTCAAACTTTCTTGACAAGTATGAGAAAAACAGTTGACAATTTTAATTTGTGCTGATATGGAAGTTCTCAGTGGTCAGACATGAATCTTTTGTTCATATGGCTGACTAACGGCAGAGTATACTACAGAATAATCATTACTGTTATCTTTAAAGACTGGTTTCGTCCTTTAACTGCAGAACTTCTTCAAATGCAATATATAGAGAAGAATATATTCAGAGAACCTTACAATTAAACAATACAATTATGTTAAGTTATCTGTAAGAAAGGGTTAACATTCTCGTTTCTGCATTAGCTGAGCAGTTGAAATGCTAACTCAGGTTTATATTGAGATTACTCGAGTTCATCATAATTTATGTCGATTCTAATATTTCGCTTTGCCATAACTTCGGTATGAGTTAACGTGTCTCATACAAAGTGGCAGCCCTCCCCCCCCCCCCCCATCACCACCGGAAACTCGTTTTTCATCCTGCAAAGAGATAAACTGGCCACGAGAACTCAAGCAACTTACAGAGAAAATAATTAGATAGGAATAAGACAAGTTTCTTATCCTAAGAAATTACGGTTAAGAAAGCCAAAAACATAGTAGCCGCTAAAGGCCTCTAAATCTCGATGATGTCATCGATGTAAGATTTTCATCCAGAGGTTTTGTTACTTCGACAAAACTTATGTTATTCACATTAACAAAACCTCTGGATTATCTATCTCTAGAACTATAAATTTAGTCATTAGGTTCTGATAATCATGTCAGCTTCAATGATTACAAAGCGCAATCCTGTCGTATTTCTAAGGGGAAAAAAGCTTTTTTTCTTTTCTTTTTTTTTTTAAATTCCCGATTTTATTTTTACATCATACAGATCTCTGGACAAGATTCCTCTTCTTGGAAAATAATTCCACGCCTTCTTGATATCTAAAAAAAAAAAAAAGTTTCTCTTTTCAAGCATTATCCCTATACAATACAAATCCGCCCAACCACTGAATAATATTATATTTCTTCCGGTGTCTCTAACGGTTCCATAAAATCCTCAATTAAGCGAAGAGCAATTACACTGTTTGATTGTGGGTCTGAACAGCTCGATAACGTTCCATATTTGCACTGTACTCGTGCAATCTCCTACACGGACATCAGTCTCTGACGCATGCATTTTTCTGAAGATATTTCCCTAGTCATTGTTCTTTAGAATGAGCAACCAAATCTATTAAAACACGTGCAATAACCACTCAACACCTCTTCATAGTTTAGTTCCAGATTTATAGAACAAATTTTAATTCTTCATTTCTCTGTTGTTGTTGTTTTCTCTGGAACATCCTGCCTTCTTATATATTTCCTAAAGAGTACAATCAATGTTAACAAATTTATTCTTTCTCCTCGAACCTCTGTAGCTCAGTCAGTATTGACGAACATCCTTTGGTTGGCAATACCTGGGTTGAAATCCCATCTAAGACGCGAAGAACCTTATCAAGGCTTTTCATCTAAAAGTGAGTTAACTGGCCTCGTGTGGAGTGATAGGGTTTTCATCCTGCAAACCGACCAGAGGAACACAAGCTCACAAACATAATATACTGGCCTAATCGGCAACAACCAGTCTCTTGATCGTTATGCAGCTCTGTGGCACAGTAGTAAGACTGAACAACTCGAGTGTGGAGTTACCGAAAAAAAAAAAAAAAAAAGAACGATGGATGCATTATCAAAATAATGATTTTCGTATTATTATTATATTTATTTGGATGAATACTTTCCTTTTTTGACTGTTAAATTTTGATTCATCACAAAATATATATACCAAAGAAAGAATTTTCCGATATTAAAAATATGCTTATAAAACAGAGGGTATTTAAAGATTAAAATTGTCATTCACGCTCAGTCTATTCTGTGTCCTAAGAAGATGCCTTGCTTGCTTGTCTACTCGTTCCAGCTCTGCCTGTGTCTTCATTTGTACGTTAAGTATTCCGTGTCCTCATTTTTTCGTCGACGAAACTTTGAACTCTGATTAGACTAGCTGGATAGACATCGATGTACTTCGAACTAACTTCTTTGTTCTGCAGCCATGTTGTCTACGTGGCTCAATGCCAAAGCTAACAGTAGTTGGTTACATGTCGTCTAAAAAACATCTCATATATTTAAAAAAACGAGCCAAGTAGTGAGATAGTAGGAAGTTGGACTCAATTTCGAAGCATCTTCTTGGTGTGCTTTTATTTTCTTGACGTGAGAAAATGAATTTTTTTTTATTTATGTTGTGTCGTGTCTTCTATTTCTATACTACTTATGAATTAGCGATCATTGCAGATGCTCCGTCATAGGTCTTATGCGATGCTTAGTATGTATTCTCAAATCGTCTACTCAACTCGCCCTCCCCTCCCCAAGATTAAATCCTGAGTGCGCTACTGCTTAGAACCACTTCTTGACAATACAATATCTAAGAATATTTTGTTTTTATTGCCTTAACATTTGTTTATTCCGATGAATAACTTTTCAAATTAAAGAATTTTCAAACTTAAAACTAAGAACAGCTTTTTTGAGTGTGGAGCTATTAGTTCATAGATGGATAGAAGATTGGTACCCTTCGGTTGCAAAAACCTAAGTTCGAGTCCTGTCTGTCACTCGAGTCCTCTGTGACGACTTTAAAACTGAAGGTGAGTTAGTCGTTTTCATATGGTGATGGATGTCCCCCCCCTGAAACTGGGGTTTTCCTCTCGTAAAAAACAGGCAAACCATCCAGTTTGCTTGTTTCAGATAATCCGGAAATCTTGCTGTACAGTCTAAGCATGCTATTTTCATCCACAGAGGAGTTCATGAAATACTTATGGGCGGATGGACAAACGAATCTAAGAAATACTTAGGCATTTTGCAAAATGCGTTTAAAAAAAAAAAAAAAAAAAAAAACGCAAATTGCGGATAAAAAGAAAGTTCAAATTTTACAAAAAGCATGTATGCTACTTATTTATTGATAAAATCTCATTAAAATAAAAGTAAACATATACTGCTAAAACGGAAGTGTTTTCGACTTTTGTGTGGTAAGGGATAAACATTTCCTGTCGACCAATATCTTTACCAATTGCGCACACATACAACACACCCAAACATGAAGAATAGACAAAACAATCTGAGTAGTTACATACACTACGATAATTAACAGGAAATGTGTCATTTATGATTAAGTTAATCCGGCATTGGTTGCTTGAAACATACCTTTAATTTTAATGGTCGTTCGTGTGTGTGTGTGTGTGTGTGTGTGTGTGTGTATACGTGCGGTTATACAAGTATTCTCGGAAATTAAGTCGTTATAGTTTATACATAAATGTAAAGAAATAAATAGAATAATTCCATGTATTAATCACAGCAGATAGAATGCAAAAAAGAAAAAAAAAATTAAAAAATGTAAATAACTCTACTTCTTTAAGAAAGTTATTTTCTGTGGAGTACATCAGCCATATTGAATGAACATATTTGATTTAAATTATTTTGTTTATTTTAAGAAATCTTTAATAAATAAACTTCGCTTCACAATACAAAGATGCCGATTTGCCTTTTTAAAAACATGTTCAAAATAAAATAAAATAAAGGAAACAGAAAGAAATCGCTTCATTAAGAATATTTCTTATTTCGAGGTCTTAGAAATGAGGGATTTATATCTCTGTACAAAGGGTATCCTTTAAACCACTAGCAATACAACAAACCAAGGCTGATGACGCTAGTTGGAGACCTTCATCAAGTGTGGTAAACAGGATACTTGAAGGTCTGCGCACAAAGTCCGCTTGACAAACGTAAATCTACAGATAACGAATGAACACAATTAGGTACGCAAAGCATCTTTCAGTTACAGTTTTCATCCCATTTAAAAGCGTGTTGCAATATGTGACATCTAAATTCCGTGCAGTATTTTATTTAGGCTTAATAAAGCTGCGTCGCTTTATATTATCTCAAATACGCAAACAGGATAATTTCCGTACTAAAGGTAATGTGGAGTTTAATGTAATGTTTACGGCATGCTGGGAACGTCCCTGACCCTCTGATAAAGTGGAAGTAAAAGGAATTTCTAAGCTGTAGGCTCATTTGTGCCTGAGCAAAAATACACGACCTCTGATTTCAGCTGGTGGGGATGTTATCGGAGTGACTAGTCAGCTTACCTCTCCCCCCCCCCCCCACACGAGCATACAAAGAATGGCTTATTTTCATAGACTGTGGGTGTCAGCGATTAGCTTTAAATAATTTCTTTGAATTAAGGAGGTCTAAATGTTAACCTACTGAGTTGTATAAACCGATGTTTAATTTACAGCAACAAAAGGTGCCATTGAAACCTAAATAATCATTAATTTTTAATAAATCTAAATAAATCATTTCATTTTTAGAGTACCATCCGACAAGGTAACTAATTAAGAAACTATAACACATTTTAGGAATTTTAGTCAAGTGAGTTTATTTATCATCCTACTAGTTCCACCGATTTTTGCTATCGGCATCTTCAGGGATACGATTGGTAAGCGATATGAAGGTAACAGACTAGGTTTTAACTGACAGTTCTAATTCATACACAATTAGTATTGCGCGAGACAATGCGCGTGTCTCGGGAACATGATTTATTTGTTACGAGACATAATGTAATTGGCGTGAAAGTTCATTTCTTTGATGTTTAGTGATCTAATTAAAGTTTTCCAAATTTCCGGTAGGATTAGACCTTGATTCTTATTTAGGTTTCCTGTTGAACGGGCGACCATAGCAGCCTCCTTCAAGGAAGAAGAAAAGAAGGACACTACTCAAATTAAAGAATAATAAAGACATCATCATACTTAAAGCTGACAAAGGCAATAATACTGTTATCATAAATACAAAAGATTATGAAGAGAAAATTAGCAATCTGTTATCAGACATGTCTGTCTATGACGTTCTCAGTACAGATCCTACGCAAAAAAACCATAACGACACCAATGAATTATTACGTGGAATGACTAACTGGCCTATAGAAATAAGAAAGCTAAAATCCATGCACCCGTTGACTCCAAGATTGTATGGCGTTCCTAAAATACATAAAGAAGGTACACCATTACGTCCAATAGTTGATGGAATCTATTCTCCAACTTACCAACTGTCTAAATATCTAGCCAAGATTTTACAACAACACATTCACAACTCGGATACTTATATCAAAAACTCACAACATTTTATTGAAAAATTTAAAAAACATCCCTATATCTGAAGATGATATACTAGCAAGCCTTGACGTCACATCTCTGTTTACAAACATTCCAGTTGTGGAAGTCATCAACATCTTAGACAACTTGTTCCCAAGAAACATCACTACTTTGTTCAATCATTGTTTAACTTCGAACTATTTCATTTGGCAAAAAACAGTCTACAAACAACTTACCGGATTAGCCATGGGTAGCCCCCCCCCTCTCCTTCTTGTGCTGACTTATTCATGGAAGACTAGAGGATAAAATCTTATCTCAAATTACCCCAAAACCGAAAACTTGGTGCAGATATGTAGATGACATCTTTATCATTTGGAATCATACGAAAGAAGAACTAATGGATTATCTCAACCAAATCAATAGTTTCCACCATACCATCAAATTCACATTAGAAATTGAAAAAGATGAAAAACTTCCATTCCTAGACATCCTAATAAAGAAACAAACCAATAACAGTATCAACCTGTCTGTGTATAGAAAACTTACGAATACTGGACGTTACCTCCATTTCAACTCGTCACATCATTTATTCCAGAAACTTAGCATTATCCATATGCTTAAGAAAAGAGCTATACAGTACACCGCAGACCAAGATGACTTACAAAAAAGAATTAACTACAATATCCAGAGCGCTATCCTTAATGGTTATCCTAAAAAACTCTGCAACAAGATTCTCTTTTCGGATATACCACAAAGACAACGTGATGACACCAATACATCAGTACTATAACTATTCCATTTGTCAGCAGCATTTCCAAAAAATTGGCTATCCTTCTAAAACCACACAATATTAGAGTAGCATTCAAGCCGGTCAATACTATTTGGAAATTTTTAAGATCACCGAAAGACCCTCATCCATTCCACAAGTACTCTAGAGTATATAATATACCTTGTTCCTGTGGCGTTAGTTACATTGGTCAGACCTCTAGGAGCTTCGAAACGAGACAGAAGGAGCACATAGGCTATGTTAGTAACAACAGACAAGATATTTCAGGCCTTTCTTCCCACTTTGCATCTACCAACCATCTTTTCGAATGGGATAAGAGTCATATGCCCTATATTGAAGAGAACTACCATTCCAGAACCTTCAAGGAGGCTGCTATGGTCGCCCGTTCAACAGGAAACCCGAATAAGAATCAAGGTCTAATCCTACCGGAAATTTGGAACACTTTAATTAGATCACTAAACATCAAAGAAATAAACTTTCACGCCAATTACATTATGTCTCGTAACAAATAAATCATGTTCCCGAGAGACACGCGCATTGTCTCGCGCAATACTAAATGTGTATGAATTAGAACTGTCAGTTAAAACCTAGTCTGTTACCTTCATATCGCTTACCAATCGTATCCCCGAAGATGCCGATAGCAAAAATCGGTGGAACTAGTAGGATGATAAATAAACTCACTTGACTAACATTCCTAAAATGTGTTATAGTTTCTTATACAAGTAGTCAAGAAAGAAAATCACACAAGGTAACTAATTGTTCTTGTAATAAAAATTCTCAACTCAATGTATTAACTGTGCCAAATGGATTTCGTGTCCAGTGATAATTAAGGAGAGTAACTTGAAATCTTTTCTTCCAATATTGTTAATTGTTGTGTTATAACGGAAATAATTCCATCGACATTTTTATTCAGAGTAGCCAATTACACTCAGAACTGTGTCATGTGACATTTTTCACCAGCGGAACACTTGTAACCAGTTCCCGGAACACAAGTGTTCCGGGGAACACCTGTTAAGAACCACTGCATTAAACTGCATTATTTATTATCATTGCAGAAAACGAAAGCACCTCATTAAATTAAATATTTATAACTTTCTGAGATACTCCAAGTTTTATTGTGCAATTAAAAAAAAAAGTCCATGTTGCTTGGTTTAATGTAATTCTCTTTCCTGGTTTTCTTATTATGAGTCATCTCAAAAGAATCGGTGATCGAGAACCAATTAGAATAAGTGTGGCAATAAACTACATTTGTTGAGTACAGTCAAAATAAGCTCATTAGCTGGTTTTGCGCGTAGGCATTGGCGGATGTAAAACAGCTATGAGAACCAACTGCTTGGTTATATTTTAATCCAAAATTATATGCAACCTGATAAATTCAAACGTTTCAGAATTTCCATATTTATTTTAACACTAGAAAACTGCATTTGAAAAACATTCAACAAAATATAAGCCATTATCTTCTATAGTCTTGAGTCATCTCTCCTCAAGCAATTTGATTTCTGTGCAGGCAGTTTGATTTCCCTACTATACCACCAACCAGGATCAGTCCATTGAAGGCAAATATCGATGCGCGCAACATTGGCTAAGCGTCGTCCACAGAAGATTGTATGCTGGGAAAGAGAAGCTCTACGTCCAAACTGTTGTTGGTCTTGGAGACACATCCACTCTTTTAATTGGTCAATTAAGGACAGTGGAAGTGCTCAGAACAGCATGCACTCACTGTCGTTGTTCATTAAAGATTGATAGTGCGTCCTTCTGAAGCCAGCTCAAAGTACTACGCCCTTCTAAATTTCACTTAAATGCACAATATAGCCAAGTTCTCGACTGACCTGTTATCGGAATCGGAAATCCTCCTTCACTCGATTTGAGTGGTGTGTGTGTGTGTGTGTGTTCAGATTGTTGAAGTAGATCCACTTTTCATTGCAGATAATAAATATTTTGTTGAAAGAGGTACAAGCTCCTCGAACCATGCGTCTTTGACCTTGGTTTAGCGCAATGCAAAGACTTCTTTTTTGTTGTTGTTTTTCTTTCTTTCTTTTTTTTTTTTTTTAATGACTCAGAGTTTTGAAATGTACTTTCGATATAAACAACAGCGCAATGTTGAACTTGTTCTGGTGTCAGCTCTTGCTGAGTATTTCTACAGCTTTTGTTGACTTTTCAAGCTAATTTGATGACGTCGTCAGTTTCCATTGGAATCCGAGTTCGACCCGCATTTCCCTAGCATTTAGGTTCAGATTGGTTTCGATGGTTCATTTAAAATTGAAGATCGATTGAGAGTAGCCATCCGGAACAACTTTGGTCTTTGACCTAAGCTTCTCTCTCTCTCTCTCATCAAACGCTGTGTTCTTTTTCACAGTATGGATTTTCACTTTCATATATTTCAGACCGCTCGCCTCCAGTATTTCTAATATTAAACTTGTCTAGTAAAACTTCTTGAATTGAGTTTTCTAGGCCGCATGCTAACAAACGGATGCACTGAGCATATTTTTATTATAACACACGATAAAAATGAAAGGTCAGTATAATGACATAAATTCCAAAAACGCATGGTCGTCCTTGTTTATATTTATACTCAAAGAGCTGCACACTGCTCGAATCGCAGGTTTCTGACCCTTGTTTTACTGCACTGTAAAGAGTTCTGCTTTTTTTGACGACTGTCACAATGAGTAGTGATGTTGCTAATAGCAGCAAAGTATGACGCCGTTGATTGCTCGTGACGTTGAAGTATTTCTAGGTCAACAGTCATATTTGTAAGTGGAAAATTCCATTAAAGGTCTTGATACTCTTTTTTTTTGGGGGGGGGGGGAGATAATATTTACTGGAGAGCGAAAGCGTTAAGTGATGATCTTGCTAAAGGCATTTAATTGCATTTTTAAATACGCGGTATAAAACTACATTATTCTGATAAATAATTAGATGTCCGACTTTTGTTAGGTACAATATATAGTGTTGCTTAATATAGTTGTATTGCAACATCTGAAAGCAACAGTACTTTGGAAGTTAATGAACAGAACTTAATGCAAAGTGGACCTTTCTGATCATATCTCCAAGCGTACTGCTCATGAAGATTTTGTTTCTGTTCTGGACTTCGATATTGTATTGGCTTTGTTTCCTTGAGTTGGATTTAATACTAATTTAAAAGACTGCCCAATAAAGATGGAGTTGATTTATGATTGGTTGTTTGTAATTACGGCAAGCAGTTAACCCTATGATACCAATGTGTTCTGTATGTAAATTGCTTCTATACCGGTTTTCCTGCATTATGGGATGAAAAACCCGAGTTTCTGGGAGGAAAAAACCCTGTCACCTCCGTATACGACTTACTGACCTTACCTTTAGATGAAAAAACTCTTATAAGGTTTGAGTCCTAGAGGATTCCCCCCCCCCCGTGGGCTTTTCAAACCAAAAGTTATCGTCGATACTGGGGAGACTCAAATAGATGTAATGTGTCATTGACAACTGTAGGTTCCGCATTTAGTACGTGATGGTAAAAATCGCGCTTCTGTTACTATCAGATGCTCTGTTTTTCGAGTTAAACCTCTGCCACAAATATTATTTCTTTAAGCTGGGAAAAAAAAAAAAAAACGAAATAGGATGTTATCACTTGGTGCATGCAGCTTGCACCAAGCTGCATGCACCAAGTGATAAGAGGTTAATGAAATTTGGTATTTTTTTCAGAAAAAAAAAATTTCCTTCCTGAATGATAGTGGTTTATGCATAAATTTAACCTTTTGATCTGATTTTCAAAAGAGAAGAGAATGGAGGGGGCGGAAGTGCGCATCTATTTTTATTAAGTGATATCAACTTTCAACAGAAAATCCATATTATGACGAAATTTGTCAAAATAACACAGTACTAAATCGTCCTTATAGAGTATCGATCATTCAGAACAGTGGCTGGATATGATCCAGCCACTATGGATCATATCCATTATGTCTGGATCATGCCACTGATACTCAAGAGAAGCACCTCGGTAGCATAGAAAGAACAACGCTGGGTGGAAAGAACTTGGTAGAAAGACTTGAGGTTGAATCTTGTCTAAGACAGTGAGGAATATTTCTAAAAGCTTTTCAACTTAAAACAAATTTAACCAGCGCTATGCGGAGGTAACAGGGCTCTTTCCCATTATAGGACCAGTGAATAAAGAGCAAAGGAAATAGATTGGAGGAAATCATTTGCAGACAAAACACGATATGGCCTTAGTAATCACATTAAAATAGCGATTAATCAACGTTAAAAGAAAACTTAGCATATTGGATTTCTTTTTGCTATTCGTTTATTATTATTATTATTATTATGTTCATTCTGTTCAGTATACCATAGAATTTTTGCGACGTCGGACCAAACGGTCAAGTTATTCCTGAAGAGTGGAAGAATAAGAAATTGGGGAGGAATGGATCCAGTTACATAAAATAAGAAATCAATTCAGATTTTTACAGAGGCTAGGATTAGTTGAAATTACGGTATAATATTAACTTCGCTGACCTAGTAGTTAATTCGCTCCAACTAACCGTCTGTTGATTTGAATCCCGCATTGGATTCATTGCGGGATTCAAATTCAAATTGGATTCAATATGAGATGAATTCATATCGGACCACCTTACTGAAGGCCTAAACTGACATCAGTTTCATGTATACGAGAAGTATGAAGGCTTCTCGTTGTTATTATTGTAGAAAAACTGCTTTTTTGCGTGTTTTAGACTAGTCCACAAACAAGAGTGATTCTTTGGGCTCATAAACTTTATTTTCTCTAAAAATAATGCCATTACGTTACTGCAGTACCAAGTTCCATTCTCTGTTTCAAAATATGAAACTAGATTTTGTTTCTCTTACTAAAAGCAGAAGTTTTCGTTCGTGTAATAAAAGTTGCCTTTATAGTAGTAATAAGTTTCTTTAAGTTAAAGGAAACTTTTATTTTTACTATAAAGTAATATTTCCTTCAACTTGTGCATTATCTGCGCTTATGTTCCAACTGAAGAAAGAATAATGCTGAAAAAGACTCTTTTTAGGATGCGTTTGATAAGATCTATGGAGAGAGTCCAAGGAGAGAGAGAGAGAGAGATTAAAATTGTTATAGGTGATTTGAATACTAAGATAGACGAAAAGGATACACATATGCAGGCAAACCATGGGAAAATACAGCGTGTATACTGAATCCATTGATAAAAGGACCAGATTCGCTTCTTCACAAAATATGACAATTGGCAGTCTCACAGTGCAGTGTTCTGCTTTGGCGATAAAGACCAAAGTTTCAAGTAATCTCAAAACGACAATTTATTTGCTAACAAATGACAAATACAGTAGAATTACGAAGGAGTTACGCAACCGAAGAAGGTTCTAAAATTCACCTAAATTAATTTCACTTACAACCCCCCCCCCCAAAAAAAAATTTTATTTTGGTAAAAAATAAAATGCAGTGTATTTTATTTTTTACCAAACGTAAAATTAAACATATTTCTTATAACTGAAGGTATAGGCTTAACTAGTATCGTGGTATGGGTCAAAATCCCTTTACGCCGCCCAGCTCATATTAATCAGCGCACATGCGCGTAGTTCCTGATGTATTTCTCAATACATATCAGTTTTCTTATTCTTGTTTCTTACTTTCAAGGTCATCGTGACTTTTTTTTCTCCTTCATACTTGATTGCTCACACTAGCTCTGCATATTAATTCCTTCCAGATCACTTTCACGGCTTCATTTAATATTCAAAATATTTTTTTTTACGCCTTGGTCTCATACATTCACTGTGATTTATTATCCCTTCGTTCCCTGTTGTATTATTAGCATATAGTTACAAGCTGTAGTAGAGTGTATTCGTTATCACAGAATCTTTATTCTGCAAGTAAGTGCCCTGAGGGAATGAAAAGAAAAAAACGTAAGACGGCTATGTGTAAAAGTAGCTGAACAAAATAGAAGATAAATAAGAACATTGCAAAAGTTCTGGAAGGATCGAAAACCAAATAAATGGAGGAAAGAGTGAAGTTAAAGGAATCAGAGATGAAACATAAAACTGAGGATAAATATCTTCTGGATGTCTGGAGTAATTGCTTTGAAAGAGTGTTGAAACAAGCAGATACAGTGGTAGAAAATGTGCAAGAGGAATGCAAATTAGGAGTACAAATCGTTGCTTGAGTTAAAAAAGTGAGAAAGCTGAAATGTGGTAAGGAAGCTGGAGTAGACCACAGATGCTCAAATTTGGGTGGTATTAATGTTTTACAGCCGTTGCACTGCATAATTCAAGCCTGGTGAGAGGGTCAAATTTCAGATGACTAAAGTAGAGCTCTCATAGTACTTATCTATAAAAAGGGAAATTAAACTGAATGCGAATCACAGAAGAATTCCTCTGCTAATCGTTCCAGACAAGATTCATGCAAACATACTTTGAGAAGACGTTAAAACATTGTGGCAGAAAACATTGGGAAAGAGCAAGCTACACTTAGGCCAAATAAGGGTTGTTAAGATCATATTTTCGCTTTTAGACAAACAGCTGATATATCATGGGAATATAACAAGATATGTATTTAAGTTTTGTAGATCTGGAAAAGGCATGACAAGGTATAGAGAGAAAAACTGTACAATACACTACATTTATACGATGTAAATAGCACATTATACAAAGCTAAATACAGTGTAGTCTTTATTTAAGTTGTAAATCAGCAGTTAGAATTGAAGGAGCTACTAGATGATTTTTGAGGTAAAATCAGGTATAAGACAAGAATAGATCCTATTCCGATTGTTGCTGATCACCTACTGCAGTGGTGGCGAACCTTTTTATGTCCACGTGCCAAAAGTTTACAAATCGAGTTGCTGACGTGCCGGTGCGTGCCAAAAATTTACAAATCAAGTTGCTGACGTGCCCGGCACGTCAGTAACTAATTATTACAACACTAATTAATTAATTACCATTAATTAATACAAAATTAATTGCAGAATTTTATTGAGAAGTTTAAAAATTAACATAGAATTTCATAATAATGAACACATAATTTGACATACACATTGTCGTATACAAATCCATATTAACCTATTATCACTTTATTAATTTATTAATATCAGTATATCAATTTATTAATAAGATTTTTGCTGTTGTACGTTAGATGCCAAATGCTTTATATCAGGTTCATATTTTATCACTTTTAGTAATACACACGCGGAAATAGATTCAGCAGTCATTCTATTTCTTAAACTGTCTTCCATAAAATTCATTTAAAAAAATAATGACTTACAATCATATGTAGAAGAGGAAATTGATAATATAGCCATCGCTAGTTTTTTTTTTAAACAACAAAAGGTTTCAGGAATGGCATTCCAAGTTCTCAATATTTCCTCTTCTGCATTCTTTTTAATTGTCCCCAATAATCGATCATTTTCCATTATTTCCAAGTCATTTCTCAAATCGACAAACTTTTGTTTCCATATAGAACTAGATTTAAAATCGATTAGTTGCATTTCTGTATCTTCCAAATTCAGCCATTCGAAAATCTCCAAATTGAGTTTATCTGTTGATGTTGTGTCCGGATGCAAAATGAATTTTGATGTCTCTGCAAGTTGTCTGAACTGCGTAAATCTTGAAGAAAATTCGTTGATTATCGACTGAATAACTTCAGTCGGTAACAACGAAAAACTCTTTTGTCAATTTAACTTGATCTCTTTTTTCATGGGATTCTAGATCTGCAAAGACATTTTTTGTATTTGGAAAATATCGGAAGGTATTGGAAATGACGTCACGATTAAAAATTGGTAATTTAGCTTCGAATGCTTTGATTAAGTCAAACATGACAATAATTGTCTTGTTAACACCATGCAGTTTAACATTTAATTCATTTAAATGTAAACACAAATCAGTAAAAAAACATTAATTTAGAAAGCCATTCGACGTTCATTAATTGATTGTATTTTTCAGTGATTTTCTCATTATGTAAAAAAAGTCTGACTTCATCTAAACACTCAACAAATCGTTGAAGAACTTTCCCACGACTTAACCATCGGACGTTGTTGTACATAAGTAAACCATTGTACACCGAGTTTACCTCACTTAATAATTCTATAAATTTTTCGTTTATTTAAAGCGCGTGCCGATATAAAATTGACCAATTTTGTTACAATATTCATAATATCATCCAGTGGCTTGAAACTAGCCTTTGCGCATAAAACCTGCTGATGTATAATACAATGAAAACCCAGAACTGAATGCCCAATATATTTGGTAAATAAATTGACGAACCCATTTTCCTCTCCAGTCATACTGCGAGCACCATCAGTAGTTACTGATACAATTTTGGAGGGATCTATATCTCTTTCAGCAAGTGCATTTACAACTACGTTGCAAATATCTATTCCTTTTGTTGTTGTTGTTGCTAATGATGTTAAACTTATCAATTCTTCTTTGATGTTATTCCCAACACAATATAACGAATAACAATTGCTAAACGAGCTGATCCAGTTATGTCAGTACTCTCATCAAGACAAAGAGAAATTAAACCAAAAGATTTTATATCTGTTTTTTGCTGATGAGTTATATTTTTAGCCATTTCTATGATTCTATCTTTCACCGTGTTTCTAGCGAAAGGCATATCTTTTATTCTTTGAATAATTTTTTCCTTGTTTTCAAAATCTTCAAAGAGAACTGGTGCGCATTTTAACCATGCTTCTTTTATATATTCCCCATCACTAAAAGGTTTCCCGTGTTTAGCAATTACATTTGAGGCAAAAAAACTAGCAGCAGTTATATTTGAACGACTGCCGATAAATTTCATTAGGGTTGTTGACTGGATATTCCTATTTTTAATTGCCCGAACAATAAATTCTTTCTGTTCGTCCTTGCTTTTCTCAAGGAGCGATTTTTGGTTGGTCTCATAAATGCCGTTTTACTGACGACGTTCTGCACACAACTGTCCCGGAACATAAAACGCATATTGCTTTATTGTCTTTATTAATCATGCCATACTCTTCGGTCCACCAGCTTTGGAACTCTCTGCTGCTTGACTGTGATAATTTTCGTTTTTTATTTTCGCCAGCCATGTTCGGTAGAATTGTAACAAAATTCACAACTTAAATCAAATTCATTTTTTATAGTTTCAAAATAATCAACATTTTATTATATGCCTAAATTAAATTATCTTTATAATTCCCATTTACAGTAGCAAAAACAAAACAGTGCACATACGCAACAATAATGCACCTGCCGCTGCTTATTTCTACCTACTGGCAGATGCGCGTTGCGAAATGCATAATGAACGGAACGCACGTGCTATTAGAAAAGAGAAAAGTCAGGGAATCCTAAGGATCAGTCGTTCTCAATTCTTTTTCTATAGACTGTATTTTTATTTATTCTTACTGTATTAGAGGGCTCAGTCCCAACAAACTTACTCGTAAATACCGTTCCCATTTTTTTAAAGTTCATACATTAAACTAACATAACTATTAATATTATATAAATTAAGTGGATATTAAATCCAACATTATTTCAAAGCCGACTACAGTAACTATAGAATTTGCGTGTGAAATTTGGCGAGTGTATTCCCGTAAGATCTCTGGTCAATTTCGCAAGAAACGTCTATAGTTTCTGTAGTCGGCTTTGAAATACTGTTGGATTTAATATCCACTTAATTTATATAATTCTGTATCGCCGATGTGAAGCCTTTTGGCTATTTATTTTAGTAAATAAGTATTAATCATTAATTATGGCATAATCATAAAGAGTATTAATACACGTAATGTATATGGTGTAGCATGTCGACAAATATAAAAGTACGCATTTTAATTAGTTATCAATCACAGGACTAATGCTACAATATTATAGTTTCCTCAGGCCAACATTATTAAATTAACTTCTGGTAAGTTTCATTGACATATCCCATTTTGATCACCAAAAATTTATAATATTATTCAGTATTAAAATTGATTATTAAATTGATTTTAATGATGTTAGCTTGAAAAAAAAAAAAAAAAACGGTAGTGAGAAAAATATTTATGCATTGTAACTCATTTTAGAAGTCAGCGGAGCAGGGAAAGCAGCAGAAGGATGTCTACTTGTCGGCGAACTCTTACCGTCGAATATAACTTGCCCTCGCATATAACTGGCACCCCTGATTTCACTTTACCAAAAAAGACATTAAAAGGTTTTGCATATACCTCCCATACAGAAAACAACACGCCCTCCCCAACAGCCATTATAATACTGTAGATGCAAGAAAAAAAAAAAGTTTTATTGTATCCCTGAATAAGGTACAGAGGCTTTTGCAGTCTGTGTAATATATTTCCCAACAAATAGTGCAATTAGAGACAGCTGGAATAAAAATGGCGCCTAACTAATGAATCACATGTACCCTCTCACAGAAACTACCACTGTATAGGCAAGCAAAACCATAGGTTGCACTGGAAACACAGTATCTAACTAAAAACTATGTCCAATTTTTCAATTACATGAAATAAGTGTTTGTTTTATTGCATTTGAAATTCTCGATGTCATTATGACAGATCACAGAGGCTAACTTCAAATAAAATTCTACCAGGAATTGAATTTGAATTGCCATATAATGCTTGTGTGAGTTCCCCAACAAACAAGGCAATAAACACCAATCATGGGTTGAAACTTTGTGTGAGTTGAGCCCGCCGATAATGACAAGTTCTGTCTCTGTCGGAACGATAAACGACATCCCCGTCGTGAATGTCTTAAAACTAAGAAATATATAGTGAATGTTGTTATGACAGTTGCAGATGTTATGGAATTCGGTTGAAGAGAATTAGCATTTCAACTCAAAAATTGTCGGTTCCATTTGTCTTTGGGTCGCATTATCTTTTGTTAATACCGCACCAATCAAAGTCATGTCTTCATAGCTGCTCTCTCTCCTGTAAAACAAAATTTAACTTGTACGTATTGTATTGTAACAATTAAAAAAAAAGGCTGATATAAGCATATAAAAGGATATTACATGTAAATCGTTGACGTGCCAGCAAAATTCTCGGGCGTGCCATAGGTTCGCCACTACTGACCTACTGTATATGGATCCCATTATGAAGGAAAATAGGAGATGTTAATTTCAGGCTCTTAACTTTATGCAAATGACGTTATACTCTTAAATAGATCTAATACAAGTTTTCACTATTCCTTAACTAAACTGAATAATCGCTATAACATATATGCCATGAAAATCAGCAATAAAAAGATTTCAAAAGTATGAAAATAGACAGAACATAGAAAATATCAGCTGCATCCTGAATGGGATGTATAGAAGAAGTAAAATATTTTCGCTATTAGGCAATTTCTAATGAAGACAGAAATAGACAAAGCTTGGGGAGGGAGGGATATATATGGAATAGGAGAGAAAATACTAAAAAAATAAAATAAACGATCTGTATAAAACACCGTGTTGAAACAAATTTTAATCTATGGATCTGCGAGATGGTTAAAAACATTTGATCCAAAATTAGACACTAGAGAGTTCTGGGGAAAAAAAAAAAAAAATAGAGAGGTGAACAGATGCCATTAATGACAGAATCGTATTAAAAATGAAGTTAGAAAAGACTCTGACATTGCTGATATTTAGAAATATATAGCCATTTAAGAGAATAGGGGAGGAAAGGTGTGCAACAGGTGTTTGTTGGAATGATATCAGGAAAAAGACCAGAGGAAAACCAAGATCTTGTGGATGGATGGATGCAGGTTAAAAGTGCCTTAGAAATCAGAATATAAGATCTGACAATGTAGTAGTCCTAATGAATAACGGACTAATTTAATGGAAAATTGTATATTAAGGGTACATATCAAGAATTTGATAAGGATTGTGATAATGATGAACGTTTATAAAAAATCCTTGGTTGCATTCATGATGTATAATATGACTGTTTCCTAAAACTGGCAAAGCTTGAGACAGTGGGTGTTATTCAGGTTAAGCTGTCGAACCAGAGCTTCACAGTTTCTTTACTTATAATGGAAAATCGCTTTTATGTAAGTGTAAGACGGTAGTTATAATCTGTATGTGTGTGTGTCTAGATGCGACAATAGTGTTATTGTTGTTTACGATTACGCCAAGGCAACTAGGCCATGAGGCACGTATATTATATTTATCATTTACTTATGTTCTACTGTTTGCTTGTGTGTTTGGCGACGGAAAACTCCCTCCGTATGCACCACATAATACATGTAGTCAGGGGCGTAGCTAGGGGAGGGCGGAGGGGGGGGTCCGCCCCGGGCGGCACTTTGCGTTTAAGAAATCTTGCTATACTGTCTACAGAACAGCAACTGAGTGATGAAATGCACTTCGACAATGTCATCGACGATTTTGCTAACGGAAAAGCAAGAAAAATTACATTTTAGAATGTTGGAATTAAAGTTTTACTTCAAAAATTAACACAGTGTTTAATTTATTTCCCTATACGTCGTTTTGACTTTTTGTAGTATTTTTGATGTTTATTGAAAGGGGCGGCATTCCCCGGGCGTCAAAAGCTCTAGCTACGGCACTGCATGTAGTACTATATTTGTTCTCGTATCTGCTGTGATGCATACGGAAGCGGCAGGACGACAGTATCTGTCTGGTATACAAACTGCCTGTCTACTGTGGTACGTGTGGTAACTGTGCAAAATGTGATCCATAAAAATTACCTTAGCTCCCAGTTAAAGCTACGTGGCTTCATTTCTTTTAACTTTCTCTTAAAAAGAATTGAAATGATCACGTGATCGTTTCTTTCAAATACTACAGTACATTAGCCTGTCACTCAGCACACATCTGTCGGCTGGAAAGACGAACCGGAAATGTTATGGTATAAGGCAGGCCCCAATTGAAAACATGCGGAACTAGTGGCGAGTGCATGAACCCCGGTTGGCTTTAAATTTTTCACAGACTTTCCGCCATATTGTGTAGCCAATATGTACTTTTACTATTCATTAAAATTTTATAATAAGTTATAAATAAATTATAAAAATGATATTGAATAAAAATTCATAATATCATCAGTTATTATAAATCATAGTAAAATTATAATGTTTAATTTTTGTAATAAGAGAATGGCTTTTGGCGATAACGCAACCTTTTCCCGAATTTTGCAGTGTGTATTTTGCCGGTTTAGTGTGAATTCACGTCACACTAAACTGGAAACGTTTTGATCATGTCTCTTTCACTTTCTATAGAATATTCGTTTTGGAAGATTATTCTTCAAGTAGCCAAATAATAAAAACTCGAATGAACGAGGACCGGATTGTATACTAAGGTCCATCTTTCCCCTACAATCTCTAGTTTTATTGTTTGGGTTAGATGCAGTTAAGCATTAGTACAATGTAAAATACTAAATCTTCAGCCGTGAGGATTTTGCGAAAGCCAATCTGGCTAATGTTTCCCGATCATGTAAAAATTTCTTTGTGCACACAACCTGACACCAAATGATAACAGTGATTTTTTTTAATCTCTTCTCTCACTACCTTTAACTTGATTTTTTATAGAAACAACTCGTGGTAGAATTGTTTAGCTTAGTTTAGTTTAGTTTTAATTTTTTTTAAATTTTAAATTTTAAAAAAATTAAAGAAATAGATATGTTATTAGATTTTATACATATGTTTTTGTAAGGAGGAGGAAATCTTTGTTTTATTATTTAATATTTAAAAATATCATATAATTTCGTGTGACATGCCGCCCCTGTGTTTTACAAGTATGATAACGTGTTACTGTAAAAAAAAACTGAATAAATAATTTAATTATAATATTTTTCAATGTATTTTCTAAATTGAAAGCAGTGATGAGCAATTAAATAGTAAATCAAATACTCGGTTCGATCCGCATAAAGAATATTTTCTTTTTCTTTGATAAGAAAGTATTAATTTATTTTCCATTATTTAGCTATATTTTAATTTTTTAACCTGCACAAATAAATCCACATGTAAAAAGCAACATTCATAAAATAGATTTCTAATTAAAATATACTAATTCTGCCGTACAAAACGAACACCGTGGACCGCACAAAAAACCTGAGAAGGCCGCATGCAGCTCGCGGATCATTGGTTGCTCATCACTGCGTGCGGCTCCCTAAATTTTTTTTTTTAACAGATATTATTTTAAAAATGGCTCTTCAATCCAAAAAGGTTGCCGACCCCTGGTTTAGAATCATGTCGTTTAATAGAAAATAAACTGATATTAAGAGTCGCAGCAGTGACTTTAAGCTAAGTTAGTCGGCTGAATACGGCAATGAAAGTTATGAATATCTTTAGGTGGTAGATGAATTCATCACAAGTAAAAGTAGCTTGAAAAGTATCGGGGTTTTCGAATTATCTAACCCTTGGCCCATCCATGGTGCAAATACACTACACGTTCGCACCTCCAGTGGGTGAAATTCGCATTAAAAAAAAAATTCTTACATTGTAATGTAAGAATTATTTAGGAATTTTGAATAACCAAATTTCGACAAGCTGAATTTTAAGTTGAATGTTATGAATCCATCATTTTTTTTTAAAATTTTTATATTATTATTATTATTTGACACCTCCAGGGAGTTCAAAACTCATTAAGAGAGGACATCTACTCTGGAACTCTCCGTCTCCACCACACCATCTACACCAACGCCATCTACTATCCACCACCACTAGTATTTTCACAGACAATCACGAACATCCATTGCCCATGGCGGGATTCGAACCCGCAGCATTTTGGCTGGAGAGTGGATACGCTAACCACTCGGCCAACCAGGCCGTCAATTTTTATTCCACAGAGGTGTTCAATAGGGCACATCTTGCTGAATTTGAAATTAAATCTAGTTAAAACAAAAAATTACGTCATATTGAAAATAGAGAAAAATGTCCCCCCCCCTTCCCACAGCGTTTTTATCTCCTTTTTTTTTCTCCACCAACTTCCGCTGGTCACATCGTTCAACAGTTTATTCTTCGACGGTTATCCGTACTTAATCCAAATAATAATAATAATAATAATAATAATAATAATAATAATAATAATAAATCTAATGGGGGCGTTTTTAAGAAAAACGCTAAATTTTTCTTTAGCATATGAAATGAGATATAAGAAAACTAACAACATATCTGTATGAGCGTGCGTGCGTGACTGCGCGTACAGTCTGCGCTAAGGCCTTCGACAAGATGAAGAGTTCAGGGATGCCAAAACTTCAATATATTCCAGATGTGGGTGTGGAATTTTCAGGTTGACTGCAGAGCATATATAACTCGGTTCAGCATTGCGTGTCCTTGTAAGCCTCTGAAACCAAAATGTTGGTTTATTTGATAATGTAACAGGGAAAAAAAAGAGTGTATGATGAACAGATAAAGTACACACAAATGCAGTATTTAGTGGTCCCATTGTTATTATTGTAACCACCACTATTTTTAATAGGAGAGTATTCATTCAATGTTTTACATAATATCGGCTGAGCCAGAGAAAAACTTCTCCTCTACCTTCTCTGAAGGCTCGAACAACTTGCCGCTTCAAGACCGATGTACCACCACGATTCCAGGCAACGATGCGTTCGCTGATGACGAACGATTTCGTGATCGACGAAGTGAGTCCATACAACGGAAATGATGTCATACTCGCACACGAAATCCTCTCCTACCACGTGCAAAACGTGGGCGCAGCACGTACTCGGCTTGTGACCGGATATTGTGTAACGTCTTTCCGTTGCCGTCAGCTGTTTCTGTCCTTCGCGTGCGTGTGTGTGTGTTTGGAGGCGTGCTCGTTGGCAAAATGCCGTAGCAAGTGGGCGGTGGCCGTTCTTTAAGGCGTAATGAAAGTAAAAATGTGACGTCGGTATTTCAGTAGGAACAGTCGCACATTCGACACCGTAACGATAGCATTGGGAAGGCGAAAACGCCTTTGACTCAGTTAATGATTCATTGACAGATGATCACGAGGCTAATTATTGTACCACGATCATATTAACTTCTTACTGAATATTCTGGCCGTGTGAAACTCTTAGTCAGTATCCTGGTTTGATATTTTGCATTTTATTAATGAGAAGAAAAAGGCATTCAAACCAGAAAAAGTGTAGGCAAATACAGAATCTAAAACAACGACTATTTCATAACACGAAATCACTTGAAACTGGAACGTGTTTACCAAAGCAATATTTCGCTACAAGTCCCTGTTGCTATCCGCTTTCATGAGAGGGTCTTTTATCTCCCGCCCCTTTAAACTAATCGACCTAGAGTCTTCTACATGGATTCGCATTATCATTGTATCTCAATGTAGTTCTTTTTTTATGTTATTTACTTGCATTTCTTTATCTGCTATAGGCAACTATATTTACTAAGCAAGAACGAAAATATATCACTTCCTGGTTCTGTTTTAAGATACTGGACATAAAAGCATATTACAACGTATATTTCAATGAAAAAAAAAAATACTGCACACTTTAGTGAATACTCAAATATTAAATATATGTTATTATTTTTAATATCCACTGTTTATTTCACATTATAACATATAACAAAATAATATTAAACAAAATTCTCCAAAAGTGGGTATTGTGTGCAATGAAATTACAATAATTCTATTAGCGTTCAAAAGAACTTTATTATGAAAATTAAATACTACATTAGTCGGCTGAGTGGATAGCGTATCCGCTCTCTAACATGCTATGTATGCGAATAACGCTGTGGATATTGATGTTCATTAATGTCTTTAGTTAACGGTAAAATGAATCACTGGAGTGAGACCACCACCAACCAGCTTAGTGGAAGTTTGACTTCACTTGACGTCAAACTTCTACTAAGTTTGGTTTCAACTATGAACTAACGTTGGTTTCAACTATGAACACAAGTTCATAGTTGAAACCAACATGTTCTAGACCAGTGTTTCTCAACTTTTTTTTTTTTTTAATAACGAGGGCTATTCTCAAACGAGGTCTATTCTTAAATTGTCTTGAGAAAATTAGAACTGTTTTGAGAACATTTTTTTTTTTATTATAATGAATATAGCTTTGATTGATTTCTCATTTTTTCAGCCTTTTTTTTTTTACGCATTCTCAAGTACCATTTAAAATCCTCTAAGAGTCCATGCAGTGGATCAAGATATGGGCAGAAAACATTGTTATACTCGTAGAACGAAGTTGTACGCAATTAAGTTATCGCTCTGGAGCAGTTACAAAAAATCGAAGTTGCGCAACGCATGCAACATGTCAATAGTATTAGTTTCAGGCATAGCTGTCATTCATTGTGTTTACGTTGTTGAATATAGTTTGGATTTTATTTAAGTAAATGATTAAGCGCAAAAAATAATAGATATACTTCTATTTATAATTACGGAGTGGGCTGAAGTAAACACGTCTTATTTGGACTTCAGTGTGGCAATTAGCCTTGGTAAAAGCCAATGTGATTCTGTGGAAATATGACTTTGAAAAATAGTTAAAAGTATTCGATTGAGCAATTATTGAATAAGGAAATATTTGATATTACTTTTTAATATGATGGGATGCTTATATATATATAACTATAGTGCATAACTAAGCTCCATAGTTTCGACAGTATCTTCTTCTTCTTCTTCTTTTTTTTCTTTTTTACTAGAATAGCTTATTTGTAGATCATTTACTGATAGTAATCTCATTTCTTATAAGATTGCCTCCAGAACCATGTTCTAGCTAACTAAGACTTATTCAAAGACTGAACCGAAAAACTTTTTTGCCATCTCCCATTATGATGTCAGCTTATGGTGCTTTTTTCGCTTATTTCATATGATTGGTTAATCTGACCGAAAGATGCTCCAACCACATCTAATATCGTATACTCCAGGGCCTTTTGTACTGAGGATGGGAGTTTTGGCAAATGTATGTACAACATTTTGAAGTTAATGCGTTTACATACCACTTGGAGGTCATATTTTCAAAGTACTGCTGCAGTCTATTAAATCTGTTTTTGATGTGTTGATTATCTGCAGCTATTTCGAGTTGAGCATCGTTGACATAAGTCAATTTACACGTATTACATTTTCAAAGATCTTCATGCCAAAGTCGTTCCCAAAGATGTTCATGCCTTTGGCCTATTGTTGCACCAAGACATCTGTGCCAGAGTTCAAGAAATCGATGTAGCATCGCATTAAGCAGACACCGTGTTGCATAAACCTCTTGTAAGTCAAGTGCTCCTTTAGAGGTCCCAAGTCCAAAGACCTTAAAGCGAAAGAGTCCCATTCGAAGAACTTTGCAAGCATCCATTAGTTTTTTTTTTTTTTTTCTTTTCTTTCACCAACATGCACAAACTTTTCTGCATTCTAGCTGATTTATGAACGCTAGTGTATTCACTAACCGGTGAGATGTTAACCCCTTGATAATACGTCAAATTTACGCCAGTTTAATACGTCTGTCTTCCTTAATGGATGTACTTCCAAAAATGGATGTACTTAAGAATGATATGCGCAACAGCATAATTAGTATGGGTTTATTTTCTCAGGGTATGTGTTCACTTCACAAGTCAGGACACAACCAAGCTAATAATTGTAACAATTGAGAACTTTTATTGTTAAAAGACCATAAGATTTAATTATTACAAATACAAAGAGCCAACAAGTTTCACTAGCCACTGTCTAGCATTTTCAAGTACTGTACTGGTGTGAAAACAAATGCATCAAGTTACATGAAAGCATGCCGTTACATTTGATCATTCGTGTTTGATGGCGTGCATGCGTTCGAATGCTTCAGTCAGAATCCGGTACATGACCACGTGTTGTGTAGTTTTTCGCATATTGTAGTTCTGTTGAGCTGAGAGAATTGATGAGACATTTCCATATGTCTTTAAGAATAGCACCTTGATTTCTATTTAAATTATTGCCTGTGCGTAGCACCACAGCTGCTTCTTTGAAAGTTCTGTGTCTGTAGTCATTCTCGATGTAAGGCATAGAACTGTTTTTCCAATCTATAACGTGATTTGATCTCGAGAAATGATGAGCTAAACCAGATGTGATGATTCTATTGTGATTGACATCCCCCCACGTGTTCCTTCTGTCTTATTTCAAAACTTCTAGAGGTCTGTCCAATGTAAGAAAGGCTACATGTGCATGGAATTTCATATACTCAAGGAAATTTGAAGAAAGGCACCTCATCTTTGGGTGACCTTAAGACTTGTATGATTGGTAGTGGGTTTAAAAACTACTCTGATGTTATGAGCTTTTAACATTCTGTCATTCCATCTATTAATTCAGTATCCACAAAATTGGAGAGAATGTTAAAAGCTCATTATATCAGAGTGGTTTTTAAACCAACTACCACGATCAGACAAGTCTTAAGATCACCAGATGAGGCACCTTTCTTCAAATTTCCTGGAGTATATATGAAATTCCATGCACGTGTGGCCTTTCTTACATTGGACAGACCTCTAGAAGTTTTGAAATAAGACAGAAGGAACACGTGATATAAGACAGAAGGGATGTCAATCACAATAGAATCATTACATCTGGTTTAGCTCATCATTTCTCAACATCAAATCACGTTATAGATTGGAAAAACAGCTCTATGCCTTACATCAAGAATGACTACAGACACAGAACTTTCAAAGAAGCAGCTGTGGTGCTACGCACAGGCAATAATTTAAATAGAAATCAAGGTGCTATTCTTAAAGACATATGGAAATGTCTCATCAATTCTCTCAGCTCAACAGAACTACAATATGCGAAAAACTACACAACACGTGGTGATGTACCGGATTCTGACTGAAGCTTTCGAACGCATGCACGCCATCAAACACGAATTATCAAATGTAACGGCCTAAGAGTTACTAAAGTGTATATTTTAAATGTAACTTAATGCATTTGTTTTCACACCAGTTCAGCCTTGAAAATGCTAGACAGTGGCTAGCGAAACTTGTTGGCTCTTTGTATATTTTATCATTTATCTTCTGGTCTTTTAATAATAAAAGTTCTCAGTTTTAACACCTTAGACCAAAAATGAACAGTTTAATTGTAGCAATTATTAACTTCTCTTGCTCTAACAATGTGGCTCAAATAATTTAATATATTTATTATAGTTCTATTTGAGTAACTAAAATTAATAAAGTAAATGGGTGATTAAAAAGAAAACAATAACAATTCAGATCAAATAATAACCATTTTTATAAACACTGACAGAATATGACATAAAAGGAAATTCATGTTTGCACTATAATTTCCTTAGAAACCCATATAAAGTGCTTTTCATCTGAAGGTGTGTTAACCAATCTCATGCGAAGTTAAAAGGGCTCCCCCCCCCCTCGCCCGAAACTTCAGGTTTTCATCCTGAAAAACAGGCAAGTGAACACACGCAATTAACAGACATAATACATTGGCTTCATAGCTTAATTCAAAAACAACTCCGATCTTGGCTAACCTGAGATATAGCACACTGTGTTGTAACTTCCAGAGCTCTATTCTGTACATTCAAATATTCCTTAGATAAGAATTCAAACCAGCTGGGCGCACCTGGCCAACCATTACTTTTCTTTTATTTTACACTTTGTTCAATGTCATAATTTCCAGCACGCGACATAAATCAGGGAATAGGTGGAAAAATCCCGGATACAACTTGCATGTATTCGTAGAATGTATAAAATACTATTAAACGGATATATATATATATAAGTACAAGTTAAGGGAAAAATATTACTTGTATTCGAGGCATCTTCGTAATTCAGTGACACAACATGCGCTCTGTGATTAGAAAAAAGTTGGGTTTGATTCTTGTTGCTGAAATGGAGAACGTTTCTTCAAAATAAAAGGGGTTTTTCTGACGAAGACCTGTTAGTGGGTCTTCGTCAGAAAAACCCCTTCGTCAGAAAAACAAAAAACCCAAAGGGATTGGCAAGGAATAAAATTCAGCATGAAAAACCAGAGTTATCCTCGATAATTCTTATTCTTCATCCTGAAAATAAACAAACCAGCCTGAGAACATCGGATCATATCAGATGGCCTTAACGCAGGATGTGGATTAGGAATAATCTAAAGGACAGTGGACATAAATCCGCGCTAGGAGTTGCCTAAGTTGAACCTCAGAGACCGTAAATGGGAATCAATCTAGAGAGAGAGAGAGAGAGAGAGAGAGAGAATCTGATTACTACTCCTGGACCAGCACTGTTCTGTACGATAACTAACTTGCATTTGATATCACGATTGAAAATTTCAATTTACCATAACAATATTTAAAAAAACGTGTTTTTAAAAATGCGTGCATCTTAAATTCGTTTTGTCTGACTGCACGTACGTACATAATAACTCCAGTTTGGTTGGACTTTCATTGAAAATTGGTATTTGGGATCCGTATGAACATTTGTCGAGTTGTTTTCAGTTGTTTGAATCAGGCCATATTAAGTAGAAAACTTGAGGAAACAATACAAAACTGTTTATCATAAATGACAATAAACAAAATATCCAGCTATCTAAAACAAACAATGGCGTTCTAATAAAATGTTATAATGTTATGCAAAATGCACCTTTTTTTTTTTTTTAAATGATTGTCTTGGATCATCTCCATACTCGTTTTTCTAAATGCATTGCAGTTTTCTTGTCATTTCAAACTGAAAATGGAAACGAATTCTTTTAAGTTGGATTTACAAGGTAAAATCGAATGTGTTCAATGCAAATTGCTTACATGAATTCCATGCTGAGGAGGATATTTTAATCGTGGTTAAACATGTTTTAATTATGATGTTTAAAAGTGTAAATAGAGGTATAAATAGAGTGCAAAATAGTAGCATCCGTTAAAAGCGTTTTGTCGGTTCGTACATTCGCATAGATATTTATGTCCCATTTCGAATATTACGTCAGTGCACTTATAAGGCGGTCTACTAGTCATAAAGAATTTTCACTGTGATCCCTCAAACAGACAGAAAATCACAAAGTGTTAAATCACAGAATTCTGTGGTCAGGGTCGATTGTCTAGGCTACTGCTCGATCATTCTCGGAATGATGCGTGACGCTTGCTATACTGACGTGCTCTACTTCGGGAAAATTTTGGAGCAATTTCTTCACTGAACCGAATGATAGACACTCATTTAGATGACTGTATCTGAGGACAGCCATTTAAAGAGTCTATCGGAAAACGCTTCAAAATAAACGAATAAATGAACAACCATGAAAGTTTGATGACCTCATCCCTCTCTCAACTTAGAAATGAAGGCGGGGAAAGTGCAGGTGATAGATGTTATAAATCTGCAATCTTTTCTAACACTCATACATTGACTAAGGCGTTTTAGGGATCAGCGTAAATCTCGCTATTCCATGACCTTTAATTATCACTTTCGTATGAGTTTCTTTAGGCAATTTCTACAAAAACTTATCATCTTATGTGGCAATAACTTTATAGAAATCGTATATGGTGATGACAAGATCAAGTTACCAAGGTTATAGGACTACGTGCAGGACTTTTTCGTAACAATGGGTCTTATTTCGTAAGCAAGAGTTTGTTAGTTGGAAAGACCTAAATTTGAATCTTGTCCAGAAAACAAAGGAACATTTATAAACCCCTTTTACCTAAATGTGATGTAAAGATCTTGTAAATGTTGCAGGGTCTCTTTCCTGTATTTTGTTTTATTTTTACTAGCAAAACTAACGAGACGAAGAATATAGCACTGCACCGATTAACCATTAGCTGCATTAAACCCAACTCTGTATAACTTTCAACTCCCCCTCTCCCCTTGGCATATGGTAGTAAAATTATCTTTTCTTTGGTTGACTGAGAGTTAAGTTAGGTTTGAGCACTTAAGGGGTGGTGGAGGGTGATCTAGATCCTATGAACCACTACTGCGATAACTTACACATAAAGACAAACTTTTCCTTTGTGTGTGCGTGCGCGTGCGTGCGTGCGTGCGTGTGTGTGTTTATATTTCTGAGTAAATAACTGACATTCATTTATTGGTAGTTCTTCAGTAAAAGAAGTGAAATTGCAAGTTATTTGTAGTACCGTTGGTTGTTCTTTCGTCTTATTTTACCTTAACACTTTTTTGAGTTATCGTCCAAATAAAACAAAAGAGACCTTTAACTATTTTAGGACAAAACCAATCACATTTAAGTGAACATTTGGGCACTCTGATTGCAGACACACGATTCCATTTCACATTATACCTCTACAACTGTTACAACTTACTGTTACAAAGAAGCGGACAGTGTATAAAATTTATATATACGAGTACATCATCATTTGCAGAGCACATCATATGATAAGCGTACATTTTATGTTACTTTTCCTCGCGACAGGTTGTAACTGTACATTAGTGTCGCAGGTAAGCTAAGAGAAGTGGTATGAATCAGGAAATATAAGCCTACTTCATATAAGCTTACTTCCTCCTACGGGTTGAGTCCCCTCTTAATGAGGGGTTACTAACGTATTAATGCAGCCGGTTCGCCACTCCTCTGCTGCATCCCCCTAAGGGCGATATTCATCTGTAATCCACGTGTGTTCACGGGACCGGTTTGCCTGTTTGCGGGATGAAAAACCCCAGATAAACTGGGGGGGGGGAGAACCTGCTGTCCATGCCGAAGACCGGCTAACTTGGCTATGGCTGAGGAAGATCCTTAAGCTCCTAAGGTCGGCGACGGGAATCGAACCTAGGACACTCCTTCCCCAAGCATATGGTTGCGAAAACGCACAGCCATTAGGCTAACCGTGCGGACAGGCTTACTTCAGGTCTTCAAAAAAAAAAAAGGATATGTAATTGTTGAAGTTACAAGCACAGAAATGAATTTACATGGAAATTATAATGACAAAGTATTGTATATTTCGATATTTTTTCTCTTTCGTTGTTTCTTTCATCTGTATAATTTCTCTTTCTCTCTCTCTCTCTCTCTCTTTTTTTTTTTTTTTGTGTGTGTGTGCAACGAAAGTAGTTCAAGAATCCGGATGGCATCTAGCCTCTTAAGTTAAAATCCGGTGATTTATATTCAAAGTTATAATTACTAAGTTCTGATTTATTCAGCATTAGTGTCAGATTTAAAGCTTCACAGCATAGTACCTAATAACAATCCTGGAAGGACAAGTCAGTCAAAGTTTACATTTTGAGACATTAGCAAAGCCATTGGACCATTTAGTTACCAACAACACACTTGCTCATATCTTAACCTTTACTCAAAGCATCCTTCCAGAGGTCAAGAGACGAACCTTCGTTGCATATACAGATAACGAACCTTTGGACCCTTAATACCAACAAACAGTCACTAATAGAGAATATTTGGCAGAATTCTACTTTTGCAGTTGGTATATGTGTTTGTGGGTGTGTCTACTTGTATAATTAACGCAGAAAACGCGAAGTTATCGTAAGAATATTCTTTTCATCATATAATCCTAATTAAAGATCTTGTAGTAGATAATGCATTAGAATTCAGTAGAAACGATCAGCTAAAGTTGACTTGCTTATCTTGGTTAAATTTAGAAAATTATTTTTTTATTTAAAAAAAGAAGAAATAAATTTTTAAAAAATATAGCTGATAAACATATTCTCTCTCTCTCTCTCTCTCTCTCTCTCTCTCTCTCTCTCTCTCTCTCACACACACACACACATGAAAACACGCCTCTCCTGATTTTTTTTATCTATTTTTAATAATGAAATTGATAGTAGTATAATAATCTATGAAAATATTGCGCCAATATATTTCCCGGTTTCAATTTGGCAAGTGTGTAAAAAATAAACTGTTTATAGTATTCAAGACGGATGTGATATGATTGATATGTTTCCGTGTTCATTACTGCGAGCAAGCAGAATCTATATTTTCATGGAAACATGACGTTTATATACAGGCAGTCCTCGGGTTACGAACGAGATACGTTCCTGAGAATCTTTACGTCAGATTTGTATGTAACTTGGATCCCTGATGAACAGCGCATAAGCGGTAATAATAATAATACTATAATGGCTCATATGTGGCAATAATAATACAGTGTAATACTGTAATAGTAATAATAATAATAAAATATATAAAATTTATTATATAATACGATTTATATAATATATAAAATAAAATAATAAAAACAGCTCCAAGAACCAATCTTCAAACTTGACAAGTCGGACCCAGGCCCTTAAATTTGACTTCCAAATAACGGGAAGAGCTGCTTTTATAATGCGGGCATTATTAAAGCAGCTCTTCCCGGGTTTTGGGTTTGTTTACATGCGCGAAAGAAACTAGTTCCCGAATTATTAATTATCCTTATGAACCTTGGGAGCCCGTTCGTACGGAACGGCATAAGTCAGGTCGTACGTAACCCGGAGACCGCCTGTATCTGTTCTCAAGCAAAAAAAAAAAAAAAATGTTTTGATATCATATCTCCTATGATTCCACCAAACCATGTTTGGTCATATAACAAGACTAGCTAGCCACAGATCTGGTGTGCTTATAGATATTCAACGTTTCTTGTCCAGGATTTAAAGAAGTATATGCTCTCTTTTAATAATGTTTTCTTCTGCCATGTATGACAAGAGTTCATTAGTAATTCATCGAAAAATATTGTTCGTATCGCACTACATATCATCAGATTTTGGCTTCTTCTGAATGCTTTCGCCGTTACCGAAATATACGATTCTAGCTGACCATCCGAATGATGTTGATTACGCAATATAATACTTATTAAGATCATCCCTATTTCGCTCCTCTGACTTATATTTGGAGTCGAAAAGCGATTCTGTCACTGAATTTAGCAACACTTCCTAATTCAAATAAGTGAAATAGCGCTTGCTCTCTGTCTTATTTTATATGCTAGGTTTTATTAGAAATGCACGCAAATGTGACCAAATTTTTATTACTTGAGTTACACATAAAAGTTTCAATTAAGAGATTTCATGCAATGTACGAGAGAACTAAAGTAGCAACGAGACGGGCCAACGGGGAAATGTTGGCTCTGTGTCAAGTAGTGTCAAGTACATCCCCCCCCTTCATTCAATGTTTGTTGTTCACGGTTGCCTGGCACCAAAAATAACGTTTGCAGGCATATATATATATATATATATATATATATATATATATATATATATATATATATATAAATATGGGCTATTATCTGGCTTAATCATCTCTTTAATGCTCACGGTATACTCATATTCATTACCCCCCCACACACACACAAAGATAGAGAGAGAGAGAAAATAAATATTTTTAAATGCACGATAAACACGAACTCTATTAGATATTTACATACTGCATTTAGAAAAAAGTAGCTGGATTACACACCCAAGACAAGCCGCTTAATTAGAATTGCACGAGCTCGTGACACATTTAGGTATGTGTGGAGAATTATTATCCTCCATATACTTCCTTTTATCCTAATTTTTCCAGTGTACATCATTCCTCTTCTTACCCATCCCTGTTTGAGAATGAAATATTAAAAGAGGTCCCAGTGCGACTGCCAATAAATTGCTTTTGCATAAGAAATATTTTGTCTCTCTGTAGCTGTTTGGAAAAACCTCATATGGTTATGAAGATGATTGTGGTGGTTTTTAATTACAGACGAAGCAACTAAGGCTGTATGGTCCATATATATTATGTGTGTGTTCTTCAGACTGGTTTTCCTGTTTTGTGGGATGAAAAAAAAAAAAAAAAAACATTTTTTTTTTCATCCCTTTCGATCTCTCCCTAATAGACAGATCGAATTTTTCATTAATAATGATATTATTAATTGAGATTATTATCTAGAGTACTGGTATTTCTTCTTTCGAAGCCACTGAGTTCCAGCTCTCTCTTTAATCGCATCCTCCTCCTCCCATCGTCTCTTTGGTCTTCTTACAAGTGTCACCGAGATGGAAGGAATACTACAGCACTCCTTCCATCTCGATGACACCAAGATGTTAACTTTCTCCATTGTTGAGTGTTACTTGTATGACCTGCCCATTGCCATTTGGATCTTCTAATGGCTGTTATTATGTCTCTCATCCTAGTCTGAGCTCTGACCCAAGTATTCGACTTTCTGTCCAGAATGGTAATACCGAGTAATGATCTTTCCATTTTCCTCTGGATAATCCTCAACTTATCGGTCAATTTTTTAGTCAAAGTCCACGTTTCACTCCCATATGTCATGACTAGAAGTATAAAACTGTCGAATATTTTTCTTTTAAAGGCAGATTGCGATGTTTCCTTTGAGCGCTTCATCACGATGTATTCAAAAGCTATCGTAAGTTGAATTCTATGTATAATTTATTCTTCACAGCCTCCCTCTACTGTGATCTTTTGTCTTGAGCAAATATAACAGGTTATTATTATTATTACAACGGGTATCTCCATGGAGTCAGAAGATTCATCGTGGGAGACACTCTATTGACACACTAGCCATTCATTATTCACACAATACCTATCATATTTCGGTGTGAATTACAGAAATTTCCTAGCGTTTCATTTGTACTGGCTTTTTGGTGATGTATTTATTATACATTGCTTTTGTTTTGTATTTGTTTAAATTTAATGCTTTCTTTTACTTTATTCATTCAGGTCATTGATCATTTAATTCCTGTTATCGATTACTTCATATCACCAACTTTTGCTACAGCTCTAAGAGACTATTATAAATAACCAGTCCCTCATACGCTTTAGTTACGATTTACTCAAACAGGCTTTAGTACCTTTCATTTATATTTGTGTGTACACAAACATACGCTATCTTCTCCCGAAAAATCGAGGTTTTCGCCCACCATAGAGGCCGGAGAATAGATGCAATTAACAAAAGTGACATACTGGCTCTTTATGCCAGTATGTCACTTTTGTGGGTTTCTCGAAAACAATCTTGCAGTCAAATATTTCAGCATAATCTCGAGCGCGAAATACTCTGGATTTACTTTATATACATGAACAGGAGAGGGGGAAGAATTGCTTTAGATACACTATCTGAAATTTGAAAAATGAAGTAAGAAATATAAGTTTCGTACTGCCTGAAAAATAAAATACTGAGAGGTCGTTGTTTTTCTCGTCAAAGATCTTGCGGGTTGGTTACCAGTTTGACGCGCAGGAACACGCTCCTAATACATAATTTCTTCACGGTTCGAGAAATAGTTATCCTTCTGATGTCGATTATACCTGCCCAGTAAGGATGGATGATCATTGACGCTTCCTTTTGCAAAACTTCGAAAATCTCTGACCCAGTTTCACCAAATTTTAAACATCACTCATTTGCAAACGAAGAACAGTCGGCAATTAAGTCGCATTTACACGAAAACCCTAAAAAAAAGTTAACAGCAACACTGCACAAACAATGAAGCAACAATAGTATCTATGTCATCAGCAAATCGTAAGGCCAGCCATGTGTCCCTCGAGGTCATTTAAGACATGCTTGGAGTAGCACTTAGGAGTAAATACACATACAATGTCTTAATACGAAAACAACGGAAGTGAGATATGGGATTGTCACCGTTGATAATAAAAATGAAACTCCAGGACGCCTTTTTATTCGGAAAAGGAAATAGGTACTCCTCTAGCACTAACTCGATGGAAATGGGACGGCAGCTGAACTTCACCCTTCATCATCACGTCTGTCGACGATTTGTACGCAGAGATGATGATAATACAACAGACAACTGTTTCTGTCTCGCGTTTCTTAGTCGTATGCATTATTTATATGCAATCACGTGTCTGATAGTCGATTTTTCCGAGTTGTGGTAATAAAAATTCCAGGTTTATCCCACCCATGAACCCCTAAATATCTGCTCTAAAGATCGACTCGGGAAGAATGTCATAAAAGCTATCACTAGGCTGTATAGGCACTTTTTACTGATTTTTGAAATCCACAAATAATAGTATTCTCGGTATTTTAATATTTCTAAGCACGAGAGACTTCATTTAATCTGCTTTATTTGATACCCGTTGGGGGGGGGGGGATGCCATTTTGCCGTGTAGCGAAGATTCACGGAGAGAGGAGTCTTTACTTTCCACCTTATAGGTTCCCTATATACTCTAAAAAAAATATTGGACAATGATTTTTCGCTGCCATATTTTTTACATATTTACTGTATTGAATTTTTGTTGCTAATCAACAGAATAATAACATACAACAGTAATTTAAAAAAAATATATCCATGTTTTCTTTTTATAAAAAAATCATAACCCAAGATTCCTCCCCACACACACACACATTAAAAAACTCCACTGATTCATTTCATGGCACAAACCTTCTCACTGAAGAAGTGGAAAAGAGATAGGTTCAAATCCCGTGTGCGATTAATGAAATTTTTTGGATCTTACAGGCTACGTTAATCAATCTTTGACAAGATTAAAGAACCTAGGATTTGCTCTCTCTCTCTCTCTCTTTGTAATTGGGGTTTTACACCCAGTACACCAATCTACGATCACAAAAAAATACTGGATTATAGGATATACATAATACTAATTATCATTTTCTCTAAAATAAAATATAAAATTTGAAAGCTAACTGCTGGATAACAGTTAACTAACACTCATAATGATAGGAATGATGATTATTCTAATATACATTTAGGTGTACAGTTTAATTCAGAGTGAATATGGTATATATCTAATTAACAGCATCCTCTAAATCGGTGTTTTTTTTTTGTTTTTTTTTTAAGTGCATGAAGTTTCTCACGATCAACGGAACATTATAAATAATAACGTCCTAAGTCTGTGACTAAAAAAATCTTGTAATTTACTGCATTTAAATAATTAAAAAAAAAATAACTTGCGTCAAGAAAGAGTTGTGTATATCGAAAGTACATATTTTGTAAGGGGAAAATATTTCTATTCAAAAATGATGCCGGTGACTGAGTTAAAAATTAAAACGTACATTGTTAATCATGTACCGAAAGTGAAAAAATTAAATGAAGAAATTTAAGAAAATAAGAATAAATGTAAAACCACGCTGTGAAGTTAACAATAAAGCAAACTTCCTCGCAGATTCTTAGAACTCGACCTAGGAGAGGTCCCGAGATGGGAATCAGTGCTATAAATCATAATATACACATCTTCTGTGCTTCTTTTGGCTATAGTCTTATATGTAATCGCATATTTACGTAAGCTTAGATAATATAAAAATAAAGACAATATAAATGTATACAGAGAATACGTGCGCATGTGTGTTTGCATACAGATTTGTTTATTCGCAGTATTTCAAGATTCAACCGGTTTTATTCGAAACACCACAAAAACAGTGTACTATCTCGTTCTGTTGACGTCAACTGCTCTTTTTAATTGGAAGGTCTGAACACGCAATCAACGCATGACGAATATTATATCACGCGATGTAAGGTGGGAGGGTCCTGGATGGGACCGGTTTTACGTTGTGCGGAACCAACCAGACACACCTTTGTAGGGAATTTAGAGTCACCCTTTGTAGTTGCTGTGGATTTGATAAAAAAGTTTCCTGTCTCCACATTACAACAGACAAGCTTTAAAAGAGAGAGTGACCTGTAGCGAAAAGACTCATATTAAATCGGCAACGTAACATGAGCCCTAAAATATAGCAATGTATCCCAACGAAATTCATATGCAGAACATTATATTGTGTATTCATTTTTTTTTAATGCAGTAATTAATTGTTTTGTAAGTAAACATAGTTTGGAATATCTGTTGAAAATAATAGTCTGTTTTCTTGATTTATCATTAAAATTATTATCATTAGGGCCCAATTCTGATTATAAATCATGCATCGAAAGGATACTGATAACCAATCTGTGTAAATAGAGGACTGAAAACAAAGGGGAGAGCTGAAGAAAGTCATCAGTGCGTAGATAATAGTTGCTTCATTCCAGTTAAATTATTTTTAGATAAAAAATAAAGCAAAAACTTTAAAAATAAACGTATTCGGATTAGAAATACTTCATGATGATTGTCTGTGCTAATTCCGAACATTAATCATTATAAGGAATATGCTCCATGGGTTAAAACCCATTTGATAGATATGTTGCTAGAAACTAAGACGGGTTTCAATAAGATATCAATAATAAATATACTAAACCCGTGATAAGAAATGCGAAGTGAAACAGGAGAACAATGCATGGTAAGCATATTGCATTGATGGGAATCGTCTGTCGGGAGTTTCAGAGAGCAATCCTCATCCCCATACGTAAGGAGTACATAAAATATGGACAATGATTTGAAGAGAAGTAGCAAATTCTCATATGGTGAGACGCATCTTTCATCGCGTTCTCGATAAACGGCCATATGGTACCAGTCTGAAGCGCTCTACAATACTAAATAATTGGATCCATTAGTGAAAGATGCTTGCGGCTCTGCGATGACGTAAAATGTAGTTTCCTGGAGTAGTTTGGATGCATTCAGTCTACTGACTGTGTCATTTATCCACTATGGTTTTCCTTATTGTTAATCCTCTCCACTGAACGCTGTAGGTTATTCTTGCATAGGCTTCAGACTCTGTTTTTCCGCCTTTATAAACCCATTAAGTTGGCGTCCTTTATTGACGAATAAAACATTCCCTAAGGGACAGGTCAACGTTTGTTACAGGCATGTCTTAATGTCTGCGTATGACTGTTCAAAATAGTAACATATAACGAATCGTTAATATTTTCATTATGACAAATGAGCAAAATTGTACCAACGTTATCAATATTTTGGTATGATTTCAACAGGATTACGTTCTGATCCCGTACAAACGAGCTGCGATCGATCGCAAATAAATAAATAATAACGGAACGAAATAGAATAACATTGTCTTTTTTACCCTTTAGTATGTAGTTATCTATAAATATTCTGCACAGAAACGTGAGTGAGTTTGAGTTGAGCATGATAAATTCCAGTTGCTGACTTTTCCGGGGTTGAGTGCCTATCCTTGACGTCATAACACACCAAAACCTCTGCTGAATATCCAGTGAAGGACTCTGATGCAAATGCTCTTAGGTAAAGTCTTACAACTTTTGTAATAAATCTTTCACGCCTCTTATGCTAAGTGGTACAAGACACACACACTCTCCCTGCATTCTAAAGTTTTATTAAAACACGTTTATAATTGTCCCATACAATAAATTTCATGTTATTGATTTGATTATGTTCTAAATTAGATACGTAAAAGCGTTTTGCTTCATTTTATAGTGCGTTTATGAAATTTTAATATATGTACTAGAGCCTCCGTAGCTCAATCGGTATAGACGAAGCCCTTTGGTCGGAAATACCTGGGTTCGATTTCCGTCCATGACGTGACGAACCTTTATCTGGTCTCTTTCGACTAAAGGTGAGTTAGCTGGTCTCATACGGAGGTAGAGTTTTTTTTTAACTCGGAAGACGAAAAGGGTTTTTCGTCCCTCAGAACAAGCAAACCGATCTAGTGAACACACGGATTTATAGCCATGATTACTTACGACCAAGCTATAGGCCTGATTCGTCAGCTATATGGCTGTCCTAAGCTCGGATAAAATGGGGGAAAAGCAATGGTGAACTACCCTGAACACTTGCCTCCGAAGTTACCAATAGTCAGATACGACTGGATTAAATCGTCATCAATATATGTACTACTACTTCTGTCCTCAAGCAGACGATCTCGCCATCTAAAGTGTTTATCTGTAATCATACTAGGAGAAAAGTAGGATTTTAATCCTTACTATCTACAACGGTTCACTTCAATAAATCATACCGATAGTCATGACATTTTCAATGGTGTAGTTGGTTATAATAAACGCTACTTGGATGAAAAGATCTGGATTCATATATAATACTGTTATGAACGAGGGAAAATATTTCTAAGCCTTTTGTGCGGGAAAAAGAAATGAAGAGAAAAGAAAACAAAACAAAAAGATAGAGATTTAGTCAAGATCCCATTCTGTAAAACAGAAAACAAAATGTAACAGGAAATTAGCAGCCATATTTAACCAAATTATGGAAAGCTTCAAATATTAATACATTTTTATTTGATGATACTCTTATTCTTTTTTTTTTTTTTTTCTGTTTCTGATTGTAAAATCAAAACGGCTGTATCGTTAAGCAGGTTTAGTTCAAAAAGGAATTCAAAGACGTTACTTCACACTGACAAAGCAAAATTATTGTGACACGAGAGAGAGATTCGCTTTTATATACACCCACGTAACTGCTGACATAAGGATAGCGCATTACAAGATGATTAATTAATCGCTTTTTTAAATACCCAAGGATCACATTAAGAAAGTGAATACTATTCACCTGCCATCTCCCTTCTAGTTAGTGATTTCATATTAAAAATAACAGCTCTTTGAAGTTGGAGAATCTTTCTAGCACGATCGCGAGGCCAAGATTTGAATAATGTCCATGATACAACCAATTTATGAAGAAATCGTACGCAGGCGCAGAATATTTTCCCTCTCGAAAACTCAGGTTTTATCCTGCGAAACAGAGAAACCGGATAAAAACACATTCAGTTAACAAACATGAACATAATGTGTACAATATCGGTTGTTTTTTACCGTGATTCATTCCAACCGGTGCTTTAAGTTTACTCCGTGAGGGTCTAATCGCTTGAATTACTAATACGAGTATCCTTGTTTTGCTTGCGTTTTCACAGAGAAGACCATAAAGATAGTCCATAAAAAGTCATAAATTGATTTAATGTTAATTAAATAGTAGTTGCTTTCTTCAGTTTGTAATTCTTGACTAAATCTGCTATTTCTCTAAGTCGAAATTAGATTAACAGGAATAACCTTTTCGCTAGCTGAGTGCGAAGATGTAGTTCAAGCTCTTCCCGCATGATGTGCAGGACTATCTACTCAGACACTTTACAAGACAGGACATAGGAATGTGAAACAAATGCGTTCAACCCTGATGGCTGAAATACCATCCAGGATGAAAGCATTGTTAACATTTTAGCCATTCTTTCTCCTGTTAGCACTGGAAATAATGGCCTGAATGTTGACTGTTTTGTATTTAGAATGAAAGAGAGATTTTTGAAGACTAAGTTTCGATAATTTTGATTAATATAATAATTTGTGAGTATAGTTTAAGAAGAACAAAAACGAAATTGCTCTATCATTCATAAATTGATTGAAATCTTCCTCACAAAAGCTGGGAAATTCGGATTTTTTTTTTTTTCTCGTCAATAGATAATAGTCCAAGTTAATATACACAGTTGACAGACATTGTGTGAGGGCTCTTCGATAAATTGAGTAAAGCACTTGGAGAGGACGGGGGGTGGGTGAAGAGTTATGATTTAGTGACGATAGGGAAAAGGAGAGGTCTAAGAATGTGTTGCTTAGAAAAAGAAAAAAAAAATAGTTGGGTTTTTTATTCCGTAAAACCGGCCAGCGGAACACACGTAATTTACACACAAAAATATGTTTTTAGCATGATTGAAACACCGTTTTCCAAAAATTATGGTTAACCAAATCATTCTCGGCAAGTTTTGTGCATTAAACGTCTATGAGTATCGCGGATTATTACTAATATTCCATATTTGTAATGCTTGCCGTAATATACATAAAAGTAGTAGTCCGAGTTCTTAATAAAAGCACTGTAGATTATTATTAGTCTTTACAGTGAGCATTGCTTCAGAAAGCTCCACTGCTTATCCAAAATGTTGCAGCAGAATGGATCTACCATTAACCTAATCAGAGCCGACCCTAGGAATTTTGCCGTCCCTTCCCCCAAAAAACCCTCTTTTAATGACTTCTTAAAAGCCATGATGTTAAGCTAGGCTTCAACATGTCTGATCATAAATTCTAAATAATAGAATTAGCTAATGAAAATTCATAAGTTAATGAAAAATGATCATAAACTATATATTTTTTTTACAGAGAGACAATTAACGCTTTAACGGTGGAATTTTGCTCTGAAAATGTGCATCTGCATGGATAATTAAAATCAAGCGAAGACGAGTGTATATACTTGTCAAATGCAGAGTAAATGCAATTTTGCCGCCCCAAAAAAATTGTCGCCCCATGAAAATGCACGTGTGTTGGTAGAGTCGGCCCTGGAACTAACCAACTCTTACTGACGCAGAAATCGTGACTCATGTTTTGCTGAAGCCTACCAACCCTTACCAATGCAGAGATAGTTGTGACGGATCATTGTACTAAGCGATAGTGAAATTATATGAATAAAGTTCTAGGTACCAGTTTGATTTAACCCTATTGTTAGAAAATACATCTAATTAATTATATTTATTTCACGACCATAATGATTGAAAATAATTCTCCAGCATTAAAAATTAAGCCCTCAGTAACAGTAATAAGAGAAAACAGAATAATCAGTGAAGCAGATTATTGAGAATGATAGTAATAACTTTTAATCGCAGTTATTTTTAATATCCCGTATCTCTTATTTTCATAAAATACCCCTACAAGGATTGAGCACGCAGACCAGATAAGTAATTTAATCCCTTTGCTATCTTAGAATCAGTCAAGGCAGATCAGGTCATGAAACGAGGAATGTTAGGAAGAAAAATGATTTGGAGTTTTTGAAAGCCTCTTAGCAAGAAGAAATCAAAAATATTCCCACTTTGCCTAGTAAGGATAATATGTGTACAAAGTTGAAATTGTTTATATCTTTCATATGAGTTGGACTTTTTAATAAATGTCTCAGTTTATATACCGAAAAAAAAAAAAACTTTATATGTTTGTCATAATGTAACATTAAGAATTAAATTATATTAAAAATAAAACATTAATATATATATATATATATATATATATATATATAATATTATTTTACTTCATTTTATAATTTTAGAGTGAATACGGTATTAAAAATAAAACTGAAAATAAATCAGCAATTAAACTTGCCAGAAACAAAGTGAGAAATTATTGTTATTATAAAACCGTTGCCGGCGCTGTTAACGATGTGCACGTTGTATTTATTTATTTATTTTTAGTGTGTGCCTGCTTTTAATTGAAAATTATTTATTTACGTAGTGAGTTTCGTAATTGGGTTTCTGGAAAGAAGTGTAAACTGTTCGTAGTTTATTTTATTTGCGTATTTAAAATTTTATATGAGGTTTCAGTTCTTGTAGCATGCAGTGATTAAATATAATATCCGGTAACTTATCATTATATACATTTCATACAGGAAGTTGTTCCTGTATGGAATGATCTGTAGTAGAAGTCAACAGCCGCTTCACTCGAGCAGTTAAATATGAATTCAAAAATTCGATATGCGAAGTGCTGTTAAGTATTTTTGCAGATTATTAATCGTCAGTTCCTCTGAATTTTAGATATTATATCTTTAGATAGGGCCAGCCTTAAGTAGATTTGGGTTCAGTCGGATCCCGCGCTATGTGATGAAGCAAGAAATTATATAATGTGTTCAGGCAGATACAGTAAAGCTATTATTTATTTTTATTTTTTAATAAATATATTATTAATAAATAAATATATATCACTAAATATATAATATAATTTTTAATATTGTTAATATCATATATTTTATATAGTATATAAAAAGTTAACAGCATATAAATTATTACTTCTAAGTAATTGAAGAGACTGACTAACGTTATGAAGTTGAAATTATTTGACACATTTCCTGATCGAAAGTGTAACATTTAGGAATTTGGTAACTTGGGAACATTGTGAGCATTTCATGTCGGTGAATATTTCATGCTTTATTTCAATAATGGAATACCGTGAGTTGATATAATGATAATAAATATAAAAACGAAGGAAACCCACGTAAACAATTTATTTATCGTAATTTTTTTCTCTTAACTGAAGATGCCTATGAATCTTCAGTATAGGACATTTTATATTTATATATTTATTATCAATATTTTATGATATTTGGAAATTATAATATTTTTTAGAATGCCCTAATGCAGCGTTTTTCAATCTTTCTAAGCCTAAGGACCAGTAAAATGCCTAAAACAATTCTATGTACCACTAAGTTACAGAAGCGTAGCTGGATGGGTGGTGGGGGGTGGGATTCTCCCCGGGCGGCACTTTTTTTTGGCGCTTAAGAAATCTTGCCATACTGTCTATAAAACAGTAACTGAGTGATGAAATAGACTTCGAAAATGTCATCGACGATTTTGGGAACAGAAAAGCAAGAAAAATAACATTTTAGAATGTTGGAATTCAAGTTTTACTTGAAAAATAAAGATGGTGTTTTTAATTTATTTCCCTGTACGTCGTTTTGACTTTTTGTAATTTTTTTTTTTAAGCCTATGTAGGAATTATCAATATTTCGGAAAAACTTTGGCATTTATAACATAATAAATCTAAAAGCATGTTTGAATACATATCGAAACATGATTAATTAAATTGGAAGTAAACGATTAAAAGTGTATCATCATTGAACAAAGTTTTAATTTTTATTAAACAAATAAATAATATGATATACTTTTAATGAGATGGTTGAGGTTCTCTGCCCTTGCAGAGTTGCTGAATATCTGGCTCAATATTGGTCAACTTCAGTCGAAGATCAGCACACACAAAGACGATTTCTGTATTTTGCTTTTATTTCTGTATTTTGCTTTTATTCGAAGGAGCGATGAAAATCCTTTCTCACAAAGATAGGTTGTAGAAAACTGCATGACGATTTTCAATGCTTCTTCAGATAATTCGGGAAATTCACTTCTCACTGAAGACGAGATCCAGAATCGAGACAAACCAAGATCACGGAATTGCATTTTAAGTCCACTACCACCTTGAAAGATCAATTAACTGTTCATTTTTCGATAACGAAAGGTCGTTCTCGTGACTGCAAGTCTGAAATGGATCGCGAACCAACAGAAATTTCTTATAAAAGTTATTCGGAAAATATGTTTCAAAATTCCGTTTCAGATTTTTGAGGTGGTCACAAACCCTTTCCAGAAACTCAGAATCAACAAAAATATTTTCCACTAAAAAGGATTCCAATGTTGGAAAAGGTGCAAATTGTCTGTCTTTTACATAATTAATCCATAAAACCATTTTTTTCTCGAATGCCTTTATTTTGTCGTAGGCATCAAGAACAGTTCAAGAATTTCCCTGAAGGGAGAGATTTAGTTCATTTAATTTCGAAAAAATGACTGAAAGATAGGATAGTGTTGATAACCATGCTTCGTCAACAAGGAGTGATGCAAAATCAGAATTACGTTCATTTACAAACAATAAAACTTCGTGCCTTAATTGAAATGACCTTGTTAGTACTTTGCCACTGGAAAGCCAGAGAATTTCAGAATGAAGCAAAAGTTGTATATATTCACTGCCCATTTCATCACAAAGTACTGAAAATAACCTGTTATTTAACGGTCGAGCTTTAATAAAATTAACTAGCTTTACAGCGTTGTATAGCACAGTTTTAAATTCTGGTGGCATTCCTTTGGAGGCTAACGCTTCCCTATGTATGAAACAAGGCACCCAATTCATATTATTGAGAGTGTGAAATATTTCTTCTCCAGTTGTTCAGAATGGCACAGCCCTACAAAACAGAATATCATCATGAATATTGTTATCATGTGCATATCTTACGTAGATATGCACATGATAACAATATTCATGATAATTGCGCATCATTTGTTAATTGCGCATCATTTGAAACATCAGTAGTCTAATTTATTTGTAACGCATAATTAGGGCTCTTCTTAACTCTTTCGATTAACTGAGAGTCTACGTCACCTGCCATATCATTAATTCTGCGACCGACAGTTTCATTAGAAAGAGGAATCAAATCAACATCTTTTAGTAACTTGTTGCCAAACATAGTTTTTACCACATCTTTTATAGCTGGAAGTAGCAAATTTTCCTTGATAGAATGAGGTTTCCCTGTTTTCGCTATGCGCAAACTTAAGAGATAGGATACTTCCAATGCCTTCCTATTAATGGAACCCATGGCCGAAACTATATCTTTACCATGATTTAATGTTCCTAAGCGACGCTGAAAAAATTCAATTGGCTTATTTTTTACATCACAATGTTTAGTTTCTAAATGTCATCGGAATTTTGCAGGCTTCATGCACTCATTCGACAACACTTCATAACACAAAACACACTGAGGTTTCTGTTCACTTTTATCTCCACACCAAGTAAACCCGAATTCCACATATGAACTGTTATATTTCCTACTGGATTTTTTCTTCGAACTGCTTGTTTCTTCTACATTAAATGTATCAGATTTACTCGCTGTTACAACACGTGTATCACAATTAGGGTTAGCATCATTTGCTTTTCTTTTCAAAATCCTAGTTCTAAGCCATTTTTCCATTATTAAAAAACGTTTCCGAAAAAATATATAAATATATAAATACTGGGGTTAACTCACGACACCCTTTGTCCAAGTATCATTTAGCACTTCTGAAGATATACTGAGCCTTGATTGAAGGAGGGAAACCTTCAATAATAAAAATCAATAAACAATAAGCAATTGGTTGAAATGTGGATTACATATGTTCACTTTAAATCTGACAAAACAGCAAGAAAGGCGGAAGCATTAAAACTACATTGATGTTCACTTCACTCCTCTTTTATTATTCCTCATTTTGCTGCTACAGATTTAGCGACAGAATGACGAATAATAAAAGAGGGGTGAAGTGAACAACAATATAGTTTTATTGCTTCTGCCTTTGAACATTCTGATGCTATCTGTTGGTTTTTTTTAAGTCTCCATTTGATTTCAATAATTTTTACTTACTTATTCAATTTGAATTTGTTTTGTTTGGATAATTAAAAAATATATATTTATTTAATTAATTTAAGTCTGCCTGCGGATCACCTGTCCCATCGTCGCGGACCACAGATTGAGAAACACTGCCCTAAGGAATCCAGCAATTTTGTTTAATATGGAATAAGTACCAGACCAATATATTAACTATTTTTGAACAGTTACTTTCTAGTCAAGTTGTAGTAGATATGGCATTAGCTTACATATTCACACAGTAGTGATCTGTGTGCATGTGGTCTGTTTCTCTTACTGCCTATTTCTCGAAATATCTTGTAAATATCCCATTGTGATCCTCAAAAATATGCCATATGCAAAAACCCAAAGCGACTGTAGACTACATGCATTGTGATGAAGTGAGCATTTCACATGAACTGCTTTATGCACTCCTAAAATGAACTGAGGCCCTAAAGGTGAAAAGTTTTTCAGAAATCCAAGTCAACATGGGAATGTTTGGGTATTACACTACAGAAGAGATGCTCGTTATCCCTTTGGAAATGACATTTGGTTCCATAGCGCTGGACCGCCCGAAGGATCATAAGTTGGATTCTAGGCACCGACTAGAGGAACATTTCTAGACCTTTCTTCTTCCGATTCCCGAATTAGTCGATCTTCAGCACAAAAAAGTAAGCCCCCCCCCCCCTCCGGAAACACGGGTTTATAAACTTGCAGCTCAAAATATTCGACCATAGAACTAACACTATTTCAGACATAATATATAGCTGTTAGGGTTCAGGACCAAGAGATAGTGGCGCTTGTTTACTGTAATTTCTCCTTTGGAAAATCTCGATTCATTTATAGCTCTAGCTCACTGTCAGTAATACTGAAGTTTGGAGACTGGCTACCAACCGATTTTCAAAAAATTAGGACTAAAGAAGCTCCACGTACACTTTTTGCAATAAACACAGAGGATTTATTTATTTATCATCACTACAGCAGATGATTTACCAGAACTTAAGTATTTAGGTCTTTCTTCTTAGATGGGTATCATAACAGATTAGGGCACAATCGCTTGTCAATTAGGAAGAAGAGTGATAAACTTCAGAGTGTCAGACCTTTGATACTCTAATAGTTGCAATGACACAGAAGATCAGGTGTCACCGTGTCATCAAAAATTAACGAACCAGATTCGCTTCAGCCAAACAAAGGTTGGTCGATTGGTAGAGCCTCTGTTACTAATGGCTCGCAAAAAGTGTTAAGCAAGTTTGAGCGCGGTTAGTAGTTGGAAGGAGTCAATCGTTCGATGCTGTTGGCACACTCTCCCTCGATGAGTCTTTGGATTCCCTGGAGGTGTTACATAATAATAATAATATGTATCGGAGTAACTGAGAGGCAGTAAATCCGGTAAAGATACAGAATTGGAAATGGCAACAGATAACTGCTATTACAATAAATTATGATAGTTCAAATCAAGGCCCTCGAGCCCAGTCAGTTAACTCCAACCCAGTACTTATTCTTACCACTGTTAGATTAGCCACAGATTTTCGATTCTCATCTCACAGCATCAGGAATCCGTGGGATAGGTTTAGTTCTTTGCTCTATAACATGTTATCCGTCAATTCACAGTACTCAAGACGTAACAAAAATATCAAACCAGCTGCCTGGTGTCATTCGTAGATCCACTTATATCACTTCTCTTGCTACTTATTACTGTAATTTCTCCTCTGCAAAGTTTCCATTCTTGATAGCTCTAGCTCACTTTCCGTAATATTGAAGTTTGGAGAGTGGCTTCCAACCGATTTTCAAAAAGTCAGGACTAGAGATTGGTTCTTTGCATCAAAATATTAATAGTTTTATGATGATGTAGTACAATGATTCATCTGAAGTATTTTATCCCAGTTCCAAGTAATTATTGCATAAGCAGCAAACTCGGTCTCAAACACTTCTCCAAGACAATAGGGAATCATATGCTCGTAAAATAAAGAAAGTGGTATCCCAGCTTAGTCATTCATAAGTTTTGGTTTCATTCCATTGACAAGATTGAGGCAGAGGATTGCACTAAACCAGGAGGCTTAAGTTGGGTTAGCTAATGCAAGAAGATTAAGAGCAAAAGTGAGAGAAAATCAGGGAAATGAGAGAGCCAGGGGACTGAAAATGACAGAAAGTCTAGGGCATGAAAGAGCAGTGGATGTGAAAAGTCTAGCTAGTTGTGTAGGAACGAACATAAAAGAAAAGCTTATAGAAAAGATCAATGAGTTCAGGGAGTAATTATCATGGGAAACTTTAATTATGATGATACAGATTGAAAGGAGAAAATGCCAAGCAGATGTGAAAGGAAATGGAATTTATGAAGCTGCTCAGACATAGTACCTAAGCACACGATCGATGTAGGGAACTCGATATATGAAAACGTGTAAGAGAAATAGAAAGCTGTCAATATTATATATGATTGTATGATAAAAAGCGTACTTGATGAGAATGTGACGACATCGTAGTTTCTGCAGAGAAGATTAATTATTCGTTAATACTTATTAGCAGTTATTGAAAGAAGTGAAAAAGAAGAATGAGAGAGAGAGAGAGAGTGAGGGAAAATTGTAAGTCTATTACCAGAGTATAATAGGAGCGAAGTGAGAGAAGGGCCATGATTGCAAATTAGTCAACACTTAGATTGTATAGGAAGAAGAACCGTACGCACCCTAGATATATGGTGGAGTACATATCTCATCTCATCTTCATTATACTCTCTTTTACTTTGCGGTGTCGAGAGTTTATTAAACATCGGACCTCAAGCCATTCACACGATAAGGTGGTCAGCCCTACGCCCCGATGTATCCTATGTCCTGTAGTAGTGTTGAGTTCTCAAGGCCGGTTTGCCTGCTTTGAGGGATGAAAAACCCAAGGATAAACTGGGGGAAAAAACCTACTGTTTACGCCCAAGACCGGCTAACTTGGCTATGGTTGAGGAAGATCCTCCAGCTCCTCACGTCACCGACAAGAATCGAACCTAGGACACTCCTTCACCAGGCATATGGTTGCGAAGCGCAAAGCCACTAGGCTATGTGCTTCGCAACCTTAAGGGCGATATTCGCAGTCATGAATATCGCCCTTAGGGAATGCAGGAGTGGTGATCTGGCTGCATTAATGTGCCAGTAATCCCTTATTAGGAGGGGACTCAACCCGTCCTAGACGGATGAGAAGGACAGGATAGGAACAGTTGCAACAAACAAAAGTAGAGGTTCGGCAGGAGGGTGTTAGCAAAATGGTGGGAGGAAATGCATTCGAGGATATTCACTGTGAAATAAAGGTTAACAAAGCAAAATATCTATTTGGGTGTAACTAAAGGCCTGGGGTACAAAGGCGGTTCAGATGGTAGATTAGCTCAATGAGCTCAGCGAGATAATTATCATGGGGGCTTTAATTATGGAAATATAGATTGGAAGGAGGAAATGGAATTTATGAGGCCACTAAAACAATTAACAAAAACAGCACGTGATGGATAGAGGGAATTCGAGATTTGGTAGTATAATATGGACAAATCGTTTAACATCAGACGATTTGTCCATATTATTCAAGATAGCCTTTTTACCTCCCGTTGGAGATTATATATATAGAAAGTATTTTACCTTGGGTATAATAAATGTTAAAAATACCAAGCAATTTTAAACCTGGTTTTACTCCATTTCCCAAGTAAGCAAACAGACAAACAAGTCAAGTTTGCGCCTGCAAGTGATGCAAGTCTAGCTGATCCTACAGGTAGTGCAAGACCAAGGCAACTCGTGGTAAAGGTGGCATAAGCTCTGATCACTAATCTTAATATTTACCCTTAATGCCAAAACACATCTCCAAGAAGGGGATGTATGATGTTTTGTATTAAAGGCAAGGGGGCCACTACCTAGATCGGTTTCGACCTTTATTGAGGCCTCATCAGTGGGAGCCAGGCAGAAATACCAAGATTTTAGTAATACAGAGCTTATAAGTATTTTACCAGAACAAGTTACCATAAGGTGTTTTAACCTTATTAAATAAAAATCTCAGGAGGAGATATAAATGTAGAAAGTATATATTAAGCCCCAACGTTTGGAGCAAGAGAGGGCAGTCGAACTCCACCGTCAGCCAATCAAAGATAAATAGCCCAAGACTATCCATCACTAATTTTAAATGGCATTCGGTGACAGAGCAAGCAGACAAATTTTGCCATCTCATGATTCTGAACTGTAATGCAGTATTTTATTTATTGATTTATTTTGTCTGAAATAGCATGCGTTCTACGGTCAATTTTCTTGAGTTTTCTGTAAGAAGAAACCGGAGAAAAACTCGTTTGCCCGCGCCTTTTTCTAATCCTTTCTTCGGGCTCCGGAGAAAGGATTAGAAAAAAGTTCCTCTACTCCGCGACTTGAATCGAACTAAGAAACATCTTTCTTTGGGCGGCCTAAAGCTCAGAATGTAAACGTCAGTTCCAGAGAGATACACAGACTTTTTCTACTGTGTGTATGTGTTTTATATATATATTATTTATTTATTTATCCCATACACGAGAGTCATGAGAACCTATACAGCTTAACGAAGAAATTTATTGACATTTTTCTTGATGAGCAGGTTGAAGCTGTTGGAAAACATTATGAGGATAGGCTGTTCCAAAAGACCGATATAGATAGGATAAATGAAGAAGAGAAAAAGAAGGTTCAGTATGTTTTCAGTTGTACTGAAAAGGGATGTTGGATAGCTGCTGCTTCTTTAACAGGTCCATTTAGCAGTTCGCTGGAGCAGTGACCATGGAAGTACACGTAGAAAAGCACAGAGCTGAAACATTGCATCTGTGAAGAGGTTGAAGTGCGTCTGTGAGAGAAGGATCATCCATGAGTCGAATTACTCTCCTCTGGACAACATTAAGAATTTTTTAAGGAAGTTTTAGGTGCATAACCCTAAATGTGTGAATAGTATTCTAAGGATAGGCGGATTTCGAATTTGTATAGAGTTAGTAGCTGGTGGTGGGTGTAAAATAATTTGTAACTTCTTAAACAGAAAAGAATGCCAATTTTTTTTTTAGAGACTGAGGAAGTATTGATGTAATGTTTTATGCCAGTAGAGGCTGGAGGTAAATGCCACTCTAAGGCGAGAGAGATCTGATCCAGTGTGGGATTAGGGGGGGACAGTAGATGCCCAAGATAATGCGAGGCCTATGGAATGCTTCGTAGATTAAATAGTTAATACATGAAAGAGAAGGAATGGATTGCTGGGAGATGGTTGTGAATGAACTATCGATGAATGAGTTTAAGGAGGGATATGACAGTATTTTCCAACAAAAAGAATGATATGATTGGACAAATTTTAGTGGAGATCCTAAATCTAATAAAAAACACGTTTAAAAATGAACACTAAACACTGCCGTGTAATGCAAGTTATTTGCAAACGATTTTTCTTAAAAAAATAATCCGTCTGACTGTAAAATAAATCACTGAATCAGAGCAATTCAAACTGGGGAAAAAAAATCGATTTAACAGATTATATATGCATACATTTAGTACGTGACAGTGCATTCCATACACAAAAACATTCATTTGAAAGATCCGAGGTAAGTTCGGAAATGTAAAGGCAAATATAGTGTATATTAATATTGAGTTTCTACGCTATATTGGACAGTTATGGCTGATCTCCATCAAACGTGCGTGTGTGTGTGTGTGTGTGTGTGTGTGCGTGCGCGCGCTCTCCATATACCTGAATACTAGACAGAAAAGTAGAAAAATCTGGGCGCACAGAGCGATGTAAAAAGACTTCCTATTCACAACGTAACATCGTTCCAACCAAGAGTAGGGCCAAGTTGTCGAGTTATTCATTGTTTATTTCCACGTTTTAGCTAAAGTTATTGAGAAGTATTGCGAGAGCCATTTCAAAAGCCGTTCCATTATATTGCACATGGATAGCCAATAGGTGATGTAATAATTTATACCCTTAAGCAGTAGCCAGATTGAAATGTAGAAAACGCAGCCAAAAAGCATAGTTCTCTTTAGAAACGTCTCTAGGCTGCATCACTTCAAAATATAGTTGTTTCTTACCTTACTGTACTCTATGAAATTCAGCCTTAATTCGACTGAAATGAAGAGGCTGCGTGATTGTGGTTTTTTTTTTTTTTTTACATGAATCTTCTCCAAGAACGGTACTATTATGAGAGAGCTGAAGTTAAGTAATGTGAAAACCTTCTAGAGGACAAAAGTTGAACTTACACAAGCTATCAGGTCCCCAATAGCCTGGGTGATGGTTTCACCAGACAATGAAAATCATCGTCGCTCAACTGATTTTAACCCAAACTGGAATACAGTCAGTAACGTCGACAGGGTGTAGCATAGAGGCAGCCTGCCTTAATAAGGGTGCTCGTTCAGCCATATTGCGGTAGGCGCAGTCTCTGCGCTAACAATTCCTGTTAGCGTAGCAAGTGCAGAAGACGTTTTTCCAAGCTTAAACTGATTACAAATTATTTGCGAACAGCAATGACCCAAGAAAGATTGGTTCGTCCAGCAACTATATCGATAGAGGAGGACATAGTTTATAATTTAAATTCAGAAAAGCTTAAAAACAGTTTTATTGTGCGATATTCCCGTAGAGTAAGCATTTAATTAATATTATTATGCAATCATTTTGCATTAATGTTGTAATAAAAACAAAATAGCAATTGGAGATTTTCTTATATATTTGTCTTATAATCCATCAGGGGCGATATGTAATTGTTTGCCTCAGGGCGCGATCTAATTTGGCGAGGGCTCTGAATACAGTTGTTTCTTATGTTCTTCTACCTTACCAGAAATCAGCTTAGTCGGCCTAAAATGAACAGTGTGTGTGTGTGGTGGTGGAATAAGTGGCTTTTTTCTGTGCGCGCGCTTTCCTACTAAAGGGCATTGGAAACAATGCCTTTCAGTAGGAAAGACATAGTGTCAAATCCCACCTACAAAGCGAAGAACCTTAATCAGGGCTTTTCAGCTTAAGATGAGTTATCCAGCCTCATACGGAAGTGGTTTTTCCTCCCGGAAAACAACAAACGCAGTTGACAACCATAGTACACTAGGCTGAGGTGTAACCGTCCTATCAGAACTCATGTTCTGATAGGACAGTTAAACTGTTAAAGGACGATATGTATCTATCTATCTATCTTTTTTTTTCTCAGTAATATACATTCTTATAATATGTAAATAGTTTTTTTTTTTGTTATCTATCTTCCAATGTATATTTTATCAAGTTTAATAATATTAATAATAAAAAAAAAAAATATATATATATATATATATATATAAATTCTTAATTAGCGAATCACACATGTGATTCGCTAATTACAATTACGCTATAATTTTAATTTTAATTACAGTAATAATAATTATGCTAATTTGAAAGATAGTATTTTTTCATAATTAGCGAATCACATATTGTGATTCGCTAATTAAGAAAAAAAAATCAACAAAATCTTTATAGTGCCATATTGAAAGTTTGTTGTAGGAATCCGAAATGATGCATCCCATTCAGTTCAGGTTATTTAGAAAAAAGTATTGTGTGGGTTGTCATAATCCCATAACAGGGAAGTTTCTGGTACTGCTGACTTAACCGGAATAAATTATGCTTTGTTAGGTAACAACGCATGAAATCAGTGGCAGAATTCGTCCAATTGTCTACTCATGTTTGCAGTTCCAAGATGTTACGTCGTTAGCTGATTATGGTACGGCTACAGTCCTTCAGAGCATAGCTTTTTCCAGATGTATCCCATTCTTAAGCATTAATTTGACGCATCTGATTGCACTCTTTTTCAAGCCGAAGTGCTACTAGTGGACTGGCTTCCCTATGACCACATTTGCTCGTTTATGATATATTTCGACTTATCCATGTTTCGCACCTATTAAGAAATGGATCTATATTTATAGGTATTTCTGAATGGGGAATTGAATGATCACATACCTAAAGATCGTGAAGTATTGACAAAATCATCGCGAACCTTCTACACCCACACACTAGTCTTGGACTTCGTCACTTTATCCTGTGTATGCTAGGAAGTGCAGTATACGAATATACCTTCCTTGCGTACGTCGATGTATACACTCTTTTTTTTTTTTTTTTTACAGAGTGCGCGCACATCCCTCTCTGCCGAAAGACAGTACAAAATAATACATCGATTCCTTTTTACTTCTTTAGAAGAAAAACAGATCAGTACATTGTCTGTTTAAGTATCTTCTCCAATGGAAGTTAGCAATCATGATGCACCAGTATCCGATTTTTCGCCATTCTTTTTTTTTTTATTCGTTTATCTCTCCAGACCATATTTAAATAATAAGTATAAGTAATCCTTTGGTTTACTTGGAGACATTACTTCCAATTAGTTTTCTTTCAAGCATCTCAAGGATTTTATCCGCTCTCCATTGATTTATCACTGTCATTTTGAAGGATATTGTCACTGTACTGACTTTCTGTTATTACTAGATTGTCTGCACATTGGCAGATATTAATATACAAAGTTGGAAAAACAGAATTCATTGATTAGAGTTGTAAAAATCCCACTTAGGTCATTAAGTTGCACATCATATATTTCACGTTCGACCAAACTTGTGAAAGACAGAAAATGTATCGTAACATTAATATCGTTAATAAGGAGTTCTCATGTAGAAACTACCCCCCCTCCCCTTTTTTTTTCGTGCGACGACACATTGAAAAGCCTACACACTCGCCACAGAAGCTGGTTTTCGGTTATCTGACTAACACTCACCAGTCTCTCAATAGCAGACACTGATCACATCCTGGTTATCGGAGACTTGAACTAGTGTGAAAAAAGTGCCATGTTTGCTCTCTAGAACAAGAGGTACAGGATTATCTATCCTTTTGTCACCCACCCATCATAACACTAATTGCGGGTATCGACCATATTGGTCCGTTCCGGTCTCATTATCCATCCAATATCCTTTTTTGAGATCCACCCTGCCTTCTCTTTCCAATTGGCTTATATTTTAGTATTTGTTTAGGATGTCGGGTGTTGGCCATTCGGTTTACATGTTCGATCCATTTGTGTTTATAATTGTTTAGTTTTTCTTCTATTGATTTTGTTTTTAGTTCTTTTAAAATGTCTTCGTTCCTTTTTTGATCTAATAATGTGTATTTTGCAGTTCTCATAAATCTCATTTCACTTGTTTTTTATTCTTTGTCACCCACTCATGTTATTAAATGTATGATAAGTTTACATAGTTTCGTGGGCGAGATTCGCCTTAAAAGAATGTGTGCTACGATTTGCTTATTTAAGGCGAATTATGAGCACATTTATGCTCGGGATGGAACAAATGGTAAGCAATACATAAACCAATGAATTAAAACATACATAATTGAGATTAAAAAATAGATAATAACTAACAACCAAGAATAAAAAAAGAGGTGTAAATGAGTAAATATCCATTTTATTTAATTGGTATTGTTATTTTTGGTTTAGACTATGAGCTCCGTAGGTGGTGGACCACACGGTACATCAAAAGATTTTTCGTGTACTGCGATGATTTTATCCTAACTCAATAACTGGTATATAAAGTGGTTATATTAGTTTTTATTTTTCGAGTATGTTTGTTTTTATTATTATTATTTATTTTTTTTTTAATCTGATCCATACATGAGAAGTAGAAGGGCTTATAATACATCTGTGCCGTGTGTGAGAGTGACGCTTCATATTTGGATGCATATTATATTTAAAAAGGTTCAACTACAACTGTTTAAGCCAATCTAATGCACGTGTCTTTGCTCGTCATATAACGAAATTTGAATCGTGCGGTTCCCAGAAATACTACGTATTCAATCTTGACTAACTGTTAACTATTTTTGAAATTATAAATCCGATTTTTTTTTTTTTATTGCAGACAAGATTTCTTTCATTAAGAGATCTAAATTTATAAATGTAATATAAAATTATGTGTTAATGATGCTGTAATAATCAATAAAAGAAAAGAAAATGATCATCGAAATAAGTTTCTCAAGTCTGGGTTAGATGATTTTTATCGTTCGGCACGACACCACGATGTTGCATAGTGAAAACGTGAAATGGCATAAGAAATATTGTTTGATCTCGAGCAGTGATTTTTGCTAATGTGGGATATAAACTGATTTTAAATGAACTTTTTATATACCAAATAACGAATCAGACACAAATATTGAGTAACAAAAAATGAAAAGCCGATGAAACCTGACAGCGTAATAACTAAATGGGTTCACAGCATGTCACTTTGGGGCGCTGATCTTTCGGAGTAGGTATACACCTGTACGTCCTTCTTTAGAAATGCATCTATATTCTGTGAATACTCGCTGCCAACGACTGCAGGAAATATTGACTCACTTTCAAAGAAGGGTGTAATGCGTGACGGACTTTGCATCGATTTAAATTATCAGTCATTGTGGTCGACTTCGTTGACCTACTTAATTTTTGTTACTAGTATACAAATGTTAATGAAATAAGTTGCACAGCATAGGTGAAATATAATATATTGCTTCATAAATCGGCAGAAGCAACTCAGGCTATGAGTCCAGTATATTATGACTGTTAATTGCGTGATTTCTTCTGGCCAGTTGGTCTGTTTTGCGGGATGAACCACCCTTCAATTCCCCTCGTATAAGACTAGCTAATCGCCCTTTAGTTGCAAAGCCCTGATAAAAGGTTCTCGTGAGTCAAATCCAAGGTCTGTCCAACCAAAGGGCATCGTCGATGCCGACTGCGCTACGGAGGCTCTAATAATAAGGGGATCTGTGTACAGATTATTAATAATAATAATAAACAGTTGCGAAGAGCAATAATAGTTTAACAAGTGAAGCGTATTTATTCATTTGAAACACATACCTTTATTGTCCTAAATATGAAACAATCTGAAGGAAACTCTCCGTTTGTCACCGAATATCAATCCGATATTCACAACTGGTGAATATCGGATTGATATTCACTAGTTATCATTTTCCGATCGTATAAGAAAAATATTTTAAATACAAATTGAAGAAATTTTAGAAGCTATTCCCTGAAATTCCCCAACTTCATCAACTTAATTCCATGATTATTAAGCATTTAAACATTTCTTGTTGTATTAATAATATCTCTCTCTCTCTCTCTCTCTCTCTCTCTATATATATATATATATATATTAACTTCAATTTGTATATTCATATTCGGGGTTCGATTTCCCTTCGGGGAGTATTTTGTTTAAACGCCTCCGTAGCGCAATTGGAAGAACGACAGTACGTTCTTCGATTGCGCCCTTCGATTAGAAAAGGCCTAAGTTCGATTCTCGTCATGACGACAGGAATCTTTATATGGACGTTTTCAATTGAAGTGAGTTAGCCGATCTCATACGCAGGTAGCAAGGTTTTTTCTCCCGTAAACTCGGGTTTTTTATCCCGCATACAGACAAATCGGCCCTTCTGAACACACAATTTACAGACAAAAAATACCAACTGTGGTGGTTGTGGGCAGTAGACGGCGTTGATGTAGGTGATTGGTAGTAGAGGTTCTGTGTACTAGTGGAGATGGAGAGTTGTACAGTAGCTGTCCTCCCGCGATGAGTCTTCGGACCCCTTGGAGGTGTCACGAATAATAACAATAATAATATATTTCACATACGATGTATGATTACACGTTAATATTGGAAGTCGCGTGTTTTGGCGAGATGGTAGTAAGCGCTTCCGTAGCGCAGTTAGAACGAATGCATTGAGCCTTCTGTTGGAAAAAACCCAAAAGAGAAATCTTTAAATTGAACCCGATTTTATACGGAGGCAGCAGGGTCTCCAGGAAATTCGAGTTTTTCATCCCGCATACAGGCAGCCATTTGGCCAAGAGAACACATGAAAAATGGTATTCTATTAACACCATAAGTTTGCGACTTCATGGAAGCCTGGAAAAAATTCTAGTGGGCGGTAGATGGTGAATAATGCCTGTGTGTGGACAGGGCCGGCTGGAGGTTTTGTGGAGCCTCGGGAAAAAGTTATTAGTGGGGCCCATCGTATTTGCCGTCGCCTTTTATCATTGCCAGTACCGGCAATGATAAAAGGACAAAGAATCAATATAAATTTAATTAAAATATTTCCCATATCAATACATCTCTGAAACAGCAAAAATTCTATTATCAAATTTTCTTAGAAATTTGATAGGGACAGTGAGCTGTATGCTCTTTACCACGATGAGGCCATCGAAGGTGTCACGCAATAATAATAATATTATATTGTTTCTTTTTTGTTATGTCATCTTTAAAATATTTCCTTATTAGGAAATCAAAATAAACTTTGTTCAGATTTCTACTTCGTACTTCCTTCTGGATTCGTCGTGTCATATGAACCAAAAAAAAAAAAAATGTATGGAAAAAAAAAAAGACTCAAATATCGCTGCATTTTAACATACTCGTTAACAGCAACATTTATGCAAAATTAAATCTGCTTCTTTCACAACTGTAAGATACTAAAATTAATACTGTACGATAAATTTTGATCTAATAACACTGCCAACATTCAGGAAGAGTGTGCATACTCTATTAGTTAGTCATCGGAAAACCGTGATCGCGCCCACTAAATAAACTGGTTAGAAGTACGTTACCATCCCACGTTTACGTTGTCACGACATCATGACGTCACTTCCTATATCGTTCACTGCACTTGACATACTGAATAAAAACGTTCAGCCTAAGAATGGTATATGCCTTTAAAAAGTAATAGGGCATGTACATCCTGTGTCATTCGGATATATGCATCCCAAAACATGGGAAAAGGAAGTGTCCATACGAACTGACAATCTGGAATGTTTTGACATTTGCTATAACTGAACAGATGTACTTCATTTGAAATATAATCAAATAATTTTTGAACGTTAACTTCAGTATCCTGACATTATTCGTGTTACGGTACAGTCCGACTTGATACAATAAAATATTTATTCAAGCTTCGCAGCAAAAGGCATAATTTCAAGCAGAACATGCATATTTACACTATCGAGAATGATACTGCTTGTCTGTGGACATTAGTATAGCTTTAACACATTCATTATAATAAAACAAATGAAAGGATTAATTCAATACATAATGTATTTAAATATTTAATTATTAAAAATATAACAAATTTTTCGCTGTGGATGCAATCTAATTAAGCTACTATGTTGCTTTGAATTTATGAAATAAAACCTAAATCGATATCTTAAGATTGAAATGCACATGGGTGTATTTTTTAATTTCTTTTTTCAGAGATGTTTACGTGTCTTTCTTAAAAATTTCTGCATTAAGTTCAGAAAATAAAAGGGGAAAAAAATTAACACTTTCTTCAAAGCCCACAATATAAGAAAAGATTCTGGCCACTTTAAGCTGTAAACAACATCGTCTAAAACCGATGAAACATGTAATCCATTGAAAGAGGATGTTTACAGCTAAGACGAGGTCCTGTATTCCCGTAACTTATCACGCAGTGGGCCATGCCGAGTAGGTTGGCTTACGTGCGAGTAATCATGCTACTTTCCACCCAGTATCATATGCTTACACATGCAACTGTCATTCCTGGTCCACGTGCACAACAGCCCCGCCGACATGCACCCGGCACGTGAACAGCCAACGTTCATTGGCTTCTTCAACCGTGCCCTCAGAGGCCGACTCTCGCTATTGGTCGAAGTGGTCATACCCACACTTCCATTTTGAATCATCCGTCACACACCCTATGCATTTCAAATAAAAGAGGGCTGCGGAGCATTTGAAAGCTTTTACTTAAGTTTGATAGAATATAGAGAGAACAGTGCAAGAAATGAGTACTTACACTCTTTCTCCTCCAAATACCCCCCCGCATTTATTTACTGTAAGTATAGGAAAATTCACAGATTAAATATCCAGTAATAGACATTTCTTTCCCGATATTCCCTTTCTTGCATGCAGTTTTCTTGTGCTTTATTTTGGCTTGCCATTTAAATCTGATAATAGTATTGAAATGCATTAATGTTCGTGTATGTAAACTCTCCAGAATAATTAGGAAAATAATAAAATTCAAGAGAGAAAAAGGCCAATCCTATAAGTAACTATAGTATAATTATTGTTTTAGTAAGTGGATATTACTTTGCCGCAATTGTTTGTTAGCTAGTTGATACAGACTTGGTCATTTCTTTACTTATTGAACTGAGTTAATATTCCAGAATTAATACACTTATATTGAAATACTAGTGGCCTAGTATTTTTTTTTTTTAATGTTAAAACGTAATAGGGATATTCTACATAAAGTATATCCTTCAATGATCAAGGGAAAAAATTGAGTTAATTTGTGGCAGAAGAAAAGTAAACTATATAACTCAGTAATGTTTTTATTTTCATAATTGTTGTTTTTCGTAATCGGGGATATGATACTGAATGGATGATGTTTGCTGAGATTTAATAAGTAGCATGCTATTTTGTTGATAGTTGAATATTTTAGTATACTCTTACAGCTTTTAGTAATAAAATGATTAGATAAAAGTTGTGGTGTACAGCTAATTTCCATTAAAGAATTTAACTCACTAGAAAATCTTTCAAGTCAAGTTACGGATATTAGAATGAAAGCCACATGACATTCAACTCATCAAGGCAATGGTGCTAATAAAGATTAAAATGAAATATATATATGTTGTCTGGCAATTAGAAATGTTCGTGACAGAGGCAGTATTTTCATGTTTACTTTTCGTTTATTTGATTGCATTAAATCCGTTTGCATTATACTTTTCTTCTCTCCAGTAGTTGCCATTGACATCGCAATCTTTTTCGGGAGTTATTCTTAGTCAATAAAATGCGATTCTTTGGGGAAAAAAAATTACGATTTGTAAAGTTAAATTAGAAAAAAATTCAGTTTTACAATGCTATTACTGTGGTACGTTTTGCTCTAATAGAAAAATATCCTGGGGGTAAAAAGCCTAAAGGTAAATATAAAACTAACTACAACTGAAAAATAGTGTTGGTAGGTCACTATTAAGATAAAACTAAAAATGACTTAGCTTGCAATACTGCATTTAAAGTATATAAATACAGTATTTTAACAATATATAATTTTGTAAGGGGTGCAAGTATGGTTGATGCATGCAGTTCAACTTACCAAACACAGGACCTGAAAATTACTGTGCAACAAATCTATGCAGACTGAGGTCAGCTTTTGCAAGATGCTATTTTTGCACATTTTATCATAATCCTAGTAGTTTTCTCTTCACTAGTCATGTGATCATGTGCCCTCTGGACATTGATAAAGTAATGCTGATAAGAAGGGAGGGGGGGGGGGTAAGATGAGAAGAGTGGTTGATGCATAATCTTTATGCTGTCATGATCTTTCACAATTTGAAAGATTTAAATATCTTTAAAGACAAACATCTTTGCTTAAGGAACTTTTAAAAGAATTATTTTTGCATTATTTTTTTTTTTTGCCATAAATTTCTCTGCTGAAATATGTATCTTATCTGTAATAGGAAGATTCCATGGCCTCATGTCAAGATGGACAATTTCTTGGACGTATAGATTTGGATGCTGTGGAAACTTTATTATCGATTAGTCGCCAGTCTTCTCAAAATACAAGAAATTGTACAGTTTCCACTTCAATATCACATAATGGTGACATTACTCCATTGCATTCAGAAGATGAACTAGAGGAAATTAATGCAAGATGTCGCTCTAAGAAAGGATCAGAACTTGCAAGGGTAAGTTACTTTTTCTCTTGTTAAAAAGATAGCAGTAAATATTTTCAAGCTGTTATCTTCAAAGTACTTGTTTGTATCTATATAATCATACACAAAGCAAACTATCATTTTGTAAAGAAAAATAATAGAACCAAGTTTTATAGGACACTGAAGAAAAATGTATCTCAAAGCATATAGTTTTAGAAAAATCTGACACCCAAATTTGGTTTATTGCCAGTTTTGTTTGACATGAAATAGTGTAAAGCTGAATTTGTCATTACATACAAGATACAGAAATAATATTTTATTAGAATAACAAATTTTTGCAGATATGCATTTATCTTTGGACACTCATTTGTGTGCTTGATCAATGAGTATACAATTTGCAAAGCATAAACAATGAGTCCTTGTATAATGCAGAATATACTTAAGGAAAGAAAAAAAAAAATTCTAGTTCAGGAAAAACTGCAATTCTTTTTCTTTATGTCATAAGTAACTAGAGAAATAATTTTGTGCAATTAGCATTTTGTCTTGCATAAAAAATTATAATATTACCCTATTCCAGTAGATAATATTTTGGATAATTATTCTATAAGAATTTATTAGTATACTATAACAGTTTGCTATGTTTATAGATATGTGTAGTATAATAATAAAAAATCTGTATACCATAAAAATATTCTTGATTGTTCTCCTGTATCATGAGCAAATTGTGAGAACCAACACATAGATCTTCAGACTGGTTTACATTCCTTATTCAGTAAACAGTTTTCTGCTGGATTGTACCAATCCCTAAATTATTCATATAAAATGCCATATATATGTATATAAATGAAAATCTTTTTACACTGAAAAAACTAAAGCTGAACTTGTTAGAACTTTTAAATGTTCAAAAAGTTCTAACATTTTTAAACTAAGACTACACGACAGTCATATCGTGTAGTCTTAGTTTAAACCGAACCACATGTTTCCTGTATTATTTCACATGAAAATATAAAGGTAATTATTTCATAAAAGCATAAAATTTATGCTTTTACAAAATCTGTTTGATAAGAAATATTAAAAAGAGATTCAGGAACTTATCAAGGGAGGTTACATATTACTTTACACCACCTATTATACATGAAATAATTTCATATCATCCCTCTTTCTCCAGTTTCTTAGTGTCTGAAGTCCACAAATTCTCAATAACCTGTCTTCATAATTTACATTCCATTCCACAGTCCTGACATCATCTTTAACATACTCCTTTCCATCTTTGCTGTAGCTGCACAAATAGTCCAGATGAGGTCATATTCAAAGTCTTGGAAAGAGTCAAAATCACATTCTTATATGTCAGTGTTTGGTGTAACACTATTATACTCCAAGTTGTATTTGTTATATGATGCCTAAACTTCAACTTTTTATCTACTAAAACTCCCCCAGAACTCTAAACCTGGTCAGTTTCTTCTAGCATTATCCTGCCAATACAATATACCATTAGATATCTGCATTTTTGCAGCTAATAGTTATGTCTCCTGTCAAATCCTACTGTCATTAATATAAAGATTGAATAACAAAGGACTAATCTCTAGTGCAGCATTTTTTCCCAAACTATGTTTTGCAGAAAGTGAATAAGTGTTCCCTGAAAAATTATCAAAATTAATATGAGCCTGGAATGGTTTTAAATGCTACGACAAGTTCAGACATGTTTGAAAATCAGTCGCTCCTCACTTTGCATGTGGATTGTGCTATTAAGGCCAGCATGCACGCTGGCCTTGACTCAGCTGCCCACAGTTAGACACCTCAGAGTGTGAGTTAAAGTATGGAGGTATCTATTCTAGGAAATGTGCGGTCACAAGCAAGGTCATTGCTATGCGATGTGGCCCGGCATGCCTGTAGTGTACGCTGTCACATTTTTGCAATGTGATGCAGCCTACTGCAGCGATAGTGTGCACTTAGCTTTAAATTGAATACGAGACTGATGATACTAGACTCTAACCAAGATGCTCCGTTAAATTTCAAGATTTGTGAAGTGTTCTATCGTAGGAAGAGTTTGAGAAATGCTGTTGTACACCACTGGTGAACTTAAATCTTGCAGACTCGTATCCCCCCATACACCACTTTATTGATATCAGTAGGCCATCCTTTTATCTTGCTAATAATTTATAATCCAATCCCATATCCTTCAACTTATAGCAATATCCCATCTTCCATGCTATATCCCACCGTTTCCCAGATTTTTCCTACGACAGAACACTTCACAAATCCTGATATTTTCACGGAATACCTTGGTTATTTTGTAATGCATTAATAATTAATTATGGCATAATCATAAAGAGCATTAGTACACTTATGTATATGAAAAATATAAAATTACATTTAAATCAGTTATCACTCACTGGACTAATGAAATCTTGTAGTTTCCTCAGGCCAACATTATTAAATTAATTTGTGTTGATTTTCATTGACGTATCCCATTCTGATCACCAAAAATTTATAATATTATTATAAGTACTTATGAATGAATGCAGACTTTTCCCCCTCCTTTTGTACATCCTGGTGATTGCTTTGTAGGCTGGAAGTGGATGAATCACTATCTGTTGCACCACAAACACCTTCAATAAGAGATTTCTTAACACCAAAATTAAACAGTCCCTTGTCTCTTATTCATATTAAAATATCATGGCACTATGGTTTCATTCGAAATGAGCACTTTCACCCTGCAATACGAACTTGCGAAGAAAGTATTCAGTATTACTAGATTTGAGAACCGGATACAGACTGTCTTGATCTTCAATTTCAGAGGAAAAATTTTCTTTACGCTTCCTTGCTGATTGGTTACTAATTATTATACATTTGCAACAGGGATGTTATTTCGTTCAGTCTTGAGAACAGAGGATACGTAGCCCATTGTTGTAATTGGCTTGCAGACAGTTTTTATGACCGGTCATAAACAGCGGTATTCCCTTTCCCGAATTACTTCCATGTTTAAAAATACATGGCTTGGTCGCTGACATCACAGAACACTTATTCGCTTTCCACGGAACACAATTTGGGAAACCCTGCTATATCCTATCAAAACGTTAGCAAAGTCCAAAAGTATGGTGTATCTATTTTGCTTGTCTGACTCAACTGTAACATTACTATAAAATGTGAACAAGTTACTCCAACATGTTCTTGTTTTAGTAAACCCATATTGTTCATTGCTAAACATAGATTCTCTGTCAACCCATTTCTGTATGTGATCGTTTATAACTTTCCAGAATTTTTACCACTGTCCCACAGATATTGATAAGTCTGTTACATATCAGTCTTTGCACTACTCTTGAAACAATATTTATTTTCTTGCACAAAACAGTCCCAAACTTTTTTCTAATTATACATCATATTACACGATTCAATCTGAGTTGTGCATTCATTTAACAGTCAACTATTTATGACCTTGTGCAGATTCAATAGAAGATCCATATATTGTTATTAGGTAATTAAAAGAAACTATGCTTAGGTAACTATATTAAAATCAATTTATGAATTAAATTTCAAGTTTTTTCAGTGAACGGAGTTGAAAAAAAAAAAAAAAAAAAAACCTAATGTTTACATTCGAGATTAAGCCATAGTTGGTAAGTAGGAAAACTGACTGCCAATTTAAGAATGTCCTTGAAAATGATTTATTTTTTGAAAATACTACATATTTATGAACAGATGCAATCTTGAAACAATGAAAATTCTGTAGGTCTTTAAAAAAAATGGAAGTTTTACATGAAAATTTTTAAACTAATTTTTAATGTGTAAGTGCAATCTTGATGAAGCATAAGAATTATTTATAAATAATACTTACAAACATAGATTGTATTTTAAAAGTATTCACTTGTTAGCATAATGACAGCTTCTGTTCATTATATCTATCTTTGTTGACAGTGAACTGCATTATTTTCTGATAATTGCTATTGATTCTTAAAAAAAAAAAAAAAAAAAGAGAGAGAGAAACTGTGAGCATTATCCACAATACCCTAAAAATTCAGCTGGATAAGAAAACAATTTCAGAAGTTATACCTGTTAGGTTTCACAGCCGAACCTTTACAACTGTAAGGCAAAAAATAAAATTTATGATCTTTTAATTTAAACCTTAGAAATTTTAAATGTTCAGTTAAAATTTTTAACTAAACTGTTTCATTCCCAAACATTTTAAGATTGACAATTGTCTTTTAGGTGACAGAGTAATCGCCCGGTTGAGCAGACTACTTCTGAATATAACTATTATACTTCAGTGACTTTTTTTCCCGAATATATTACTATACATCAGTGTTTCCCAAAGGGGCCAGTTTTTTTTTTTTTTTTTTTTTTTTTTTTTTTTTTTTTTTTTTGCAGCACATTAGTTTGCTGAATTTCAATAATTTGTAATACTAGAAAAAATATCTGCTACTTTTATTGATATTAATTATCAATGGGCCTATACAAAAATGTGCATTTTCTGAATTGATATGCATGCTATTAAACTTGAATAAACAGGAGTTATGCATTTCTGTTTGGTAATTTTATTGTTTATCACTTGATTTTTCTTTCTCTTATCAATTAAAACAGGAATAGATCTATTTCTTCAAAATTTAAACATTAAGCTGAAGGTACACTGATTTCCTAGCATACTGGTGCTCTATAAGAAATTTATCTGATAATGTGAAATGCATTCACATTTTATCAAGTATACATTTGGTTTCTATTAAAGAAAGCAATTATGCAGTTATTATTATAGTATAGTGATAAAACTTTCTGAAGAATTAACAATCCAAAGATTTAAGTTTAATAAGTAGAATAATTAAATTGTTCTGTCATTGTCAGAAATAGTTGGCACAATATGTGTGATGATATTTTAGCTTTAATGTAAGGCAAATCCCATTAAAGTGTAAGCAATCTTTTTTGTATATTGACATATTTTTTTAAGATTTATGGAGATATTAGTTATAATTAAAGTTAAAAAATGAAATAAAAATAAATTAGTATGGTTGTTTTAATTAATAAGAAATTTGTTATACAAATAAATAATGATACCGGGTATTTTTTGCAGCTTTTGCTTACGAACACACCGCCTCCAACACCTAATCCCCATATAACAGGAATGCCAGTGTCTGTAATTGTAAAAGCTCCACGACTGCATAATGTTTCAGAAGAAAACTGTAATAGGGAATCTGAAGATGATATCCCAGCAGAAATGCAGTTTCTTGCAGGAAATAAAGAATCTGTTAGGATGCACCTACCAACACGACAACCTGGAATCTCTCCTGTTGTTAGTCTCCCTATTACAACTACAGCTCAGTCAACAATGTCTACCTCTGTTGCAACAAGAACTCTTCCTATTGCAACAATTCTACCTCTAACAATGGATGGAGGATCAAATTCATTAACAAATACTACACAGGCCACAAAGCCAGTTGCAATAGCTCCTAAAATCACTGCCCAAACTGTAATACCTATGGTTCCTGCAGTAACTCAGGTAAGCAATATGGAACAAGCAGGCATTCCAACTCAAGCTCTCATACTGACTCAGGTACCTACAAGTAGTACTGCTGCTTTTCTGCCAGTCACAAATGGAAGTAGTCCAGTTGTTCAGCTTGTGGTTACATCTTCGACACCAGTTGTTACTGGAACTGTTTTAACTTCAAGAGGAAGAGAAATCATTAGTGATAAACCAAAGCTCTTTGCTTCAACTCCTATTATTCTTGCAACAGCTCCAAAACCATGTGAAGTCACAGATATCAGAAGAAGAACATACCATTGTACATACTCAAATTGCATGAAAACATACTTCAAAAGTTCACACCTGAAGGCCCATGTCAGGACACATACAGGTAAGGAAAAAAAATTCTCCATTAATAACTTTTATATATATATATATATTGTAATTTTTACTTTAAAAACCACAATTTAAGCTTGACATTAATATTTATGGTTTCTGTTAAAGTCAAATAAATACTTTCTTTGTCTCTATCTTATTTTTGTCTAATGTAGTAATAAAATTTTTTCAAGAATAAAAATTTGTCTTCATTTCTGTTTAAAACTGAGAGCCAAATTATGAAACAAGATTTCTAATGGTGTATAGTAATAGCTTGGAACAAATAAATCGGGGATGGGCAACTAAAACAAGCACAAAGCTACTTAAACTCTATTCTTAGAGCTGCATTCTTTGACTGACTGACTTCTTGAGATTGTGAACATACATGCATGACTAGCTGTCAGTACTGCACAAGTATTTCTCATTTTCTGTAAATCCTATCAAAATGTGAATAAGTTATGCAAACTTCTTTACAGAACTGCAGTATATTATTTATGGATTCTGTATCAAAAGATTATTATTAGTGATCCAGAAATAAATTTATGAAATGTTTCACAGGAAAGCAAACCATAAGCAGTGCAAAAATTAGTTACTTGTGGACTGCCAGTGGGATGTGTGCATATCATCATCAAATTCCTGCCATGTACCCTCAAGGGATGTACAGGATATGATAGTACTACATGAAAAATTTGCATCATTACTAACTTCCTATCTACAATTTTTCTCCAAATCAGTCTATTACTTGTCAAGACTCCAATATTATCATTACCAGATCTTATATTTCTATCATCTAAGGCACTTTGTACCCTATCAATCCACTTATATCTTGGTCTTCCTCTGGATCGTTTTCCTGCCAACCTGGCAGAGAACACTTGTTTTGCTATTCTTTCCTCACCCATTCTGTTTAAGTGACCATACCACCTGAGATTAGCTCTGCTAATGCATTTCTGGATGCCAACAATGTCAAGTTCTTTCCTAACATCCTCGTTTTTAATATGATATTGCCATTGATGCCATCATCATCTGTTCATGTCTCTAATCTTTCTCAGGACTCTCTATCTGCAGTCTCTAGTCTTTGGTCGAGTGTTTTACTTCTGACCCAGCTCCCAGATCCATAAGTTAAAAATGGTTTGAACACTGTCTTGTATACAGCTAATTTAGTGTTCCGACTAATTTCTCTCTTATTCCATATGAATTTATTTAATTGACTTCCTACCATATCAGCTTTGTTGATTCTGTCGTCTATTTCCATGTTTAATTTACCATCTTTGACTAAAAATCGTCCCTAAGTAGCTGAAATGTTTTACTTGTTCCACAGGTTCTCAGTTCACAACGCAGTTGACATGTTCATATTCATCCTTTTTATCTCTATGTAATAGAGATAAAAAGGATGAATATAAAAATTAGATTTAATTAAAATTCTGCATACCTATCTAGTATATAGTGCCAAAAGTTATAAGAACCACCGGTACAGTTTTTTAAATGTTTAAAGCTGCATAAATAAATAACATAGCAGATTCACTTTCAAATTCTGCTATCTCTCTATCTAGAAAAGTTCTTCATAAAAAGCAAGTGAGCATCTAAAACATAGAAAGTTGTAATAAATTCTATATTGGTGTCCAGAGTTATTTAGAACAACTCTGCAGAAAATTGGCATTAGGGTTGTTTTTCCCAAAATAATTTGTATTTTTGTTTTGTTTCTGTTGATACATTAGAACTAGCATTAGTTCTAATGTATGTAAATAAATTCCCTTGAGTTTTCTGGCAGAACATTATATGTAATGTAAATCAAATTCCCTTGAGTTTTCTGGCAGAAACTCACCTTCACTTGCTTCTACAAATGAAGGTGAGTTTCTGCCAGAAAACTCAAGGGAGGGTGGGGGATTCCTTCCCACAAAACAACAAACTCAAAAGAATCCACACCATTAACAAATGCATTAACTCATTATAGCTAGAGTAGCCCATGTGGTAGTTTAGTAGTGCTGCCTCGTGTAGTGAGTTCCAGGGACCCCCATGGAGGTGCCATGCAATAAAAAAAAAAATACACCAAAAGTTTTTATTAAATCAGGAGTTGCCCAGTAAGTCTATATTTTACAATCCTGAACTTTTCTCTCTCTCTCTATATATATATTTATATATAGTTTCAGTCTATATGACATAAAGAAGATTCTCCCCCCCCCCAAAAAAAAGTGTAAATTTCATCAGTGATATACGAACATTTTTTTTAATCAATAATCATGGTCATTTTCACATATTTTCAGTTCTAACACTTATAGCGTGTCTTGAATCACAAAGGTATGCTATAAGTGTTTGGGAAATGGCACACACCTCTGGTATGTAAAGGCAAAATGAAATAGATGCCTGATAAGCATTCGTTGTTATTAATTATGACTTATTTAGTATTTTGTAATATCTCAATAAATGCTTTATATTGCTTAATAAAATGGGTATATGCCTGAAAAGTTATGTAAAACATATATTATGAGAATTCTCACAGAAATATAAAATGGAGGTTGTATATAAGACTACAGTCCACTCATAATCTTTGCCATGTAGAAACTACATCATTCCACTATGATCAAAAGTTATTCATTTTATGAAGAACCTCTTGAAACACCAACCTAACTGCCACATTTCTCTCCCTCTCTGTGTTAGTCAAATCACAACTTGAGACTATAGAATTTATATTTTTAAGTATGCTATCCATGAGACTTCCTTGAATATACTGCATGCCATTAAGACAATGAAAGAAGAGATCATGTTAGTGGCATAACAGAAGGGCCCACAGGTATATCTCTAATTTTAAATTTTCCAAATATTAATGTAAGGTAACATTCTTTTCTGAGTTCAAAGTTAAAAATATTAGTAACAAAACCCATTTGAAAACACTTCCATGGTACACTCGATTAGAAAGATTCTGCATTCAATCCTCATGATACAATGAATTTTTATATGGGCTTTTCAGTTTAAGATGAGTTAAGTGTTTTATACAGATTTGACTTCTATAAACAGGCAAACTACCTAGAGAACATGCAATTTAAGAGACCCCCCCCCCCCCCCAAAAAAAAAGGCAGCATAGGGTGGCCTTTTGAGCTCTAAGCCATGGTGACCCATTTGAAAACACTTCCATGGTACACTCGATTAGAAAGATTCTGCATTCAATCCTCATGATACAATGAATTTTTATATGGGCTTTTCATTTTAAGATGAGTTAAGTGTTTTATACAGATTTGACTTCTATAAACAGGCAAACTACCTAGAGAACATGCAATTTAAGAGACCCCCCCCCCCAAAAAAAAGGCAGCATAGGGTGGCCTTTTGAGCTCTAAGCCATGGTGGTGACTAATAATAAAACAAAATGATTGGTTTAGGATAAATGTTCTTAATTGTGTACAATTCATTGATAAATATTTGGTATATTTAAAATGCTTGACTATAATGAATATTGTACATAATATGAAACTGTGTGTGTGGGAATCTACCCATTAAAGGTTGTAAAACCATAATACATTGGTATATTGTGGATACACTGAAGGTTAATCCAGAAATCATGTTCTAGAGATCAAATATAAACATTTTCAAACCACTTCAAATCTGTAATAAGCAGGGTGGTAGTAGTTTCACACTGGGCAATGAAATTCATCTACCACCTAAATGAGAAGTTCCCAGAGTAGGGGATCTTGAGTGGTTTTCTGGGGGGGGGGGGGAGCAATGTTGATATGAAATGCTTTTAACAATGTCTGAAAGAAACGTTTTTAAACTCTGTTGCTTGGTTGAAGTAGTTTAATTGTTGTATAGTACTGCAGAATTCAAAGTCAGAAGAAGTAGTTTTACACAGTAAACAAAATTTCTTAACACTATATATATATTTTTAAAATTTTAATCTTCCAACAATATAATAACATACAAGAAGTCAATATTTTGTATTTTAAGAATTTTAAATTAACTTTATATTATATATATAAAAAAGTCATAGGTAATTTTCATTCATATCTGTTTACTTGCACTTTTTTGTAGAAAGAGAATATGAAATTTATAAAATATTTTAAGGGGATGTAAGATATAAAAGTTTAGGAACCTCTGACTTACTTTAATTCATAAATATCAATCCAATTCCACAAACAGCAGCCTGTTTGTAGAATTGGATACAGGTTAGAAAATCGTGTGTTTTTGCAATCGCGTGTCTGTATTTGAAATATATCAAAATTCTCTTCTGAATTAGATGAGGATAACATACTATTATCCTCATCTATATGTCTGCATTGGAATAGGCTCTGATACACACTACTTGCAAGGGCTCACAGTTTTTCCTGCTATGCCACTGTATATAATATTTTATAAAATATAACCTTACTGAATAACGTTTTCATTGTTATTGTAAGTTTATGATAGTCTTTGTTAAAGATGTAGTAATGAGTCAAACTTTTGGGGTGGTAAAGTGATTTAGTTTTCAAATCTCAAAAGTAGAATGCACAGCAGAACTATAGCAAACTTGTTGGAATACACAATATGCACATGAAATAGCAACAGAAATTATAAACAATTTGCTTTGTTAAGCCTGCCAGAAATCTTCATAAATATTCAGCATTTTCAGCTGAAGACAGCTTGATATATATATTAAAAAAAAAAAACCATGACCCATTAAATAATATAAATCAAAATATAGACTTAACCTTCTTTAGACATGAAAGGCTAAATCTATGAAACTTATTGTCAGTATTAAAACTGCATTCAAATCAGAAGCTGGTATTGCATAACAAGTTGTTGTTCACTATGCAAAGTAATATTATGCTATACACATCAACAAGATTTAGCAAACATGATGTTAAAAATAAAGTTTAGAAGCTTTATTTTTAGCATCATGCTACAGCAAATATTATAAAATTAAATTTTGCATATTTCAGGTTATATAGTATGCATACAATTTTTGGCTGCAAATTCAGAAAATGGCGTTGATGTGTTATTGTCTGTTGTTAACATAGTTATAAAAATAGCTTTTACACATCCATACATTGAAATTTGTGTTACTTTGGAAATTCACATTAAATTTTCACATTTTTCTATAAAGGCTAGAAGAAAAACTGGATTTTTAAGTCTTGTTTCCTCTTAAGGTATAAAACAAACCAAAAATCAGTTCATTATGTTAAAAATGAGATGGGGTCACCCTAGAACCTTTTCTGCAGGTGGAGAAACTTGAACAACTTAGAAGAATTAGGTTATCAAGTGGTACTTATGTTGTAATTTAATTCATCGAGAGAAAGGTGTGTGGCTATTCAGTTTTTGCAAAGCTAAATAGAGGTTCTAAAAATGCCTTCTTCAGGTAAAGACACTTAAGTGGTTTCATCATTTTCATACAATTCTGATACTAAGCATTGCTTAAACTCTTGTACTTATCTCATACACTTTACTAATTATGTCATCTTTAGTTATCAGCAATCAATCTTTTATATAATCTTAAGCAGTTGGTATGCAAATTGGAAATTCAAATATTAGCAGGTCAGCTTTGTTTTTGTACTGCTTTAACTCATCGCTTGATAGCTGCTTAAGAACTTTTTATCAGTTTCTTCAGCTTGTCAAACTGATCACTGGTTGATGTATCAATTAGAAATACTGTCCAGATGTGGACAGTATGCTGGGTAAGAAAGAACTACAGCAACAAGATTTTTCTTTTTTGAATTGTTGGTGGGATCAGCTTTTTTTGTGATTAATGCTTTGCATAGGAGGTAAGTGAAAGAAAACATATTTACAAAAGCAAATTTTCTTCAAAGAATCCTGTGAATCTGAACCTGCAGATACTTAGGAGGGAGGGGAGAAACTGTTGAATGATCTGAGCTTGGGGGAACGTTTATTAGGAATTATATGAAATTAAAAGTGTTATTTTTTTTAATAGTAGTGTAATTGGAAGAACGATGGTACATTGCGTCCTTCGATTGGAATAGGCCTAAGTTCGATTCTTGTCATGACGGGAGGAATCTTTATGTGGACTTTTTCAATCGAAGGTGAGTTAGCCGATCTCATACGGAGGTAGCAGGGTTTTTTCTCTCTGAAACTCGGGTTTTTCATCCTGCATACAGATAAATCGGCCCTTCAGAACACATGCAATTTACAGACAAAAAAACACTAGTGGTGGTGGTGGGCAGTAGATGCCGTTGATGGAGATGATTGGTAGTGGAGGTTCGGTGTAGTGGTGGAGACAGCTGTATAGTAGGTGTCCTCCCGCGATGAGTCTTCAGACTCCTTGGAGGTGTTGCGAATAATAATAATTGCACATGCCGACTTGTTTTGTTTTTCTGTAGCTATTTTGTTAGCCAACTGCTCATTTTGTAATAGTATTTCAGATGCAGTTAGTGAACAAAATATCAAATTTCCCATTAAATGTTATTTTTATACATGCATGTTCTGTTTAATTAAAATGTGTAAGGAAGATGAAATCAAGAATAGCTGGTTGCTGGAATGAAATCCTTGGAGTAGTGAAATGTAACAGTTTGATAAATAAGAAATGGCAAAATAAAATAATACCAGAAATATGAAGGTATCTTTATAATGAAGGCAAGATAGAGGACTACCTTTCAGGAGAAATAATTTAAGAAAATTAATTTTAAAAAAAGGGAAAATAATCATAAGAGACCTAGATTGACAACTTTGGATTCTGAAAAATGTTTGGTATATTATGTATATGCAGAACAGATCAAGAACCTTAAAAAGAAACTGTATGTGTAAAAAAAAAAAAAAAAAAAAAGTAAGAACTGGTGAATAGAATTTATTATTACACCATGGAGTCCTGGATCTCATTGCTGAAAGAAAGTGCACTAAAAATCATCTAGTTCATCAGCTTGTTCAATTGCATGTGCTCAAGCTTAGTTTTTTGGGGGAAACCCTGCTGCCTCTGAGACTACCTCACCTTAAGATGAAATATGATAACTGTTCCTAGATTTTTTTTTATCATAAAACCAGGATGTAATATCATACAATATTAGTGCTATAAAACAATACTTATTTATATAAACACAAGTAGGATATATGACTGCTTTGAATTTGCAAATTTTGTGTCATTTGTTTTTATTAAATAAATCTATTCAAATGTTTTTCTTTATATTTTTACTTGGTAAGCTTGATAAATGGTTCACACCCGATGGAAGATGGCAAATACAGGGGACTTTCATCATGTTGGTTAATGGTTACTGTAACATTCTTTGATTTAACTAGCAATCATTTTATCTTATTTTAGTGAGAAACAATTCATTTTCCCAGCAAAAATCCAGTATAATTTTACTTTCATTGGTAATCACAAACTTTTTTTTTTTTTTTTTTTTACTAAATTTACCTTTACTGATCTTGTATATTTTTATTTTATTTTTATTCTATATTGATTTTATTATGAATTCAATTTTTTCTCTCCCTCTTTAGGAGAGAAGCCATTTGTATGTACATGGGAAAACTGCAATAGAAAATTCTCCAGGTCAGATGAACTGTCAAGGCATAAACGCACACACACTGGAGAAAAGAAATTTGTTTGCTCTGAATGCAACAGAAGGTTTATGAGAAGTGACCATCTTGCAAAACATGTGAAGCGGCATTCAAACAACAAGAAGGGACTGTTTTGGAAATCAGGAGAAAATGCTCCTACAAGATTAAGTATGGACTGTTTTTCAGTTTCTGGAACTGATACATGTCTCAGTACCTCAACTACTCCACTATTTCTTCTACCAGCCACAACATAAAACTGCTGTGTAGAGAAGTCATTAAAAACCAACTGTGATTTTACTGTATATAAAAACTGCATATTGAACTAAATATATATTAAAATGTGTGAATAATATAGTACTTTTGACAAAAGCAGCTAGAAATTAACTTATTAATACTGATTACTTTCAGTTTTTGTACTGCTTCGAAACATTTCACTTAGTTAATTAAAATCAAATGCTAATTCAGAATAAATCAATATAAATGAAGGATATTTGATTTCCCCTTGATGAACATTTTCATCTCCTTTGATAAAGTACTTCTAAAACAACTGAATTACAGCTGTCTGTAAGCAGGTATAAACAAACGGTGAAACTATTCTTCTCTTTCAACTGCTGTAATTTTCTTTTGTCTCCTAACAGCACGTAATATGTCTTTCATGCTGTGGCAGCAAAAAATACTCTTTTTTTTTTTTTTTTTTTTTTTTTTTTTTTCCCCTCTCCTTATTCCGGTGGTTATTTAATATTTTATTAGTTTCATAGATGTTAATCAGCAAAAGTGAGATGAATGTAACTTGCATTTATCAAGAATGTTGTACATTTGGAACCGTAGATGTGTACATAAACCTGGTGTTGTGCCGTAAATTAAATTAAACAATGTTGCATAAATTTGTGTACTGTCTCTCTCTTAAAAAAGAATTTTCGAAATACAGCAAAAACAAATTTTACATTTTCTTTTAAATGCATGAATTTACACTGAATTGCTAATTTAGCAGGCTGGCATAAAGTCTCAGATGCAAATTGATATTTTAATTCAGCATGCAAGTACCAATAAGTATGAACTAACATTGCATTCTTGTTTGGTTTATGTTGGTCTCAGCTGGATAACACACACACAGTTAACAAATTAACCATTAATAAAATAAAAATCAGCAGACATCTCTAAATAAATAAAAAAAAAAAAAAATCCAAGTTGAGATGGAGATGAAGATAGCATAATATATCATCCAAATAAAACCATTAGTCCATGCCATCAGTCATGGAACTCAGAGCATAGCTATGTCTCTTATGTGTTTGCATAGTGCTTTTGCAATTGTTTTAAAGTGTTTATGCAAAAAATTATTACCACTTGCTATTTTGTTATTCTAATATAAAAAAAAAATCAATTTCTTATAAACAAGCTAATCACATTAAGTAGAATTGAGTAAAAAGCCAATGACACAATGACATTACATTACATAAAAGGTTACCCCTAAACAAAAATAGCCATAAAAAGTAATAATCACATTAAGTTTTTAATATATTTGACTTTAGTTTCTCACTCAGACAACCTTGTTTGATAATGCACGGAACAAAATATTTGGGGGGGGGGGGGGGATTTTGTGAATCCTATCCATAAAAAGCTGTAAACCTATAGTACATTAGTACTGTAGATGATACAGCTGCTCTGCAGACTAAATGTAAATTTTTCAAGCTACTAATAAGCTGGATGGTCTCACATTGGTTATATGATTCTGATTCTGAAAAATTAGAAAACACTGATGTGACATGAATTTACACTGAATTGCTAACTTAGCGGGCTGGCATAAAGTCACAGATGCAAATTGATATTTTAATTCGGTATGCAAGTACCAATAAGTATGAACTAACATTATATTCTTGTCTAAAAAACCGGAATCTATACAGAAATTCAGTTTTTTCATCTTGCATACAGGCAAATTGGCCATGAGAACACATGCAATTTACAGACAAAAAATGGTGGTGGTAGCAGCATTGTGTTGGTAGTAATTCAAGGATTAAGTAGTGGAGCAGAGTGCCCTCCTAAGATGAGTCCTTGGAGGAGTTACATAAGGTTTTTAACAACTACTACATCACTAGAAAAATATAAATTCTTTTCAATCTGCAATAATGCAGGTGACATTCTTTAATGCTGCCATTTTAAGAATTGATACTGTCTAGTCTTCACCACTGCTACAGAATAGCATCCTTTTTTGTAATAATATGTTAAGTGAAGCCATGAGAGTGACAGATGACAGATAACTCTTCCATCTCTTGTTCCTAGATCCTAGACATAGTACTAGATAATTTTTTCTGAGTTGTTGAATTGAAAACCAGAGGTCTGGGAGAATTGATTGTTTGAAATTACAGTGAGAGCAGCCAGTGATATGATAGAAGTATTATGTCTGTAAATTGTATGGAGGAGATTTAAACCTGGGTCTTTCCAATCAAAGGACATCACTAATATTGAATGAGTCAGTTCTAGTAGAAAAATATTCTACCTAGTTCACAGATGAACTCTGGAACTTGCTCAGAGATTACAAAAAATATTCCTGTAGTCAGTGATTAAAACTGAACATATGAGTTTTCTAGAGTTATAGAAGTTGCAAAAATATACCAAATGGATTTTCATATGTTTGGTCATACAATTAATTTAGCACAAATTATATATGTATGAAGCATGTGTGTATAATTAAATGCATGTTTAGGTGGCACATGACATGATTTCATTGCTCAGTATTACTACTGCACACTGGATTTGGAGTGTGATCTCAAGAGCACAGGCTTCTCAGATTATCTAATACTTAGCTGGTATTAATGTACTATATAAGTTTACAACTTTTCTGTAAGTGGGATTATCATTTAAAAAAAAAAAATTTAAATATTTGTTCTTCAGTCAATTTTTTTTTTTTTTTTTTTTTTTTTTTTTTTTTTTTTTTTTTTTTTCCAACATGGATTTGTTTGCCAGACTTAACTTTGAGCTCAGCCAGGGATGTTGCATTAGTGTTTAGATTCCCTTTGACAGCTCACAAATTCTGCAAAATACTACTTGCCAAACAAAAAATTTGCTCACTTAATCTGTCTGATTAATTACAAAATGATCTATACCATTGTATAGATCATTTTGTAATTAATAAATAAAAAAGTTTTTCTTTGTTTTTATTTATATATTTAAATGAAAAATACAGTATTCTTTTTTGTCCAGTCAGCAGCTGCTTACCTGCTAGCAAAATCTACTTCTCAGAGGCAAGTGAGTGAGCATATTTGTTGAGGCCTCCTGCCCTATGAGGTACAAGGTGCCTACAGGTTCTTATTGTGTTATTATAATCTAGATTGATTTTCTTTTGTTGAGTATGAAACATATAGTGATGGACACATTACAGTGGCATTTGTGGAATACTTTGTCAAAATATCTTATCCATTCTTCTTGTACTCCAAACAGAATATGATAATTACATAATTTTTATTTGATACAATAAAAAAAATATATATATATATATATAATATTAGAGCCAGCATATCCCCTCAGTGTCACATATCTCCTGAGTTAGAGACCTACTGTTCATTTTACTGCTATAAACATAGCAATTAAATGATAGTTATGAAGATATTAAATTATAAACTAAACTTGAACCCCAGCTTCATTCTAACTAGGCTGGACATCAATACTGTCTAAGAATATTAGTATTAAGCAATAAAAATTACTTCCAAATATCGAAACTCAGTGAATTAAATGGTAATATATAAAGAAGACAATATTTGTAAAATACCTGAAAAACAGTTTTCCATTTTTGTTGGAGAATTTCAATTATAGGAGACAGATAAGCCATGCCTGTTATGGGTATATATATATAAAACCCACATAGCTGAGGGTTGTGTACAGAAGACAGTGTAATAATTTATCCAGCACACAAAAACAAGTGTTAACCTTTATTTTTCTGTGATCGAATGAAATGGATTATCTAGCCACCTTTGGTTATAACATTGCTTACATTTTAGCAGAATGTTTACATCTCCTATTTATGACTATATGCGTTAATTCAACATTAAATATGTTTCAATACCGATCTGTTTATTATTATTATGTCTATCCTTAGATGAAAGCAATCTTTAACTACAAAGGTACCGAAAAACAGTTCGATTCCCGTATTGAAATTTATAAAAATAAATGAAATAGAGAATATATGAAACATATAAAGTACTTCTCAAAATCATAAATGTATTGACGTTCTTCAAGAGCCAAGATACCTCGTAACGTTTTCATGCACATTCACCTAGTTCAATAGGTGAGATGGCCGGTACATGAACTTAGGTGTATTTTTTTATAAAATAAAATGTTTAGAAAATCGATATCGTAATGGACTCACTTCGAATATTATATTATATAAAGTACTTCCTAACTACACGTGCAGTTTTTGATTTTATTCAAAATGAACTTAAACTGATTGATTTCGTTCATAATTATGGTAACTGCGGACAGCATGCATGTGTTAAATGGCAAATTAAATAAATTACAATGTTTTATATTTGAGAGGGAGAAGAAAAAGGAACTAAGCATAAATATATCAAAGAATATCCTACCACAATTTCTGAAATCTATCGGATGTGTATATATATTTATTGCGCGCGCGCAAACTACGTCCACAGATGAGAAACCCTTCGACAATTCTGCGCATGTCAGCGAAAGGAGAATCCATTCCGATAATAGGGCAATCAATCCGTCTTGCGGGATGGGTTGTTTATTATTGCACATCGAAAAATAAACTTTTCTTTTATGAACATTGTAGTTTTTAAAGTAACTATTCTGCTGTGTGTGTATATATATATATATATATATATATATTAACATACAGTGGCGGCTCGTGGCTTGAAATCATGGGAGTGCTGCAACTTTCGAAATATACATACTGTAAGTACAGTGTATACCTGTTTGGATAAAATATAAAAATTATGGTAAAAAATAAACATTAAAAAATATTGTTTATTATCGATAAAATTATAAATTTGGTATAATTAAAAAATTACTTAAAAATAAAATATATTCTTTGTTTCATGAAAAAATATTGTTTATTATCGATAAAATTATAGTTTAGTATAATTCAAAATTAAAATAAAATCCATTATTATAACCCCAATAATGTTCTAAAATAAAATATAATTCAAAATTAAAATAAAATCTATTATCATAACCCCAATAATGTTCTAACATAAAAACTATATAACAAATGTCTTTAAATGTCCAAATATTTAAAGAGACGGAGTAAACACGATAAGCACTACGAACACAACTACTACTGGCGCAAACTGTATATAAACAAAAGTGGAACTGCACGTTTTCTATTCGAAAGTCCTTTCTATATTAGTCGCTGAATGATTTGTATAAGTGAAAAAAAAGTAGCATTGTTTCAAAAATGCTGGGTATAATACATATTCCAATATCCTGCCCATAATGAATCAAGCTTTAAATACTGGAATAATTCCTCAACAATGGAAACAAGGCCTTATTGTCCTATACCCCAAAAAGGGCACTCCTAATTGAATGGATAACTACAGAGGTATTTGTTATCAATCACAGTTAAAATTTACAATAGGATGATAATAACATAGAACCGTACTTAACACCACTTTTAAGAAAAAACCAAGTCGGATTTCTAAAAAAACGATGTACAATAGAACAGATACATTATTATTATTACGGGCGACTCCAAGGAGTCCTTAGACTCATCAAGGGAGGCCCCAAAAATCATGTCCATCACAACTATTTGACATTCACACAGTATTTATCATACGTTGCCTTGAACTCATTCACTGTCATAGCACCCACAACAGACTCTGGCAGCTTATTCCACTCATTCACCACTCTAAAAGTAAAAAACCTAGCTCTAACACTCTTGTCCAGCTTCCATGGATGTCTCCTAGTCCCACCACCAGTCCTGTTCTCAAAAATATCCTCTGAATTAATCCTATAGAAACCCTTCAGCAATTTGAATGTCTCAATCATATCTCCCCTTTTCTGTCTATCAACCAATTTCTGCAACCTATTATAAGGGTCATTCCATAGACCTGCTATCATCTTGGTCACTTGCCTCTGGATCCTCTCCACTTCCTCCCCATCAAGAAGAAACCTAGGTGATCAAATCTGGGCACAGTAGTCGAGATGGGGTCTTATCAAGACTCGATATAGAGGAACAATAACTTGCTTGTCTCTGCTCGTCAAAGTATTCTTCAGCATCCAAGTGATTTGATGAGCTGATTTAGCCACTTTTGCAATGTGTCCCCTAAACTTCAACTCCCTATTCAACAACACTCCCAAGTCCCTGGCCTCATCAGTCTCTTGGAATGAATCCCTCATCAATCACATTCATCAGAAGAAACATAGAAGGTTCACATAATAAAAACTTACCACTCATTTTAATCTTTATAGACTTCAAAAAAGCCTTTGACTCCATTAATAGAGAAGCAATGTTTAAAATACTCAGCTTCCATGGTCTACCCTCGAAACTCATACAAGCAATCTCAGCACCTTATAAAGATTACAATGGGACAGTAATTTTTAAAACAGAAACATCTGAATCATTTCCAGTGACAAGAGGAGTCCTGCAAGGTGATGTATTAGCACCTTATTTGTTTTTAATATGCTTGGACTACATCTTCTGGACCATCAACACAGAAGATCTTAGACCCGTAGAAAGAGTAAAGGATTTTCAATACCTTGGATCGTACATCAGCAATTCAGAAAACGTAAACAGCTGACTCTAGTCTTCCATAACAAATTTCCCCATCTGGAAATTATCATTAGTATCATTAAAGACAAAATTAAGACTATACCATGTAACCAGTAGATCCATCTTCTTGTATGGTTCTCAAACCTGGACAATAAGCACCAAAAGAACTACAGATCTAATTAACTCCTTTGGAACTACATGTCTCAGACTGATCCTTGGATACACCTCGACAGACTGCGTCACTAACTCTGCTGTGCTAAATCTGGCTAAGCAAGAACCACTTGTCAGTATAATCAAAAAACTATAACTCATATAGCTTGGGCATCAACTCAGATATCCTGAGGTCTCGTCCTTTTGCTGAGGAAGATCATGCAAACAATTTTGGCAATACATATGTGAAACAATCAGTAGGCCGAACTGCAAAACTCCATCTGACATCTACCAGTTAGCTCAAGATAGAGAGACTTGGAAGATCATAATTTGCAATTTTTAATTTTAACATAAATCCCTTTTCACATTATATCATATTGTGAATAAACTACGTATTTATGTATGTATGTATTTCAGAAGAGATGACAGCCGGAATCACGATCGTTATTAGGGCCTGGACAAGCATTTTTTGCTGTCTAAATTAAAATTATTTAAAGACGTTTCATGGTTGAGATACTATTTTACTATTCTATAAGCGAACTACCCCCCCCCCCTGGACATTGCCTTAGTGGCTTACAGCAGCCATGGATGTATTTCATTTGAAAAAAATATCTGTGCATGCTATTGCATGACTGTTTAGCTTTTCACAGTCCACACTTGAGAACTGACAAATGGAAGTCCACAGGTAACACTGAGTTCAGGATACGTCTAGTTGAGCCTAAAAATTGACAGGCAGTAGCTGACTGGATGAAAAAAGCTGAGCACCTCATCTCGCTATCAGACCTTAGAGACTCTGTATGTATATGGCTATTTCAGGATATACACACATGCAGAGCCTTCATGCTATGTATTCATAGGTGCTTCAGGACATAAACGAATTTTTATTGAAACACTGTAACAATAGATAACAATAGATATAACATCATTCACTGGTATGAGTCAAGGCATAGAATCTTCGTTCACTGGAAGTCACGTAACACGTTATATCATTCTGATGGATGAATTTGGACAGCATAATGGTTCATCAACTGTACATTATAATGATGTACAGATTTTTCTTATAGCATGGATTAGGATCTCTATCATGCAGCATGATTGCTAGAACTAACAATGATATTTTTTGGTTTCGAAATTAAACCGGAAAACATGTAAGAATGTTACATATCAATGACCGTCGCCTTGATCCATGCAAGGATTACTCACTAGCTGAGTACTACACAGTGATCGGTATAATCTTCAGTGATGCAAAGCTCGCTGTGATTGGGCAGTGAAACCCTGGAAAGATGTCACGTGTGGACTGACAAAGTACAATGTGCACTCATCAAACGAGTTGGGCGTGATGGTAACTGCCAATAATTAATGGTTATTCCAGAGTGCGTATTCGCAGTTAAGGGTAGTGGTTAAACATCAGAAGATAAAGTTTTGAATAATTCTGTATTTTGTATGCCCCAGCATAAGCAACACAACATTTATGGATTCCATTTATGGATTAAAAAAAAAAAAAATAGCCGTTTTGGCTTTTCATCTCATTTATGGATTCCGTTAAGTCATTTCCATACAACTGCAATTGCTTGCTGTTGTGGAAACATTTTATTTGAACATCAACATGATAATGCACCAAATTATACTATAATTTTCGTAGGTAGAAATGAGAGCATTAAGGTTAGAATGGCTATTATAGAATCCCATTTGATCTAGAATTTTTAAACCAGAATCATTTCACTGTTATTTACAAATGTAGTGATATCAGTGATGTAACCATTTCTCCAAAAATCCGCAATGAGAGAAACGAAATTTTCAATGAACTGAATGAGCTTGTTTTAGGTGTTCAACAGAATGGGTATTATTATTATTATTATTATTATTATTATTATTATTATTAAGAGAGAAATAATCACCACAGAAACCAGGAGACCAGATCTGCCCGCAGTAGTCCAAGTGAGGTCTTATCAAGGCCTTGTAAAGAGGCAAAATGACTTCCTTATATTTACATATCAAGGTTCGTTTTTTCAGCATTGCCATTATTCTCTGAGTTGTATTTACAATGTTTGCAATATGACCCTTGAATTTCAACTTCTTGTTGAAGTTCAAGGGTTCAATCCCTAGCCTGAGGGATCTCAGGTTAATGATCCTGACAAAGCAAAAGGTATATCAGGAATGAATAAGTTCTGAATGTATACGTTCCAAGTTTGCAACTTTATTTCTTGACGAAAAGAGTTTCCTTCAAACGCAATTTGCTTAGCGTAGTCTTTTGCCTTTTATCCTGTTGATTGCTACCACCGCGTTACCCCTTTGCGCGCGATTCGAAAATTTGAATTTCTACCCGCTTTCTCGAAATTGTCAGTTATATAAATTGCCACAAGCTGATTCGTCTGAATTTGCGGTTGTAATCTCCAGAAATAGTGTTCGTTCTTAGGTTTTGGATACCAGTGTATTTCTCTTCCTTTTCCAATATATCTTCATTTTTTTTTTTGAAAATGAGGTGACCAAATCTGTGCACAGTAATCCATATATGTCCTAATCAAAGAATTATACAATAACATATTTAATTCTGCATCTCAGTGTCCTATACATCATTGCCATAATCTGTTGTACCGTGCTCACAATTTTAGCAACGTATCCTTGGAACTGCTCACAACCACTTCGAGATCTCTTATCTCCCCCACCTCTTCTAGATATTCTCACCAATTCTATAACCCTCATCCCATTTTTGCTTCTCAAAATTTAAAACCTTACATTTCACAGCACTGAACTGGTAACTTCACTACTTATTCAGCTAGTGCATTTACGTTTTCTTTGCAAAACCACAACATATTCATAATTCTCCACAATTTTGATTCATCATCTGCAAGCAACTGTGTATCACCATTCGGACTTTTCCCAATATTATTAACATAAAAATTAAACAGCAATGGCTCAAAAACAGATGCTTAGGGCACATTTCTAGTGATTTTACACTTCTTGATATCACTCCTCCATAGACAACCTACTTTTACCCATTAAACAGTCAATCTCCAATCCAGCACACTAATCTCCATCTAACTCCATCAGTTCCAATTTGATTACCTGCTTGTCATATGGCACTCTATCCAATGCCTTTGCAAAATTTAAATATATCATTGTGCATGCATGATCCATATCCAATTAATTTGTCACCTTGTTATAACAATTAAGTAGATTACTAACAGACAGTCTTCCTTTAGCAAACCCATGCTGACTATCAAAGGGAATATTGCTGTTGTGAACCCATTTCTGAATCTTGGTCCTAACTGGTCTCTCTAACACTGCTGCAACTACAGACACCCAGATTGACCTATAATTCAAAACCTTAGTCTTATCAATTCCCTTATGAAGCAGAAGAATATTGCCTTAATTTCTGGCCCAGTGCAAGAAGTGAGTCTTGCACTGGGCCAGAAATTAAGGCAATAAATTAAAACGGTAAGCCAAAACTGTTGTTAACTCCCTAGAACATTCCATCAAAAACCTGGTGATAAATCCTGAAGTTCTATGGTCTTATTAACATCAAGTTTTCTCAGTTTCTCATATACCTTCTACTCAGTCACCTTCAGTGCCTCCTCCTCCGACATATCAAAAACCGCCCTACGATTTTTTAGCTTGATTAGTTAAATTCTGCTGATGCTGCAATTTTACAATTTTACTGAGTGGATCACTTTCTTCTTCCACTCTTTGTACTATTTATGCAAATACTTATTACCACTCATCTTGTGCTGCTTCCATAATACTTTGTTCTTCCAGATTGCATGCCTACTTGTATATTAATTCATTTCACACCTTCACCAGATAGTTCTTCAGCGGGGCCCAAGCAGTACCGTTTTCCTTTCATTCCGGTTCCTCATCCCATGATGCTACTGCAAGTTGTCTCCTTTATTTTTCTTAATCAGCAGGCTTATAGTTCCACATATATCCCTTTCTAACAGAAATCCAGGTGGTCACTTCATGGTTAATCTCAAACTGGTGGAAGTTTGACACATGATTTATAATATCACCATCTGATGAAATGATCAAATCCAAGATCTTTGATCCTCGTGTGCCCTTTGTTATATAATGCCGAAGATACTTGTCTCTCATAAATTCATTCTCTTTTCCCCTGGATGCTGTTTCTTCATTCCATTCTATATTGCTATAATTAAAGCTGTCCATAACGATCACTCTAGTCTTATTTACTAGTTGGCTGATTTTCCTATTCATTTCCTTCTCTCTGCCCTCCTCCTTACCAGGTCTATACCAAGATTCCCTTAAATACTGTATTTCATCGTACCCATCTGTACCTCATACCATAATGCCTTAAAACCGCTGTCACTATTTGATCCTTACAACTTCCCCTTAGATTGGTAAGACTCCTCTGCTACCATCATTAATAGTATTCCTTCTCCCTTTCTGCCCTATCTTTCAGGAAAAATTGTCATATTCGTCTATCCCTAATCCTCTCAAGATGTTATTGTCATCTAACCATGGCTTGCTTATTCCTAAAGTTCTGGCATTAGTAAACAAACTTAAAAAAATGATTCCTAGTTCTTGTTTAAAAAAGAGTCAAAATCATTAATGAAAGTAAAATTAAAATCAATTACATTAATTATTGAAATAGCAAAAATATCAAATACTTTAAAGTTAAAAAATTAACAAAATATCAGATTTTTTGTCTTGAACATTTCAGTCATGATTTGTGTGTGTGTGTGTGTGTGTGTGTGTGTGTGTGTGTGTGTGTGTGTGTGTGTGTGTGTGTGTGTGTGTGTGGTTGTAACCTGAAGTGTGACTGTGATGCAGAGGGAGATTATAAAAATTCGAATTCCCAATCTTATGTTTCTTTGTCCTGGACACTAAATATTACTCATAAAGATGTATCATAATCCTTTGGCACAGCTAGAGCTTTTGCCGCCCCTCTCAATACACACCAAAAATACTACAAAAAGTCAAAACGACATATAGGGAAATAAATTAAAACATTATGTTTATTTTTGAAGTAAAACTTTAATTTCAACATTCTAAAATGTTATTTTTCTTGCTTTTCTGTTAGCAAAATCGTCGATGACATTGGCGAAGTCTATCTCATAGTAATGTAGGGAATTCTTAATCAATTTTATTTAGAAAAACTCCTCTCACAACTAGCAATATTTACAGCAATTGTGAGGAAAATTCGCAGTAGTATTACAATATTTGGAAACGAGTTCTCGAGACTGTATTTTAGAATTAACTTCAAAAGTTCAAGAAGATCTAAAATGCCGCCCGGAGCGGACCCCCCGCCACCACCACTAGCTACGCCTGTGCTTAAATTTGGTACATTTAAGGTATTCAGAGGCGTAGCTATGGAGGGAGGGAAGGGGGGGATTCTCCCCTGGAGACACCTTGAACCTTTTTGAACTTTTGCAGTTAATTATGAAACAGAGTCTCGAGAACCTATTTCCAAATATTGTAACACTACTGCGAATTTTCCTCACAATTGCCGTAAATGTTGCTAGTTGTGAGAGGAGTTTTTCTAAATAAAATTGAAATGTAAGGAAGTTGATTTCTTTACGAAGTTCATCAGGAATTATTCACTTGGAATTATTTCTACTTTGGCACATAGAGCTCACTCTCTTCTTGAGGACCCTGATGAACTTCGGAAAGAAATCAATTTCCTTACATCTACCTTCAGACTGAATGGTTATTCTCAAAAAATTACTAAAAAATTCCTTTTCAATCCTCCTAGTCGCCATACTCAAGAAATGAATAATGTTAAAGGCAATACATCCATTCCATGCATAAGCACAGTTTCTCAAAAATTAGCCAAGGTTCTCAAAAAATATAACATTTGAACTTTATTTACTCCGCTTCCTAAGATCCGCTCCCCAGTGAGCCGTCCAAAGCCCAGCCATCACAATCTAAAATATCCCATTGTGTATAAGATATGGTGTGCTGTGATACTTTGGCCAGACGGATAAGTCTATTGAATTGTGTATGGAGGAGCACAGGAAGGACATCGCTTACAAGAGAACACGTGGCAGTGCTTTATCCAGCCATGTCCTTTTTTCTGTCAATTCTGATGATGAAAACCATGGCCATACAATCCTTTGGGATAGATCTAACAACATTTTACGTTGCCATGATGAACTGGAGAGAAAAATTGTAGAATCTAGAAAAATCACCCTCAATCCTGTACATTTAAATAATAATTTAAGCTATAACCTCCCAGACTATCATTCTGCTGTGATCAAATACTGGCACTCACGAGATGCCATACTCACGCACTCACCAAACAATGTGACCAACGAAGGAACTACTTTAAATACGTTAACTACAACGTTTTCAAGTTAAATATGTATAGTGACTTTCCTGTGCTATTCACAGTTTTTTTATCATGAATGTTTAAGGTTTTTTATTTTATAAAAACACCTGAAGAAGGCTGTAAAAAGCCGAAACTAGTCGTGTGATACTATTAAACCTTTTTTCTCGGTTTTCCTCATTCAATTCTTTTTAAAAATATGTTTAACAACCGAGTAGATGAACCTCCATGCAGATATATATATATATATATATATATATATATATTAAAAATAGATATCTAATGACTTTAAACCGAGATAAAATATTAAGTTTTAATGAAAATGATACAACTGGTTTCAGTCTTTTACAGCCTTCATCAGGTATCCACTAAAGGTAGAACACAATAATAAAAATTGAAGTTACAAAAAACTGAGAATTACAGGCAAAAATGCAATACATAATTGACACAAAAACGTTGTATTTTTCCAAGTTGTTCTATCCAACGCGTCATTGTTTGTTGCGTGCGTGCTTGCAAGTTCTCGTGAACGCCAGTATTGAGCAACTGCAGCATGGCTATCAGGGATGTTGTAACTCAAATTGCTGTTCAAATGTTCAGGATTAAGGAGGATTTCATTGGACTCCACGATTTTCCTTTCAAACTCATCACTGCAGCGAAAAATGTTTTCGGATTTATCCCAGCAAACTGGGTGACTCTGTAGATCATCATGAGGATTGTTTGAGAAAAGAACATGACAGGATAGCGCAGATGCATGTGATCTTTTATAGGAGATGTCTCTCTTATGCTCCTCTATACGTAGTTCAATAGATTTGTTAGTCTGTCCAAAATAAGGAATATCAATCGCACCATAACTTGTATACACCTGGATATTTCAGGTTGTGATGAATAGGCTTCGGATGGCTTATAAGACTTCAGGAAGTGTAGTGAAAAACGTCCTGATGTATTTTTTAAGGACTTTAGCCAATTTATTGGAGACTGAACTAATGTAAGGGATGGAGATGCTACCTTTAAAATTAATAGTTTCCGTAGTACACTGCCTAGGAGGATCCAGAAGAAATTTCTTAATCGTTTTTTCAGAATATCCATTTTGTTTATAGATAAGAGAAAGGTGATTCATTTCTTTTTGGAGCTCATCTGGTTCATTTAAAAGAGAGCGTGCTCTCTTTTAAATCGTGGAGTCCAGGGAAATCCTCCTTAATCCTGAACATTTTAACAGCAATTTAAGTTACAACATCCATGATAGGCATGCTGCAGTTGTTCAATACTACAGCATGCATATTCACGAGAACTTGCAAGCACGCACGCAACAAACAATGACACGTTGGATAGAACAACTTGAAAAAGACAACGTTTTTGTGTCAATTATGTATTGCATTTCTGCCTGTAATTCTCAGTTTTTTGTAACTTCAATTTTTATTATTGTGTTCTATCTTTAGTGGATACCTGATGAAGGCTGTAAAAGGCTGAAACTAGTTGTATCGTTTTCATTAAAACTTCATATTTTATCTCGGTTTAAAGTAATTAAATAACTATTTTTAAAATGTACCATAACAACCGAGTAGAAGCTCAGGAACACACACACACACACACACACACACACACACACACACACACACACACACACACACACACACACACACACACACACACACACACACACACACACACACACACACACACACACACACACACACACACACACACACACACACACACACACACAAAGAAAAAGCTTTAATGACTGATACCAAGAGAAAAAAAGATGACATGGTATATTTGAAAAGATACTATTAAATACATTAGTTTCGTTGAATAGATCAACATCTTCAGGTATCACAATCAAAGAAATATATAACAAATTACAGAGACTTAAAATTGTAATAACAGAACAAGTACAAAAAAACACAGTAGCGTGTTTGAAAACAAAAAGCGAATTTGAGTTCCAAACAAACGCATACTACGCACTGTTGCGAGTGCGCCAGTATTGAACAGAGGCAACGTGTGCGTCAGAGAGATTGAAACTTAGGCTGTTATTGATATGAGAAGAATCTAGAGAAATTTCTCTAGATTCGACAATCTTTCTCTCGAGTTCATCATAGCACACGTGGATGTTAGAAGTTTGAGTCCAGTTCACAATGTATGAGTTAAGTGAAAAGAGAACGTGGCTAGAGAGAGCGCTGGCTCTAGTCCTGTTATAGGAGATATCTCTACGGTGTTCTTCCAAACGTAGAAGGATGGATTTAGCAGTCTGGCCATAGTATGGCTTTCCACAATCCAGGAGTGTATGTACAAGATTTTATGTGAATGTGGAAAGCCATACTATGGCCAGACTGCTAAATCCATCCTTCTACGTTTGGAAGAACACCGTAGAGATATATCCGATAACAGGACTAGAGCCAGCTCTCTCTCTAGCCACGTTCTCTTTTCACTTAACTCATACGCCAACACGTTGTGAACTGGACTCAAACTTCTAACATCCATGTGTGCTATGATGAACTCGAGAGAAAGATTGTCGAATCTAGAGAAATTTCTCTAGATTCTTCCCATATCAATAACAGCCTAAGTTTCAATCTCTCTGACGCACACGTTGCCTCTGTTCAGTATTGGCGCACTCGCGACAGCGCGTAGTATACGTTTGTTTGGAACTCAAATGCGCTTTTTGTTTTCAAACAGGCTACTGTGTTTTTTGTACTTGTTCTGCTATTACAATTTTAAGTCTCTGTAATTTTTTATATATTTCTTTGATTGTGATAGCTGAAGATGTTGATGAATTCAACGAAACTAGTGTACTAGTAGTATCTTTTCAAATATATCATGTCATCTTTTTTTTTCTCTCGGTATCAGTCATTAAAGCTTTTTCTTAATATTCCAACCGAGTAAAAATGAATTCTGAAAAAGTAAAAAATAAATATATATATATATATATATATTTTTTTTTTTTCAGAATTCATTTTTACTTGGTAACCCTAATATATATATATATATATATATATATATATATGACAGAATGATCATTGACTCGGTTAACATACATAGTTTTATGAAAAAAATTGAATGACTAGAACCGAGATTTAATTAAAAAGGTTTTAATATAAACACACTACTAGTTTCGGCCTGTAACAGCCTTCTTCAGGTGACATTATAAAAGAAAAAACACTAAACATTGAGGGTTAAAAGACTATGAACATCATAGACAGTCTTTATACATAATTAGCATTAAAACGTTGTAGTTGTATTTGAAGCTGTTCTTTCATTTGTTGCATTGTTGGGAGAGTGCGTGCTTGCTGCATCACGTGAACGCCAGTACATGATTACAGCTGAATGATTATCCGGGAGGTTGTAGCTTAAGTTGTTATTTAGATGAACAGGATTGAAGATGATTTCTCTCGATTCCACAATTTTTCTCTCTATTTCGTCACTGCAACGGAAGATGTTTGTAGATTTTTCCCAGCAGACTTTGTGACTTTGGTTATCATCATTAGGATTAGCCGAGAAGAGGATATGACTTGATAATGCACTTGCTCGCTGTCTCTTGTAAGTAATGTCTCTCATGTGTTCTTCCATACGCATTTCGACAGATTTGTCTGTCTGCCCGAAATAAGGAATATCGCACTCACATAATATTTTATATACGCCAGGGTATATAAAAAATACAATATCAGAACCTTGTTCACTCCACTTCCAAAGATCCGTTCCTTAATTAGCCACCCAAAACCTTGTCATCATCAACTCAAATACCCTGGCGTATATAAAATATTATGTGAGTGCGATATTCCTTATTTCGGGCAGATAGACAAATCTGTCGAAATGCGTATGGAAGAACACATGAGAGACATTACTTACAAGAGACAGCGAGCAAGTGCATTATCAAGTCATATCCTCTTCTCGGCTAATCCTAATGATGATAACCAAAGTCACAAAGTCTGCTGGGAAAAATCTACAAACATCTTCCGTTGCAGTGACGAAATAGAGAGAAAAATTGTGGAATCGAGAGAAATCATCTTCAATCCTGTTCATCTAAATAACAACTTAAGCTACAACCTCCCTGATAGTCATTCAGCTGTAATCATGTACTGGCGTTCACGTGATGCAGCAAGCACGCACTCTCCCAACAATGCAACAAATGAAAGAACAGCTTCAAATACAACTACAACGTTTTAATGCTAATTATGTATAAAGACTGTCTATGATGTTCATAGTCTTTTAACCCTCAATGTTTAGTGTTTTTTCTTTTATAATGTCACCTGAAGAAGGCTGTTACAGGCCGAAACTAGTAGTGTGTTTATATTAAAACCTTTTTAATTAAATCTCGGTTCAAGTCATTCAATTTTTTTCATAAAACTATATATATATATATATATATATATATATAGATATATATATGTTTGCCATAATGTAAAGCACATCTCACTAAGAGATGTATACTGCGATACATTATGGGTGGGGTCACTACCCAGACCGGTTTCAACCTTTTTTGAGGTCTCCCCAGTGAGTAGCTAGACCCTAAATACCAAGGTTCTAGTAATACAGATCCTTATCAACTTTACCTATACAAGTTGCTACAAGGTGTTTTTTTGAATAAGAATCTCTGGAGGAGATATAGATGTAAAAAGGTTTTTTTTACCTTGGGAATAAAATAACCAAGTTTATTTATAAAATTACTTGGTAACCCTAATATACATTATTCCCAAGGTAAAAAAACTTCCAGAGATTCTTATTCAAAAACTTTACCTATACAAAAAAACTTGTATAGGTAAAGTTGATAAGGCTCTGTATTACTAGAACCTTGGTATTTAGGGTCTAGCTACTCACCGAGGAGACCTCAAAAAAGGTTGAAACCGGTCTGGGTAGTGACCCCACCCATAATGTATTGCAGTATACATCTCTTAGTGAGATGTGCTTTACATTTTGGAAAATACTAAGAATAGCGATCAGAGCTTTACCACCTTCACAACGAGTTGCCCTAGTATTGCACCACCTTTAGACTTGAACTACGTTCAGGCGCAAACTTAACTGTTTGCTTACTTGGGATTAGGAGTAAAATAACCAAGTTTATTTATAAAATTACTTGGTACCCCTAATATATATTATTCCCAAGGTAAAAAACCTTTTTTACACTTTTTTATATATATATGTGTGTGTGTGAAAAGTTTTTTTATGTGTGTGTGTGTGTGTGTAAAAAATTTTTTTATATAGCGGTGATTCTGTCCTATTTACCTATTTTTTTTATCTCATGTACCTGCCCACCCCTGTTAACACTTTCATTGCCAAGCTGAAAATTGGAATTTCGTGTGGTGGCCAAATTTTTAAAATTTTTTTTATTTAGTTAGCGACGTCCACGCGATAACGCGTGATAGGCCGTTTGGTGAGAACTCGCATCGCGTGATCGCGCGATATCGTTCATTGCCAAGCTGAAAATTGGAATTTCGTGTTGGGCCAACTTTTTTTTATTTTTTTATTTAGTTAACGACGTCCACGTGATATCGCGTGATTGGCAATGAACATGTTAAAAATGGTGAAGACAAATCAGAAGTCTATACCGCATCGGTCGTCGCACGGGTTACCAAGGGCCGCACTGGATGTTAGGCTTCCTGGACAGCCAGTGACAAATCGGCTACAGGAGCAAGATCCACAGAACTCGAAAGTATTTACTAAGAAAAAGTTGAGCATGGCTGAAAATAGACAAGTCATGCAGTGCTTCTACAGTTCAAACCCATCAGTTAGGGGATTTCAGAAACGAATGTTCCAACTTTGGCTTGAACGACACCCAAATTCTGAAATTTCATTCGAAAGGCTGATGCAGCAACGCAGCTTCATTATCAAACGCAAGGTATTTAGTGAACTTGAGCTGGAAGCACTGAAACCTCAAGCTGTAAAAGGAGACCGTATTGATCCTGAAGTGACCAAGAATATGAATGAAGCAGAACCAGATTCCAACGTGCAGAATGCTGAAAAATTTCAAAATATACAAATAGTTGAAAGGAAGCTATCAGATAAGGAACAAGAACTCGCACGAAAAATTATCGAGCAAATGAACAGCAACCAGGAACGAGTTAGACTTCCAGTATTGAGACAACTACCTCAACAAAAACTGAAGGAACTCCTACAAGCAGCCAATAAAGCTGCAAGGGATATTCCTACTGGAACTATTGGGCAAACGAATCAACTTATGTACTCAATAGCCTACGTCGTAACATCTGAATAAGGATATAAGATTAGTGAACCCAAAAGCAGTAAGGCTCAGGAACCAAAATGGAAGCATCGGGAGAATAAAATTCTTAAATTCAGACCAGATGTGAGCCATTTGAAAAACCTTAAGGAAAAGAAGCTGAAAAACACAAAAATCCGAAATAACCTCATAAAGAGATATAATATAATACTGGAACACGACCTATTGATGAAGTAATAATTAAGGGGATACAAATCCCTTGTTGTTCAACTGCCAGTAAGCAAAACTCTAAGAGCGAGAACTACGAATCTATGAGTTTCATATATATATATATATACCGAAAAACTATCGGCTAATCCAAGTGTAAATGACCACTTGGTAGTACAACACCAAGGCAACTCGAAGGAAAGGTGGAGCAAACTCCCTCACTATCCTTGATATTTTCTCATAATGTAAAAACACAGCCCCTAGGAGATGTAATACTGTAATTACATTATGAGGGGAGGTCACTACCCAGACCGGTTTCAACCTTTTTTTGAGGTCTCAAAAAAACCCATACTTTTTATGTAAAAAGTATGGGTTTGAAGTATCTAAAGACTATTGGAAGCATAAAGTTCACCAGAAAGTGGTTGAGAATGAAAAAGCTAAAATACTCTGGGATTTCAAAATCCAGACTGACAAATGCTTGGAATGTAATACACCCGATATCACAGTGGTTGAAAAAAGTGAAAACAAGGGTGTTACGTTTATCGAAATATCAGTACCAGGAGATAGTCGGATTGACAACAAAGAAAATGAAAAAATTACAAAATATCGCGATTTGCAAATCGAAGTTGAACGAATCTGGCAAAAGAAAATGAAAGTTGTTCCCATAATAATAGGTACTTTAGGCGCCATCCCTAAAACATTGAAAAAACATCTAGAAGCACTCGAGTTAGATGGATTAAAAATTGGGCAGCTGCAAAAGGCCACTTTGTTAGGTACAGCTTTCATTTTCAGAAAGTATTTCCACAACTCACAGCACTTGGGTAGGGCTCGAATTAGCGGAATATAACCAGCCTTTTCTTAAGACTGAGGAAGCAAATCAAGCTTGGATGAATATTATATATATATAGCATCATACATCTCTGCAGGGGGATGTGCTTTGCATTAGGGAAAAAATACTAAGGAAAGTGATCGGAACTTAATCCATCACCTTTACCACGAGTTGCCTCAGTCTTGTACTACATGCAAGAGTTGCTCAGTCTTGCACTACGTACTGGCCCAAACATGACATACTTGTGCTTACTTGGGAAATAGGATTAAAATACTTGAATATATATATATATATATTCAACAACATACCAAGTAATGTTATATAAACTTGGTTTTTAATCCTATATATATATATATATATATATATACATACATACATACATACATATATACATACATACATACATACATACATACATACATATATATATATATATATATATATATATATATATATACACACACACACCTTATACATTTTACAGACAGTAAAGTTTGGGAAGATTTCGGAGTACATCCATATGGATTAATCTAATCATGCTTATCAGTTAAATTGTATTTATGATGCCCTTCTGACTTAATGCTGTTATCGTTATCATGTTCAAAGGACAGTTGTACGATATAATGGTATTGAAAATGGTTGCAACCAGAAGCATCTGTAGCACTTTTTCTGATGAGAATCAATTTTAGGAAACAGAATGGGATCTGGTGTTCTCGTTAATTTCCCAAGGGTAGTTGTTCCTCTGATTTCGACTTTTATCAGTCTTGTGACTCAAAGATAATTCCTCAGCAGGAAGTGTTTTGTTTCGCTATAAATACTGGGATTACAACGAGCGCGTGACTTGTCTGCTTACAGTTTTTATCGTTTAGCACTTAAATTCTGAAAATAGTTGACATGATGAAACAAAATTTATTACTTTTTACCAGCTTAGAATTTTTTATATATTTCTGTAAGTACTGTATTTGTTTTTGCAGTTAGTTTTTTTAGTTTTGTTTTTGCTATTTTCTAATTTCTGGGAAATCTCTATTATAAAATGAAAGAATATGCACGTGTTTTGATGTAGCAGCGTGATGTGGTGACATAATACTTTTATGTCACCACATCACGCTATTATCAAACGTTAATTAAAATTGTCATTACATTAATTAAAATGTCATAAATTTTTATTTCTTTTAACACAAAATGTCAGATCATTCTGGAAAATAGCACGTTTCGCGATAAAAGGAGAGAGGATTGATATATGAATTGGATAATTTCAAAGAAGTGGAAGAATTTTTTTTTTAGAAAAACAAGTGCTCAGTCATTTAAAAATCATTAAAAAAACGTGATCTTCGTGAATGGGAAGCCCAACCCGAGAGAGAGAGAGAGAGAGAGAGAGAGAGGAGTTGAAGAAATTGGACTGCTTCTTAAAGAAAAATTCATAAGATTTCAAGATCTAAATCTTTGTATGCATATGAGCTGCACTTACTGATCAAATGCTAATCACTAATCTGCATTGAAATAAGGGATTTAACAATTTTGATACTTTAAAATGTTGCAGAAGAAATAGGTGCAACTGGTAAACGATCCTATGCATCTTGGTGAGATCTATCATCTTAGTGTTAATGTGGTACTTAATATTGTGGTATGGTTTTCTGTTATTTCCTTTCTTAGTTAAAGATATCCTGCAATGGACAAATGTTAATGTCGAATGCAAAGTCTTGTATCTTTTTTTACTGCCTTTTATATGCTAGTAATTTTGTGTGACAAATTAACTTTACCCAGAAAAGATAGTATCGCCATGAACTTATCATGGCCATACTATCTTTTCTCCCTAATTACCACTTTTCTCCCACAACTATCAGTGTTTATATGGAAACTTGAGCAACACATCTAGACTCATCTACTCTGAAACAAAGTTTGACATGGATCATATTCTTAATTTGCAGCCCATGGCTGCAAAACTAGTTTCTCAGTCACCTAAACAACCAACACATATACAGTCATATTAGACGACAACCAAAATGTACTTCTGTTTCTAGCCAAACTTGTCACTTATTTTATTTTATTTTGTTTATTTATTTTTTTAGATTTATAACGTGTTATAAAATGTAACTATCATAGAACTCGCACTGTTAGGATTCAGGGGCTTGGGCTCACATCACTGAAGACCTGAAGGATATTTATTATTATTATTATGACACTTCCAAGGACTCATTAGCCTGGTTACCTACTTCTCTTTAAAAAAAGTTGGAGCTAAAGGAGCTCTGTCCACTCTTTTGGGAAAACAAAAGGCACTAGAGGATATATAATTGGACCTGCATACAAAAGGTAACAAAACCTATACCACATTAGTGCCATGTGTGGACAAGAGAGCAAGAAAAAAATAAATCTGTTCATGTATTTTTTGAACAGTCTCTCTTTCACAGGCCTTGGGGAAGACAGTGAAGGACACTGTTCTAAAGAACAGAAGTAGACGTAATGAAGGAGGAATTGAACTTGATTTAGTATGTTTGAGGCTTAATGCTGACCAGCAGCTGTGTTTTTGCATTCTTGGAAAATAATGGAGGAATGATGTTGGTTCAGTAGAACATTATCTAGAAACCCATAGAAGAGACATAAGGCAGAATGAAGGGTTACCAGTTAATCAGATTGCCCTTTTCTGGATAGCATCAAAACATTCTTAGTGAGGTTTGCAATGCACCACACTTTTGGATTTATGTGCCACATTCAGGTATACAGTTGTAAAAATATTATCTAAAGTTGGAAAGTACACCTAGTGTTTTGAAGGCTGAAGAGTAGCTTTGGCTGATATGTGTTTTTGTCAGGAAAGACTAGAGGTGTAAGTCAGCCCAAGAAGAGAAATATCTTATCTGGAGAACTGGGTATTATGAAGAGTAAGGGAGGGAAGTGAAATGAGATTTTTTTTGTAAGAAATAGACAAAACTATTTTGGTAGCATTGAAATTTGGTCATCCTTGCCCCACTGAACAGTAGGAAGGAGATCAGAGTTATCAAGGTACTATGGTCACTCAAACAAAATGGGAAAAGATAAATTAGCAAAACAGATGTTTGTTTTCTGGATAGAAAAAGAAAGCACAAGATTTAACAGAATGGGAGATTCAACAAATAATATATAATTTCGAAGAAAATTATTGATAGGAAGCTAGTAATGATAAGCATATAGTGCTATCATAGTATCCTGTAATTCCTTTATACCACTTAGGAATTTGATGTGATATAATGTCAGTTTACATTTTCAAAATTGTCTGTCTCTCCTTTATATATATTTTTATTATTAGGATATAACTTTGCAATGCCACCTGGCTGCTCTCGTCCAGCTGCAGTGATCAAGCAGGTAGAGAGAGAGAGAGAGGCAGATACTTTTGCAATCACAAATGATGTCACACAAATTGGCCATATCCCCACCAGAATACCAGATGATCCCAACCACTCCCCAAACACTTTGGATCTTTTCTTCACAGTGACCTTTATGCATACACTGTGAATATTGTCTGTCCTCTAGGTAATGTAGACCACAATGCAATGCACATCTCTTCCCACATGGAACAACACATACACAAACCACAAATGCTTACATGTATAGCATTACCTGAAAGCCAAGTGGAACAATCTTTGCAACTTTTCTCCCTCATTTCCTTGGTCCGATTAATGTTTGTCATTCATTCAGCACCAACATAATTCTCATCAGCATGAAACAGAATGCATCACCAACATAAATCTCATCAGCATGAAAATATTTATTCCCTGCTCTACCTTAAATTCCCATATCCTGCTAAGCCTTGGTTCTCACCAGATATGCCAAGGCTGTACAAAAGAAGAGTCATGCATGCTGCCTGTCTTGCATCCAAAACTTCATTTTCCTATAACTGCCTACACTAAAGCCCAGAATAACTGCAAGAAAATTATCACCACATCGAAAACTGATTTTGAGAGAGCTAAAAGCAGAAAACTTGCATCCTATCCAAAGGGCAGCCATGCCTTCTGAGCTCTAGTCAAAGCTATTGGTTGTAACTTTTACCCAACACTACTCCCATCACTATTATGCTCAGATGGGTGTGATAATGATGGGAAAATGGTGAAAAAAACCAACCTCCTGGCTTCTTACTTCTCCAAATTGGCTGATCATGGTAAAAATGCCCCCACCATTCCAAACACACAATGGTACATTTAACCTTTGACAGAAAGAGATCAGAACAATTTTGTTGAAATTGGATACCAGAAAAGTCTCTTGGTCCTTATGGCATTCTTCCAATTGTTCTAAAAGTCTGTGCGCTAGAGTTACTCCCATTCTATGCTGCATATGTACACTTTCTTATTCCACTAATATTTATTCTGCAGTCTGGAAACTAGCTCATATATAACCATTCTTAAGAAGGGTGACAAATCTTTACTTCAAAGTACTACCCAATTTCTCTCATCTTAATTCTTTCTAAAGTAAATGGAAAGAATCCAACATCCAACTCCTATGCTACCTTGAAGATTAATAAATGACCAACAGTATAGATTTGTCACTGCCAATCAGCAGGGGATCTGCTAACCTATGTCACCCATCTCTGAACAAATACCATTGACAGGTTTGGTGAATCTCAAGCTGTTGATATCTCCAGGGCATTTGACAGAGTTTGGCACAAAGGTCTATTGAGTAAATTTCTATCATTTGGCCTTTCCCCCTGACTTCTGTAATTGGGTAGCCAGCTTTCGGACTTGCTGCTCACTTCAAGTGATGGAGTATGGCTCTTTATCTTTTGTTTATGAACTAAAGCTGGGGTCCCAGAGGTCCCTGTTTTTTGCCACTCTTCTTCCTTCTATACATAAATGATCTAATCTACTCCAGCTGACTGCCATTTCAATACACAGTTTTGCTGATGACAACATATTGCACTCCTTTTGTTTGATAACTCTTGCAATGCACAAATCACTACAACTCTCAGAACTCTTAACTCTACTTCCTTAAATTCAGATTTTCAAAACATTCATCAGTGGGGTTTGGATAACCTTGTCAACTTTAATATGCAAAACAGCTCTTCATTATTTTCCACAAAAAAGAATCCTTTTCTTCCAAACAAGTAGAAAATGTTGTGTTGGCAGTTCATGTCATGTTTAGCAGTATTGATTCACAACACAAGAATAATAAGAAAATAATATTTATTTAACTTATTTGCTGGTATTATATCCAGCATCTTCAAAGCACATCTACCTCGGAGAACATAAAAAAAATACACGCAGCACTATTGTTATAGCAAGTTGGGACTAGCAGACCATGCCTTGGATACTCCTTTGCACAGAAGCAAATGGAAGAAAACAAGAGTGCTACACATAAGTCACAATCAGGGAGATTATTTTTGAAATCAGCAGCATCTTTAAAACATTACCCAAACTTCAACAAGTATGGCTGCATCAATTTACCAAAAATCTGGAAGAGTCATTTTAAGATTAAATTAATACCTTTTTCTCTCTCTCTCTTTTTATCCAACAATAGACGGTGTCAATTAGGACTCTAATTCCTTGTGTTGTCAGTTACAATTTTTTAAACTAGTCCCACTGTTACCTGAATTGTTGCTGTTTGTCTACTGTGACAAACTGATTTTGGTGCTCTGAAGATGTTGGATATAATACCAGTGAAATATCAGCAGATAAGTTAAATAAATAGAAATTATTTTCTTATTATTCTTGTGTTGTGAATCAATACCATTAAACAAATTGACCTGTTCTTCCAATCTTACCCTTGACAATACTCAAATCTGTTCAAGGTGATATTTATCTTTATTGAATAAATCTAACTGCAAATATATCTTGGCACAAGCATATCACAAATATTACCTCCTCTGCGTCGAAAAAATTTATGCTTTCTCTTTTGCTTGAGGTGTTACTTTAACGCCAAATATATAAATCTATACAAATCACAAATCTACCCAATCATTGAATGCTGCTCTCACATTTGAGGTGGTGACCCTAAGTGCTCCCTAAAAATATTGGATTCTATATTGATGATGGGGAAGAGAGACTGACTGTAAGTGAGCAAGAGGTGTATGGGGAGTTGAGCAAACTAGATGTAAATAAGGCTGTGGGACTTGATAATATATCACCATGTATTCTGAAGGAATGTGTCAGGGAGTTGACGCTGGCCTTGACATATTTTTTTAATACGAGTCTTGCACTCAGTCAAGTTCCTAAGGAGTGGAAGGAGGGCAAGATTGTGCCACTTCATAAAGGAGGTGATAGAACTTAAGCATCAAACTATAGGCCTATCTGTGTGCGTGTTAGGTGTTCTAGTTTAGTTGTCGGAGAAGCTTGTGAGAACTAGGATTCAGAATTGGGTTGACAACAATGGTATTATATTTTATGGACAGCATGGATTTTCTAAAGGAAGGTCATGTTTTAGTAATGTACTTACTTATCAATAAGGTGACTGCTTCCATGGACAGAGGAGAAGGATACACAGTGATATACTTAGATTTTGCAAAGGCTTTTGATAGATTACTGCATGATAAGTTGATAGTCAAACTGGAGTGGGTGGGGTTGGATATTAGATTGGTGCATTGGATTGAAGACTGGCTATCTGATAGGTATCAACAAGTTGTGTATTGGGGAGCAATATCCAGGAATAGGAAGCTACTAGTGGTGTGCCTCAGGGGGTCTGTTTTAGGGCCATTGCTGTTTAACTTGTATATTACTGATATTGGTGAAGATTTGGATGACTATATTCAGTTGTTTGCAGATGATATAAAGTTGGGACGAACCATGAAGAGTAGAGAAGATGTTGTGGCCTTACAAGAAGGCTTGAATAAATTGAGTGATTGGGCACGGGAATGGGGATGTGAGTTCAATGTTGCAAAATGTAAGGTTTTAAAATTTGGAAAAAAAAATGGGATGCAGAAAATATGCTTGGTGAGGATATATTATCAGAGGTGGAGGACATAAGTGATCTCGGGGTGATAGTGGATTAGGATCGGAAATTTAGGGTACATAGCCAAAATTGTGAAGACAACACGAAGGCTTCTGGGAATGATGTGGAGGACACTGACTTGTAGAAGTAGGGAGATTCTCGTTCCATTGTAAAGGCTTTGATTAGGCCACACATGGACTGTTGTGCCCGGATTTGGTTACCTGGTTTTCAGAAGGATGAAGTGATGTTGGAAAGTGTCCAGAGGCAACTGACTAAGGTAGTTTCTAACCTCTGGAATGTTGAGTATGAGGAAAGATTGAGAAGATGCAACTTGCAGAGTGGACATGAGGAGGAGGGGAGATATGATAGAGACCTACAAGTTATTAAGGGGTTGTTATAGGATCAATGCTGGATAGGTTCTACAGAAAATAGTGGGAGATCAGGAGAGAACCAGAGGTCATCCCTGGAAACTGTATAAAGAGGGTGTGAGTAGGGGAGTGACAAGCAGGTTTTTTTTCGTGCAGAGTTGTGAATGATTGTAATGCCTTGCCTGAGAGTGTGGTGTCTGCAGAAAATTTGAGTGTGTTTGAAGCACAGTATGATCAGCTGTGTGTTTGATAAAAGGACCTTCTAGATGAGTCTTTGACTCCATGGGGTCTTGGGTAGTAATAATAATAATATAGAAAAAAACAGTTAAAATTGATTGACGATCTCTCTCTCTCAAATACTCTGCTCACATGTGTTCAGAAGATCCACAGTGTGCATCTTCTGTCAATATTTCTGTGCCACCGTTGATCAGAATTAGCATCAATAATTCCCCAATAAAAGTGTGCAGCATTTGGATGGATTTGCAACTCTAAACCCACAGAACAAATTTCTCTTCTCCTTTGTTCATTCCTTTCAGTGTTACCCTCTGGAAAGTCTTCCATCACTTGTTTTCCCAAGAAATACTATTCACAGCATTTCAAGTCAAATGCAGACAAGTTCGTTATTGCTCATCCATGGTACTAGTGGACTATAGGCTAACCAACCTCTCATGGATGAGTTTTCCCCCTTAAAAAAATCCTACTAACTCAGCTATTTGGTCTTCTAATGGGTTGGTGTGAAGGTATGTTGTTAAAATGCCAAGTTTCTTTATTGTCTTCAAGACAGTTGTAGTTTTAAATATACCATATTCTCTCTTCATCTGCCAGCCGGTAAATATAAAATCTTACCACACATTAAATATGTGCACATAGTTATCATTTCATATTTCATTTACTCTGTTAAAGATCCTTATGTTTATTAGTTTCATACATGTGGTGGTCCCATCCCCTTTTATTATTTTTTTTGGGGGGATTTGTTAATTACTAAGTATTCATTTTATTATTATTATGTGACACCTCTAAGGAGTCCAAGAACTCATCAAGGGAGGACCTACTCTACAGCTCTCAATCTTCACCACTCAATCCACCAACTTCAGCAAACCTCATCATCTACCTCCATCCACTGTCCACCACCACTAGTATTTTTTTTCACAGACAATCGCAAACATCCATGCACCCGACAGAATTTAAATCCACAGCCTTTTTGCTGGAGAGCAGATACGCTAACCACTTGGCCAACCAAGCTGGCTATAATTTAATCTTCTTAATACCATGAATTAACACATATGTGCATTTCTAAGTAACAAAAAGTTGAAAATTTAATTGGCAATCTGATAATCAGAAGGCAGACAGTAGAATAAAACTGTCTGCTATAATTTTGATCAGAATTGTTGATTGGATTTTAAACAGTATAAAAGTGAACACAGATTGATAAGAAAATAATTTTAATTGACTTAATTGCTAATATTTTGCTGATTCTATCCAGTATCAGAGCACACAAACAAAGTTTGTTACAGCAGGGAGACAACCACAATCTGGTATAACAATGAGACTAGTATGAGCAATTTAGCGTGCAACACAAAGACTAAAGTCCTAATTAGGCACCATCTAACTTGCAGGAAAAAACAAACTAAGAGAGAAAGCAGGTATTAATTTGGTCTTAGGATCACTTTCTCCCAAATCTTTGGTAGATTTATATAGCCATACTTGTTGAGGTTTGGAGTATGTTTCAAGGCTTCTGTTGATTCCAGGAACAACCTCTCTGACTTGTAAAAGCTTCTATGTAGTACTTTTGTTTTTTTTCAATTGATCCTGTGTGCAAGGGTATCCAAAGCATGGTCTGCCAGACCCGACTTGCCATAGTAAAGTGCTGGATATACTTTTTGTATTCACTGAGGCGGATGTCCAGTTCTTCCTGTCTGTCCATAGTAGGCTCGATGACATGAACGGGGCACTTCATAGACTCCTGGATGTGATAAAGGAGAGAATCTGTCCTTAGGTGAACGGATAAGAGTTGCCAATTTCACATAAGGTTTAAATATGGTGCGTAGTTTGCATTTGTTAAGCACTCTAGATATCTTTTCAGATGTGCCTTTAATGTATGGGATGGTGACAGTTTTGTTGTAGTCTTCTGTGGTAGACAGTGGGGGGGGGGAGATTTCTGGGGAGCATTTAGTATTTTATCTATCTTATGGGGATTATAGCCATTGGTCAGGAAGATATGACGTAAGTGAGAAAGTTCAGCAGTGAGAGCAATGTCATTGGAACAAATTAACCCATAGAGCTAGAGCAATTTGTTCCAATGACATCGCTCTCAGTGCTGAACTTTCTCACCTACGTCACAACAAAGCTCATATGGTAGAGTCAAATAAATTTATATGGAATAAGAGAGAAATTAAATGAAACAGTACACTAACATTGTACAAATTATAATTAAGGCTTCTTTCAACAAAACTAAACTGCTACAAATGCAGATTATCTTTTGTGGGCTAACATCAAGACACTTTCTTATCTCCAAGAAAAAGAGTACTGTAACAATCATTTGATCTTCTCAGACTAAAATGACAACTATATCTTTTTTTTTAGATTATCCTGCACACTATTAGGATTTTAGTTCAGTTTGATTCAGGATTTAGTTCAGGATTGATTTTAGTTCAGTTTGCTCTAACTAAAGTAAACACTCTTGCTCTTAACTGAAAATAACAAATTGGTTAACTGGTTGGAGGGGAAAAAAAAACTTGATTCTGTACCTTAACATGGCCTGGTTGGCAGATTGGTTAGTGTATCCATTCTTCAGCTAAAGGGTGCAGGTTCGAATCCTGCCTGTTGGCATGGATGTTTGTGATTATCTGTGAAAATACTAGTGGTAGTTGGTGGTGGATGGCGTTGGTGTAGATCAGTGGTGTTCAACCTTTTTTACTATGTGAGCTACTTTTCTATAAAAAGTTATTCGGCGATCTATTCTCTTATATAGATCACATTCCCTCAACCTGATATCTCATTATGCACAAATAAACAACTAAAAAAAAAATACACAACTAAAAACTTTTTGTGTATTTAAAATTTTATTTATCACTTTTAATTATTTTAATACAACAAATATATTGGAATAAAATATTTATTTCTCTATTTTGGAAAACTAAAGTTAGAAAAAACAACAGATTGATTACAAACTCACAAGTTACAGAAAATGCTGGTTGACTAAAAAAAAAAAAAAAAAAAAAAATTAATGTGAAATTTGGCATTCTTTGGACCTCGCAATATTTTCATAGTCAAGTTGATATGAAGAAGTGGCCAATCGCAGACAATCATCTAAATGATCATTTGTAATTTGGTTTCTTAATTGATTTTTTATGACAGTCATATTTGAAAAAGTGGATTCTGACAAGTATGTCAATCGAAACATGACAGAATTTTTCGTACAACATCAGTTAATATTGGGAATTTTTCATGTGCATACTTCCAAATGACTTCATTGTTTATTGATTTTAAATGTAAACTATTCTGAATGTTTATTATCTCAAGTTCTGCTTCAGCTTGATTTATATCAAACAGCACACTAATTTTATTTGAAATTTCTGTGATGTTCAAGTTTTCTTGAAATGGATTATTGATAAAAGATACAATCATTCCAGTTTTATTAAAATCTCTAAATCTTGAATTTATTTCTTCCTCAACTAATTCTATTTCACGAATAAATTCTTTTAAATCATAGCGAAGCATTTCTTGATTTTGTTCAAAAAATTTTAATAAATATGGGAGATGTCTAAATTCGCGGTCATTTATGTTTTTCTTTAATAAAAGTATTGTTGGAAAGTTTTTATTGAACTTAACATGTCAATTAAATTTTTATCTCTACCTTGTAACTCTAAATTTAAATTGCTTAATTTCGTACAGAAATCTACTAAAAATGATAAGTGTAACAACCATCTTTTATCACTCAATTGTGGATAAATATCTCCTTCTTCATCAAGAAAATTTTTTATATCGTTAATTAATACAAGAAATCTTTCTAAAAATTGACTTCTGCTGAGCCAGCGAACATTATTGTACAACTGAAGTTCCCTATCATCATCTGCCTGTAATTTAAATAACTGCCGTTGCAGGGCTTTTCCTCGAAAAGAATTTACAATTTTAAATGTAATATCCAAAACATCTTTTGTGTTTAATCTTTTACTACACAGTACTTGTTGGAGTATAATACAGTACGTTAAAAAATCTGGATATTTGTCATCGTTTTTACATAATGAAATGAAGCTTGATTTATTACCTATCATTGCAGGAGCACCATCAGTAGTAATAGACACAAGTTTTAAAAAGCAGAAGTTTGTGTTGTTTCAAAAATTCATCAAATGCCGAAAAAATGTCTTCTCCCCTAGTCCTTCCCAATAATGGTTTTCAAAAGTTCTTCTTACTTGAATAATCTTGAAATACCATGCGAATAAATACCATTAACTGAGCAATATCAGTGAAGTCGTGGATTCATCAAATTGTAATGAAAATGCAACACACTGGTGAATGTCTGACATTAGCCTGGCCTGGAAACTTTTCTCTGGCAATTGGAACTCTTCCTTTTGGCAATTTGAAACCTTGTCTGCGGCCTAGAAGTAGTCTCTCTCTCTAGCAATGTCTCGAACCAAGAAGCTCCTTTCTGGAAGCAGGAAAATCCTCTCTCAAGCAACATGGATCCGGGCTGTCTCTCTGACGACGACTCTCGACCCGGCAGCCTTCTCTCTGACAGCAATTCTGGAACTGGGACCCCCCTTCTGCTTGCTTCAGTCAGTCCCTTTTTATTAGGCTACTCTGAGACCTCGCATGAAGTTTGGCAACCCCCAAAGAATCGGTATGAGTCTTTCATCTTAAGTTTCAAGTTCAGCATGCCTTTTGTTCTCCTCCGCTTTCTTTTGATTGCAAGTTGCCTACCATCGGAAAGTTGTTTGAACTCTTTCTGACTGACTTCGGAGATGTTTACACTTAGAGCCTGCAAGCCTTTCTCATAAAAACATTGCCTTTGTTTTTAACACTCTAACATATTCTTATTAAATCAGTATATATAGTTAGCTTTAAAAGAGTTATTTACAAAAACATCTAATACAAATTATACCCAGACAAAGTTTATTTTTTTACAACATTCACATGGGACTTAACCTAAATAAAAAATTGATATAATGTGCTTTGGAATATTTAATATTTAAGCTACAATCGAATTTTTACACTTTGCTTATAATCGTATTCACTCAGCTCACTGTTTGACTTCCACTGATCCAAATTAATTCATTTACCCGGACTTATAAGAAAATTACTGATTTGACAATTTTAACGAGAAATAAATAAACAATAACAATACACCTAAAGCGAATTAAAAATAATACAAAATAACGATAAATAAAATATTATGTTTTCAGTTTTAATAAATTTGTAAGTAAGGAGGAATACACAAGAGATCGACCAAAAATCGCTCCCTGGTCAATCCCGATCGACAGGTTGAACACCCCTGGTGTAGATGAAGGTAGTCGCAGTTCTTTGTAGTTGATGGAGAGTTATGGAGTAGGTGCCCTCCCTTGATGAGTTTGGACTCCCTGGAGGTGTCACATAGTAATAATAATTAATAAACTTAACATTACTATTAACACATATAACTGCTACTACATAGTAGAATTTATCTTTTTTTAAATGGTCGAGGGATTAGCTGTGTTTTCCTACCAGGATCTTGGCTGACTAGCCATCAGTCATGCTTGTAGCATGTTGAGCACAGTTAACCCTGGGATGGATTTCCATGGTGGACTGGCAACCTACAGCATGGTCAAAAACCCTGGTGGAACTGATATAGATGGCAGTGCCAATATTTCGGTGAAGTCCGAAGGTCATACCCAGGAAGTCTTAGTATCATGCCTCCACGTGGACCCTCTGGGAAACATGGTGTCGTAATGAGCCATGGCAAAGTTTATACGGAGCAAAGAGCTGGCAGAAAACTATAAAATGTATCTCCCAAGACGTTATGTGGTCAGTGTGGAAGATTAGGCCACAACCCCTCCACTACAATGCCAAGAAGAAGAAAGGCTGTAAAGCCTAAGGCCAGAATGGGCAAACATTGGATGTGACTAAATTTCCCCAACTATATGACTACTCTGATTGAAACCATTTATGGAGACCAGAGCATAATGCAGTGGGGAAGTTTTCCCAAATAATAAGCAATACTGGGATAGCCCAAAGAATTCATAAATATAATACTAATCAATACAATCCTCTTTTCCTCTATATAGAAACATTTAATTGTCGAACACTTAAAGAAGAGGAAGACCTTACCATCTTACAGCAAGAACTAAAACATATTAAATGGGACATCATAGGTTTAAGTGAAGTTTGCAGGCAGGATGAACATTTAATAAAACTAAAAAATGGAGATTACTTATATTATTATGGGAAAACTAAAGGACAATATGAAATGGGATTTCTAATTAAGAAAACAATTACACACCTTATAGAAGAATTTAATTATACAGATGAAAGAATAATAGAAATTACACTTAAAATAAACTCTAAACTTAAAATCAGGATCATCCAAATATATGCTCCCACCTCATCCCATACTGATGAAGAGATAGAAACATTTTATGACTCACTGCAGCACACTCTAGACAAAAAAAAGAAATAGCAATCAAAACTTTACTATAGTAATGGGCGATTTTAATGCCAAAGCAGGTCCTCCCATTCACCAAATAGATACAGCAGGACCATACATATATGGTACACTGCATTTATGACTCACATTTATTTTATGACTCACTGCAGCACACTCTAGACAAAAAAAAGAAATAGCAATCAAAACTTTACTATAGTAATGGGCGATTTTAATGCCAAAGCAGGTCCTCCCATTCACCAAATAGATACAACAGGACCATACATATATGGTACAAGCAGCAACTCAGGAATAGCTCTTACAGAATTCTCTATCAGTAACAAGCTTTATATTATGAATACGTTTTTTAAGAAAGCCCTCAAAAGAAAATGGACATGGAGAAATTCAGATGGAGAAATAAAAAATGAAATAGATTATATACTGTGTAATAATAAAGAAATAGTTCAAGATACCTCAGTACTAAATCAAGTAAAAACAGGAAGTGAATACAGACTGGTCAGAGCCAAAATTAAAATAAATCCCAAATTGGAAAGAATAAAATGGTTAAACAACAAAAACATCAAGAAGTTTTGATTTAAAACCTATCAAAAACAAGAAGGATTATGAAGAAAATCTCAATCAAAAACTAGACTTAATAAATGTATCTGAAGAAGAAGACATAAATAAAATAAGCAAAAACTTAATCGAAGTAATAATCTCAGCAGCCAATGAATTTAAAAGCAACAAACAAAAAAAAGATCAACTTTCAGAGGAAACTTTATAACTACTAAAAAAGAGACGAAATATGAAACAAAACAAAAACTTAATTTCTAAAATAGAATATGCAGAACTATGCAAAACAATGAGGAAAAAGATGAGAAATTAAATAAGATATTATCACACTAAAAAAATAAAAGAAACAATTGAAAACAATAAAAATATGAAAATACTAAGAAAACATTTTATCAGTTGGCAAAAGTCAAATAACTGCAATAAAAGATAAGAATGGAACTACAATAAGGAACCAAGAACAAATCCTAAGCAGGCTAGAAGAATTTTATAAAGAACTCTATAGTGATCCTTCAATAGATAAATCAAATATAAATAATTCTTCTCCATCACATATGGAATTCACCCCCCTCCCTTCATTTCAGATGAAATAAAACAAGCATTAAAACAAATGGAAAATGTCCTGGTGAAGACCTAATTCACATAGAATTAATTAAATGGGGAGGAAACAATATAATTCACCATGTGTCACAAACTTACTAAATCTATGCCTAGAAGAAGGGAAGATACCAGAAAATTGGAAAAAATGCTACTCTGATACTGTTATTTAAAAAAGGGGACAAAGAAGTAAAGAACTATAGACCAATTAGTATTCTCTCTAATCTGTACAAAATTTTCACAAAAGTAATAACAAATAGATTAACACCTTTTCTAGACTCAAATCAACCAGCAGAACAAGCAGGATTTGATAAAGGCTTTAACACAATCGATCATATTCATGCAGTAAAACAAATAATAGAAAAAGCATAAGAAAACCAATTGCCTCTCCTTGTTAGCCTTCATTGATTATGAAAAAGCATTTGATTCATTCAAAACTAATGCAATAATTAAAGCACTCCAGAATCAGGGAGTTCCTGGAGAATATATGGACCTCCTTCTCCTCCAGGCAATATACCTCATTGACAGCAACAATCCAACTTCACACAAGTAGTAATAAAATATCAATTGAAAAAGGTGTCCGACAAGGAGACTCTCTATCACCCAAAATTTTTACAGTAGTCCTTCAAGAAATAATTAATAATATAAATTGGACAAACCTTGGTATAAAAATCAATAACAGAAACTTAACACACCTAAGATATGCAGATGATATCATAATTTTTGCAAACACTCCAGAAGACCTTAATATAATGATAGAAGACATATATCATGAAAGCAGAAAAGTCGGTCTAAAAATAAACAGAGAAAAAACTAAAATCATGTTTAATCATTTTGTAACACCAAAAAACATAATAATAGAAAACAATTTCTTGGAAAGAGTCTCTTCATATACATACTTAGGTCATCTCATTGATCTAAACAATGGACTCCAAAAGGAAATAAATAGGAGAGTTCAACTTGCCTGGAGTGCATTCAGAAAATTGAAAAGCATTTTTCAAAACAATGATGTCCCACTCTGTTTAAAAAGGAAGACATTTAACCAGTGTATACTTCCAGTCATCTCATATGGTTGTGAAACTTGGTTGCTAACAAAAGTACTGGCAAATAAATTAACAACCCAAAGAAAAATGGAGAGGATGATGCTAGGTATCACATTAAAAGATAAGAAGCAAAACTCTTGAATAAGAAGCCAGACTCACATCACTGACATCATTCTTTACCACAAGTGACTAAAATGGAAATGGGCCAGACATATATCCAGACGAGAAGATGAGCGATGGACCACCATACTAACGAACTGGATTCCAAAAGAAGGGAAACGAGGCCGAGGACGTCCTAAAAGAAGGTGGAGTGATGAATTGTCAAATTTTGTTGGGGAAAATCGGTCAACCATTGCCAAGAACAGAGAAAGATGGAAAGAACTGGAGGAGGTCTTTGTCCAGCAGTTGACAGAAAATGGCTGAAAAGAAATGGTCCTGTCTGCACAGTCCTTCCCTTATTTGTGCATGCCTACATGCAGAGAAAGCAACACCTCACCTTTTGTTACTTGACTCATCTTTGTTTTCAATAGTTTTTCTTCTCCTATTTTCCAGTTCTAAAAATGAACAAACCAAGCTATTTTTGTTTCTTATTTTAGATGCTTTATACAGTGCAGTGGTATATACTGGTGTTGTATGGTGACTCCATTATTAAAGGTATGCTGAATGAGAGGATTCACAAGGTATGTTTTCCAGGTGGTAAAATGAGTAGAGTGATTGAGGCATTGGATATGAGGAGGGAGTGAGCGAAGGAGTTGATTGTTTTAATAGGTACGAACGACTTGACAGAGGACAAAGAGCATGTCAGAATGGATATCAGGAGACTGCTTAGACGGATAAAAGAGAATAGTGTGACAAGAAGGGTAGTAAGCATGTTGCCTAGGTATGACTGTGGTGAGATGAGGCAGAGAGCAAGGATTATGAATGGTATGTTGGCTGAAATGTGAGAGGAGAGTACAATTTGTTAATGTGTGGAATGAGTTTGAAGGACAAAGTGAACCGTATGGGAGTGATGGACTGCATTTGAGTGGTTATGGTGCGAGTCATTTGGAGAAACTTGCTAGAAGGTAGAGAAGTGAGTATAGAGAATGAATCAGATCAAGTGATGTGGAAGAGCAGGAGAGATTGAAGAGGTGGTTATGAATGAGGAAGTAAGTGGCATGAGTATGGAAAATGAGAGAATGGGTGTGCAAGATGAACAGGGAAACGGGGAGGGTCAGGGTGGACAGGGGTACACAGCATGAGAAAGGTGGATGCTCCAAGAGGATGTGAGAGCATGTGTAGACAGGAAAGGAATGGGATGACCTGGGATCAAGAGGAAACAGAATTGAAGAGGGTTCTAAAATGAATAAGCAGAAAGGGAAATGGCTGCAGTCGAGCATGGAAAGATCACATCGAATGAGTGGTATCAGTGGAACTAGCTGTAGATCCAGGAATGATCTGTTGTGTTTATATACAAATGCTAGCAGTGTAAGAAACAAGGCAGATGAAATGGTAGCACTAATTGAGTCTGTTCACCCAAAAATTGTTGGAATAAGTGAGACATGGTTAGATGAGGACGACAGCCTGACAGGATAGAGATGGAAGGATATGATGTGTTTCATGAGGATAGAAGGGGTAAAAATGGAGGAGAAGTGCTATTGATGTGTACAAAGTAGAGATGCAAGAGGGAAATAGTGCCTGTTGTTTTGAAGCAGTATGGTGTGAGATAGAGGTGAATGGAGTCAAATACTTGGTTGGATGTTGTTATAGACCAGGAAATGTGGATGGTAGTGACTATGAAATATATAATCAAATTAGCCAAGCAAATAAGAAAAAAGTGATCATTATGGGCTATTTTAATTATGGCAATATAGACTGGAATGATGAGATAGTAACTGGAAGTAAAGAAAACGAATTTTTGAGGGATAACTACCTCAGACAGTATGTAACAGAGGGCACATGAGGATTGAGGGTATTGGATTTGGTCAGCTCATCAGAGGATGTAATTATAAATGACGTGTCAAATCATCCACCAATTGGTGAGAGTGGCCATGAGGTGATTACCTGGGTGGTTGCCAGCAGTGTGAGGACCTCTGTAAGAAAAGGGTATATGTGGAACTACAAGGGGGTTGATTATGAAAGAGCTCAGAAGACAGCTTGCAGGTGTAGCATGGAATGAGGAGTTAGCTGGAAAAGAGATCAATGCAGCTTGGGGGATTTTCAAAAACTATCTAGTAGATGCAATGTCTAAATGTATTCCAAGAGTGAGAAGGTTAAATAAGGTAGGTGTGAAATGAATGAATAAACAGATTAAGCATGTGATACAGAGAAAACGGGCATTATGGAGGCAGCATAGGAGAAGTGGAAATAACCAATTCCATGAGGACTACAAAGACCAGGCAAGGTGGATGACTTGGTTGGTGAGGGTAGCTAAAGAGAGGTATGAACAGCAGTTAGCTAATGAAGCCAAAAATAATTCTAAGGAGTTCTTTCAATATGTAGCCAGAAAAAGAAAGAATGATTATGGAAGAATGACATTGGAGAAAATGATATAAAGACAGCTGTTGCAGAAAGTGTGGTGGAGATACTTAATGAGCAGTTCAAAAAGGTCTTTCAACCTTGTGAATGTGATTCATGGAGAGATTGATAGCAGTTGAGATGGGGAAGAGAGACTGACTGTAAGTGAGCAAGAGGTGTATGGGGAGTTGAGCAAACTAGGTGTAAATAAAGCTGTGGGACTTGATAATATATCACCACGTATTCTGAAGGAATGTGCCTGGGAGTTGACGCCGGCCTTGACATATTTTTTTAATACGAGTCTTGCACTCAGTGAAGTTCCTAAGGAGTGGAAGGAGGGCAAGATTGTGCCACTTCATAAAGGAGGTGATAGAACTCAAGCATCAAACTATAGGCATATCTGTGTGTGTCAGGTGTTCTAGTTAAGTTGTTGGAGAAGCTTGTGAGAACTAGGATTCAGAATTGGGTTGACAACAGTGGTATTATCTTTCATGGACAGCATGGATTTACTAAAGGGAGGTCATGTTTTAGTAATCTACTTACTTATTACAATAAGGTGACTGCTTCCATGGACAGAGGAGAAGAATACACAGTAATATACTTAGATTTTGCTAAGGCTTTTGATAGATTACTGCATGATAAGTTGATAGTCAAACTGGAGTGGGTGGGGTTGGATGTTAGATTGGTGCATTGGATTGGAGACTGGCTATCTGATAGGTATCAACAAGTTGTGTATGGGGGAGCGATATCCAGGAAAAGGAAAGTTACTAGTGGTGTACCTCAGGGGTTTGTTTTAGGGCCATTGCTGTTTTTAACTTGTATATTAATGATATTGGTGAAGATTTGGATGAAGATATTTGGTTGTTTGCAGATGATGCAAAGTTGGGACGAACCATGAAGAGTAGAGAAGATGTTGTGGCCTTACAAGAAGACTTGAATAAATTGAGTGATTGGGCACGGGAATGGGAATGTGAGTTCAATGTTGCAAAATGTAAGGTTTTCAAATTTGGAAAACAAAAATGGGATTCAGAATTTATGCTTGGTGAGGATATATTGTCGGAGGTGGAGGAAATAAGAGATCTGGGGGTGATAGTGGATAAGGATCTGAAATTTAGGGGACATACCAAAATTGTGAAGAAAACACGAAGGCTTCTGGGAATGATACAGAGGACACTGACTTGTAGAAGTAGAGAGATTCTTGTTCCATTGTAAGGCTTTGATTAGGCCACACATGGACTATTGTGCCCAAATTTGGTCACCTGGTTTTCAGAAGGATGAATAGATGTTGGCAAGTTTCCAGAGGTGACTGACTAATGTAATTTCTAGTAATTTGAAGTGTGTTTAAAGCAAGGTATGATGAGCTGTGTGTTTGATAAAAGGACCTCCTAGATGAGTCTTTGACTCCATGGGGTCTTGGGTAGTAATAATAATATACTTTCCACACTTGAGTTTTAATTGCAACAATATTTAACAGAATGAACTAGCAAAGCTCATGTTAGAAGCTTAATGGAGGAAAACAGTGCAGAGAAAGGATTTAAAATATTTAATTCTTCCAATATTTCATCTGTGACAAATGAAATATTGGGAGAATTAAACATTATTTTTAATCCTTTCTCAGTGCTGTTTTATTCCATTAAGCTTCTGAATTGAATTTATCCCACACTTAAACCGTTATATGAACTAGGAAAACTTCTCCGAATTTATAAAAAAAAAAAAATAATAAATAATATAAAAAAATCAGCTGATGCCTTTTTTTCCTTAAAGGGAGTAAGTGAGGTCATTTAGCCCTAACTGATGTTTTAAAAGTAATGAGCATTTAGCCTCCACCTTTGGCCAATCACAGAATAACTGCCCATGACTATTAGTGATTTCAATTGGCACCTTGGAAGGAGAATATGGCATACCAGCTCTCCCAACATGTGGTCTCTAACACTATATATATATATATATATATATATATATATATATATATATATATATATATATATTACTATCTGAAATAGTTTATTTTATTTTATTTAGTTATTTTTGGATGAAAAAAAACTGCTTGCCCATGCCACAGATTGACTAAGTTGGGAACTGGTCAAAAAAGGCTTAGAAAAAGTTCCTCTAGTTGGCAGCTAGAGGAACTTTTTTTTTATGTTGGGCCCATGCATGAGCAGTTAGTTGATCAACCTATAGTTCATTAGTACCATATATGGGTAGAATGTGCTTAGAATGTTCTTTCTTTGGGTGGCCTAATACTGTGGATGCAAACATCATTTCCACAGGGCTGCACTGAATTTACAAAGTTTACAAAAAATACAACTAATAAAAGCAAAGTAAAGGGACCAGAGGATTTTTGGTCTTTGTACAGTGCATCCAAGGGATAGTAACTGGTTTTTCATTTAATTTAGTGCTAAGTAGGAACCAAATAAATAAGAGATTGCTACATGTAGTTGATTTTATTTCATTCTTCATTTATTTTCCTTTAAGATTCATTCCGGAAATTCCATATAGACACCATTTCATATTAACTATATGACATGGTGTCTGAATTGGAAAATTTGAATCTGAAGTCAGAAATACAGAATTCATAAAGACATCAGTTTTGCTTTTTCTTTTAAGTGAAATTTTCATATTTAAATAGGCATTAATTTCTAAAGTTTCATTGCCAAGCTTGTATTTTAACACATATTCTTCAAAACCAGGAATGAATATATATATATATATATATATATATATATATATATTATGTATATATTATATGTATATATTATATGTATAATATTATATGTATATGTTACCATTTATTTTAGACATTTTTGAACTTCATTGAAATATTTATAATATTTTTGTATGATCTTAGCTGTGGCACAATTAATGAAGTCTTTTTTTTTTTATAGTAGTCAGTGCCAGATTATGAATATCTGAAGTTTATTTTTCATTACAGTTTGCTTGTGCAGTGGGCATGTGGTACGGACACCTCCAGTATTTGCAGATTCATACTTTGCTCAAGGAGTGATGTATTTACCATATGCTGAAATCAAGGAACCATTTACAGCCTACTATGATAAATTAAAAAATAAAAGCCGTATCGATTACTATGGAGGTAGGCCAAATACTTTATTATCAAGCTGTATTTCATCCAATAAAGAACAATAAAAATGTATATATCAATTTACACATTTTTCTAATGAATTAAATCACAAAAAACAAACATCTCACTTTTTATATGCATTTTTATTTTTCTTTATTGGAATTTAATAAAGAAAAATCCCTGGAAGTTACGAAAGGAATCTGTGAGCAAGAGGGTGAGGAGTGGTTTCTTTGCATGGAGGGTGGTTGAACAATGGAATGCATTGCCTGATGGAGTGTGAGAGTGAGAACGGCCAATGAGTTTAAGGAGTGGTATGATAGACTTTGTGTTTCTTAGGAAGGACCTCCCATGATGAGTCTTTTGACTCCATGGAGGACTGAATAATAATAATAATAATTTGTTACTATGTGTAATTTTTATGTGTTTATGGTAATCCTACACATGGCAAGTTGTAAAATCTATAGCAGTATCTTGGGGAGGTGAAGGATAGAGAGACGGGAAAGATAGGAGAAACTTTACATTTTGTTGTGAAGAAGGGTAAATTATTAAGCATCTTTGAGATACCAATCCAAACTTTATTGAATATGCATTTTAAACATTCAAGTAGAAAAGCCTAGAGCAGTGTTTCTCAAAAAACAGTGTGCTGCCAAATTTTGATAGTAAAAAATATTTTCTTCCAAATTACAGTGCTTTTTATAAATAAATAAATTTATAAATTTATTTATTTATAAAATAAATAAATTTATAAATAAGCAAAAGTGCATCACTTATGCTTATTTATACAATTATATTTGTATTACTACTTTTGCCAGTTTGATTTTTTAATGATATTTGTGACATAATGATTATAAAATATATGCACGTTTACACAAGAATAATATTTAATTTGCCAAATATTCAGACATCAAACATCATATGAAACTAAGTGGCTTCTCTGAAAAGAGTACACAACATCTTTTTGATTCTTACAATCCAACACAGAACATCAAAAATTCAATACATAGAGTTCCAATTCCTTATGTTTCTGGGATTTCAGAACCAACTTCAAGAATTCTGAAGAAATATGATTTAACAGCCACTTATACACCTATTAACAAATTATCCACCCATTTTCCTTCATCTAAAGATAAATGCTCAACCTTGTCTCTACCTGGTGTGTATCAAGTTCCTTGTAACTGTAATCTTTCCTACTTTGGACAAATTGGACGTTCTATAGAAGAAAGAATTCAAGAGCATCAATCATCAGTTCAACACAACAAATCCGAGAAATCTGGATTAGCTCAGCATGGATTAGAAACAAGCCACAACATCCTTTGGTCCAAGACACAGATGGCGCTACAAATTTGAACATTTATTTAAAGAAAGTGTGGAGGCCTTACTTCAACGTCCTAACTTGAATCGTAATGACTGTATATCTATATCAAAAATTTGTGAAAGTTTAATCAGGATGACACATTAATTTTTATTTATTTATTTTTTTTAATGTAAATTTCCTATATTAGTCTAATGTTATTTAAGATTATTACATGAATTTCTGAATTAATATCTTTAATTATGACTTTAAAAATGTTTACTCTTTTAATACTTAGCGATATGACATCACGCGGCTCGGGCTCGTTCTATGTATGAATGATCAATTGTTCGTATTTCACCTTGTTTTTTAAAACTATTCCTATGTAGCCACTGAAGATGGTCTGTAATATTCAGACCGAAATATTTGGCAAATTAAATATTATTTTTGTGTAAACATGTATATATTTTATAACTTTTGCCAGTGTAATATTTATGTAACATTGCTTTATTTTGCTGCAAATGCTAAACTATAATGCCAATTGACCACCAGTAATACGACAATGATTGACATCAAGTACCATGATCTTAGTAGTTACTAGTATAGCTTCATTCCAGCTTCAGTAGTTTGGCTGGAATTTTTATTACCATTTGATTTTTCACAAAGAAGGCTAAGACCATGAACAAACATTATTGCAACAGTTATTTGCAATTCGGGTTCTCATAGATGGGTGCTTCTTCATACAGATTTGCTGTTATGTCTTGTATGTGTTGAGACACTTTTGAATGAGTCTCTAGTCAAGATATCTTTTTAACTTAAGTTAAAAAGACATCTCGACACTAAGCATTCATTGCTGTCAGACAAAGATGTACAGCTTTCTTATATTTGTGAGACCAGAATGTAAAGCAAGTGCAGTTTATTGCTGGTGTAACAAAAGTTTCTTGGAAAATATTGGATCCAAACTTTAATCAGTGGAACATGAATTAAGAGTGAGTTTGTTCGATATTCTTCCACAAATAAACAAGATCTGTGCTTGTTTTCACATTGAAAATAAAGCACTTGCATAATAAAATTTACAGTCTTTCTCAAATTTTTCATTTTTCTCAAGTCTTACTATAAAATTTTAATATTTTAATATAATTTGCATATAGACAATACGGTGTAAAATGCAAAATACTGTACATTTATGGTTAATTACAAGAGTCCAGCATTAAGAACACAGGTGTGCTGCAACAAAAATTTGCATTGCAAAGCCACAGTCTGCAAAAGTTTTAAGAACCACTGGCCTAGAGTGTAATGAGATAATTGGGCAGAGGATTCTTTTAGTAGTTGTCTGATTTCCAAAATATTTTTTAAGAATTTGACTTTTTTTTATATATATATTTTTTCAGCTTTGCCACATTTAACAGAACTCAAATCAGTTTCCACTTTTATGGTAAAATGAGGAGCATATTCTGATTCAGATTCAACTATAGCATGCCTCTTTAGACTGACTGTATTTTTGTATGAGTTTTATCACTGGTAGCTCTTGAAAGATTCATGACATGATTAGTAATCTCATCTGGGTTCACATAATTCTTTATGCCAGTGATATGTTCTTCTCCACTGGAAACTGGACAACTACTAAAAGAATATAGTATTATTGACTGAACAAGCAGGCTTTCACAGCAGTTATAACTGCATCGACCATGTTCTGGTTCTAACAACTCATATTAAAGCAGATTTCTAACATAATTTGAAAACATCAGTCTTTTATAAATCCCCTCAGTAACTTACAATACACTGTAGAGATACAGACTTATTGAGAATAATTCTCTGCAAGAAAATAGTTCAAATTGTAAATGAGGTGGTTAGAAACAACCATACTGATTCCCACGGGGTTCAGTGGCATCCATACTGTTTAATCTATATAAACATGATCTGTTACAAAACCAGCTCTAAACATTTATATATGCAGATGATGTGGTTATAGAAATATTACTAAGACAACACTACAGAAGACACTACAGAAAACTTGAATTCTGTAATGGCAAATGCAGGACTTTCAGCCAATTTTCATGGTGTAGAACTTCAGTATAACTTGCAACCCAAGTATTTGGATGTGATGCTAGATTGAGTGTTTTTGCATGAGATACAACAATCTTGCCAGTAAATAAGGACAAGAAACAATATGATACACAAACTCATTGGTGAAACTTTTCTGAACATTGGTTTTTTAAGCCTTGTATATTCAGCTGTTGAATGTTGTGCCATCAGTATGGCTAAATAAACGTGCACAACAAAAGTGCTTTAAAAAAGTGTATGGTTTCTCTAAACTGTCCATTGGTTATCAGTAGTGTTATAACATTGGATATAGTAATTCATGCTAAAAGGATTACAGTAATTCATTGCTAAAAGAAGACAACAAACTTATGTTAAATCAAAATCTACCGGTACTACAGTAACCATTGAGGTGACTATAAACCAAAGATTAACAAAGTCATAGCTTTCAGTATCATGTCATAAATTTAGTCTCCAATAATTATACAATCAATGAAGTGTGGCTAATACAATGGAAGACCCTACAACAACAACTAATTAACGGTGTCAATCCTAACAGAACTGATCACAGATTTTAAATTTTCCCACTGCATGTATAAATTAGGGCAAGAACTTGTCCTGGAAGTTATGTTGATTTTATGTATAAATGAGGCTTCTCTGATAGCTATGTTATTGCTGAATGCTTGCTGAGAGCTTACCAGAGGGACTTTTTTAGAAGCTATGCCATTAGGTGGCTGAATGATTTTGATCACTTCAAAGAAAATCTTGTGTGCAAAACGTTTCTCACTATATTTTATTATACTTTGTTTCATAGTACAATCATTATGTTGTACTCCCTATTTTCAAATTGCAGTCATGAAGAGCCATATATTAAATAAATCCAGTAACATTGCCCATCATCATTTTCTGGCTTGTATTCTTAAAAAAGAATACCAAGTGTAAGGATAATTAAGCATTATTAATATTTCATTACTAGTTTCCTGTCAACACTTTTCATTAAAATTAGATGTTCAAATCAGGGACTTGATAAGTAATATGTCATACTTCTCCATCTTGTAAGCATTCCTAATAGTATAATCGATCTGTATCTTGTTCTTTGTTTGGATCTTTAAATTCCTGCCATTTTTTCTGCAAACACTTATTAATGGTAATCCTTCATCTTCCATCATATTTAAGTGAATTTGTCATTTTCTTAAATATTAATATCAGGGTTCTTCTCTTAAAACTTGATTGTTAAGTAAATTTTTCAAAAATGTTTCAGCATAATCACGTATTAGTTCATTGAATACAAATTGTTCATAGTCAGTGGTTGGACAGATTCATTACAATTTATCTTTATAAAAATTTAAGTCATTCAATTTTTATTTCAGTCAGTTACTGTAATCATTTCACTCTGGTTGGATATGTAATCATATTTGGAATTCAAATGCATATAGATATGATGTCCATGTGGTTCAGGTTTGGTTTTATTTGATTGTTTTTGTTTGCAAAATGATTCAAACTGATATGAAGAATGATTGAGGAAATGCAATTTGCAGAACCTTCTGAGTGGTAGGAGGAGGGGAGATATGGTTGAGATTATATAATTTGAGTAAAAAATAGAAAATCAATTGGAATAGATAAGATACAGAATGAGCCATTAAAATATGGAGAGAAAAAATAATAGAACAATTATGTGATAGCTAAATAGTCTATTTATTTAAATTAAAAATACCAAATGTTTTTCAAAAGAGCCTAATAGTGTCAGTATTTCAAGATAAATTCAGAGCAGAGAAAAAATTTGCTTTGTACAACTTTAAAAATGTGCAAACATAATTGAAATATGGATTTCAGTTAATTGGGACACATGGAGATCAGAACAAATGCTTTGGTTGAATTAAGCTGCTGCTGCCCAATTATTACCATTAGTAAGAGACCTCCAGGAAGTTAACTCGTTGAGAGAGGCCACATATTGCCTTAACTAGCTGTCTTATCTTTTCTTGAATTCATTCACTCTCCTGCACTCAGCCTCCAAAGACAGTCCATTCCATTCATGTCCCACTCTGAATGAAAAATCTAGCTCTGATTCCCTTTTTTTCACTGCACTCATTCTCAAATTCTATGGATGCCTTTTTGTCTTATCCCCCACCCTCCATACAATGAAAATTTTCATCTACTGTATGATTGTATCCTGTATGACCTTTCAGAAGCATGTAAGTCTCAGTCATATCACTCCTGTTTGCTGGTGTCTATAGTCCAAAAATTCTCAATTGGATATCATAATCTGTCTTCCATAAGCCTGTTATCATCTTTAACACTCTCCTTTGCACTTTTTCTCTCCACTATATCAGCGTCACCACAGAAACTAGACCCTCACACTAAAGTCTAAGTAAAGTCATATCAGGACCTTGTAAAGAGGCAAAATGATTTCCTCATTCTTACATGTTAAGATTTGTTTCAGCATTTCGATTTTCATATAGAAAAGAATGTTTCTTTTCTATATGGCCCTTGAACTTTAACTTCCTATCTACCTAAAACTAAGATCGTTAGTCTGATCAGATTCTTCTAGCATAATCCGATCAGTGTAAGATTACATTGGCCATCTTATTACATCAGAGTGCATTATTGAATTTTGCTTATGAATTAAGTTGAATGAATGTGGTCTGCAAAGTTTGAGAAATAGGAGAGGAGATATGGTAAAAAACAGCTTTTGTTTTTATCTATGGAATGTTCATACTATTGTCTGAATTAATTATGCAACTAATCCAGAGAGCAAATGCAAAAGATTGGTGTTTAATTTTAAAGAAGTTTCATGTCTCTAGTAAGCAAGTCTAATAAGTGATCTAATATCAGGAAGTGAAAATCATCTGCTACCTAAAAGGTATTAGCATAAATGCCCATTTTGTTGTGGATTATTGGTAGGGTGGTAAACACATTTGGATAATTTGCTCATGACCAACTCATTTGAACAAATGAAAAATAAGAAAAAAAAAAAATTGGACAGTGAGTGATCTGTTGTAATTTTCCCTGAAAGAATGTTAAGTTTGAGTTGTTGATTGGAAACATACTGCAACCTTAATTATGTAATAGTCTATCATAAGTGCATCTTGTATAGGGTTGCCAGATTTTGGAAAACCAAATACGGGACATGGGACACTCGTGTCCCATATTTGGTTTTCCGAATCCGAAAATATTATAGGAACAAGTTTGCTGCTACTATCATTAAAATTAAAAGAATGATGATGCTTTATGCCATGAAATACCATAATTATTTCAGTAGTGATAACTTTTCTTTCATTGCTGGTATTTGGTTTTACAAAATAAGTATCAATACTTTTGGAACTAGAACTCGAAATGCTCAATTTGTGTTTCTGAGTGTTAATGCGTTGTTTAATATTCGATTGTCTCCCATGTGCAATACTAAACGTTCATCTACAGATTTTGCATTCAACTTTGTCGTTATGTTTTCCTTTTGCAATAAAATTCCATTCTTTCGAATAATCATCTAATCATCATTAAAAATGCACTTTCATTTTGGCATTGTTAAGGGTTTAAGGAAAGAAACAAAATTTAATTTACCTTTGTATAATTTATAAAGAAAATTAATTTACTTTTAATTATATATTTTATGTATTAACCAAATATGGCACATTCGAAAAAGGCAAGATATTATTTTTTAATAATTATTATATTATATATCCACGTACTGTACCGATACCACACTGCACAATGTCCAAATAAGAGCTGTTTGAAAACAAGCAAATGCAATATATCTGTACAGAATTATAAATAAAATGCTTATACTAAATAAAAAGCGACCAATGAAAGGAACTGTGCCATGCCGCTGCAAACTGAAAATACAATTAATTTCCTCAAATTGTCAGTTTTTATGGCTTACAAATTAAAGTTGGATTATTCAAAGAGAATATTAAAAATTATAATTGCTACATAATATTTATAATTTTATCTTTTCATTAAAATACAGGTCATTAGGCTGTCCCTACCAGTACAATACGGGACAGCAAAATTCCACGTAAAATATGGGATGCCTGGCAAGCCTAATCTTGTATCTTTCTGGAGAGGCTTAACAGGAAGTAATAATGATGAAAGAACAGACAGAAAACTGTTCTTTCACCATTAGGTGACTAATGGCAAAATCCAATATAATATGATTAAATTCTTTTATCTTGCTTCCTGACAGCTGATGATTCATGGTAATTAGTATTTGTTTCCATCCACATTTTTTAGAAATGTGTTGTATTTTTTTTTAAAAATATATTTTTAAATTTAATTTAGATTTAATTCTAAGTTTGCTTTATTGTTTAGCAATTCACCCAGTATTATATAAAAAACAGAGAACTTTTCTGTCATCAGCTGTTACTAAATAATAGAAAGAGATAGTTATGAATGAAAAACTATGCCTTTTTATAGATTTAATGCAGACATATCAACGTGCAGATTTAAATGATTTTGGAGTGAGCTACAAAATTGCATACATGCCAGATGAAAATGGGGAACCTATTCATACTTGCTTTGAGGTGAATGGAACTGAAGATTCACCTGTGGAAATTCAGAATATTGTTCCAGATATGACAGGTTATAAAGTGAGTATACATATTAGTGAACTGTGATATTTTGAGCTAGAAGTTTTGCTGTAACTGTTTGCTCTTTAGTAGTTTTTTTTATTATTGATTTGAAACCATAATTTTAAGATATACGTATTGGCTGTAATATATGAATATGTATTGTTTATATATTATATACAAAATGTGTTAACTTAACTTGAGTCATTGAGCAATTTTAAGTTTGTTTTCTAATTACTCTTTCTAATTGGGAGACTGTCTTATTATCCCTTTTCCTGTACAAATTGCAGCAGTCCTTGATTTAGGATGGTTTGACTTAGGATAATTCAGGATTATGACATTTTCTAATAAGGGAACATGATCCAAATATAGACACTTGACTCACACTTATGAGAGGAAGGTGTTGTGTATGTGGTCGAGCTCAGCTGCAAGGGGGGATTCCACTTTTTCACTGGAACAATCTTTGTTCCAGTGGAACTGCCCTTGCAACTGAGCTCGACCACATACACAACATCTTCCTCTCCAATGGCTACAGCGATCATAGTATTTAAAAAAATAATCAGTTCTTTCCCTATTTCCCCAGTCATCTCTTCAGAAAGAGTTTAGGAATGCCATCACCATACCCTATATTCGTGGCACATTGGAAAAAATAGCCAAGATTTTAAATAAGTACAATCTACACATAGCATTTAAGCCTCACCACAAACTTGATACCTTTATCTGTTCTACAAAAGATCAGCTCCCTCCTCTCTCAGTACCTGGAGTTTATAAAGTATCCTGTTCCTGTAAGCTGGTGTACTTTGGACAGACAGGCGATCAGCAACCATCTGCCTAGAGGAACACAAGTCATACATCTTCAACCATGACTATGGTCAGTCAGGCCTGGCTGACCATGTCTTGGATACAACACATAGGATCTCTTGGAGAAAACCACCATGCTCCACCACAGTAAATTTAAAAAAGAGAGACTATTTTTTAGAATCCACAGCAGCTCTCAGAAATCAAACAAATCTAAATAAATATGGTTGCATTAAGCTTCCTAAGATTTGGGAAACACTAATCATCAGAGATCCCACTTTATATTCCAGGCCACCTACGTCCACCCATAGAGGACGCTCCACCTAGATAAGATTTTAGAGTCACCCACGTGGTTGGCTGAGTATTGTATGGTATTTGTGTATATGTTACATTAGTTTTTTGTGTAATCCCTGAAGATGTCTCAGTGACTGAGATGAAATATAGGAAGTATTAAATTCTGTTTTAATCCTTTGAGTGCTGTTGTCGTGACGTGTTCTCTTGACGTTCGAATCCGCCATCTTGCTAAAAGTCACTCTCATCAAATAAGGAAAACTAATTGCAAATTAATCACTGATCTAAGGGTAGAGAAATTTCTATTATACTGCGCCACTCTATCCTTAGATAAGTCTATATGAATTAGTAGGATTAATTCAAAATTAGTTAGCAGTCTTTTCACTCACTCAGGCCGATGGTATTTATTTTCTTTCCTTCTGGGATTCCCGCTAGATCCGAATTTTTGTGAACGGTGCAGTAAAAAGAAATTCAGGCAAACACAATATTTAAATTAACAAACAAAATATTTAATATATGGTTATATAACAATTATATAAATTCCACTTCTAAATATGACAAACCAGTCAAGTTAGCATATCAAGTCAAGTCATTCATATTAATCCAATCTTTCAAACTTTCTCAAACAAATTCACAGTTTCAGAATCACAAAGTTTCTTTACTCAAATTATTACAATAGAATTTCTTATTTATTCAGTTTCCATGTATCTCTCAGCTACACTCTACGATTAACTCATAACAGGCACTAACCACGGTAGATATCACTTCAATGTCTATATTTTCAACTCTCAGCCTCGATGGTAAGCTACAGTTAATGTTAGAAACAGCGCAACGGAACTAATACTTAAATCTTCATACACTGAAATAAACTAATATGACTGTCCTTACCAGAAATATTCTTCAGTACTTCCAATTTTTTGTGAGCACACTTTCAAATTGTATTTATCACACTTGCGAAACACTAAATAACTAAAACATTACTAATCGCGCTTCAAAAATCCAGATAACAACTATAAGGTACATTAATTATTCTTATTTATCATTCATCAACTAGTTTAACTCCGTACAATTCCCTTTCATGGTAGTACAGAAATAAGTCGTAATTGTAGACTGACTGGATTTTTTCAGTATTCTTCTTTGAATGTCCAGTTCTCTAATTATCCGATTACGGCAATAATTTCTTTTTATTACTACGGTTGGTTTTGCTTTCAGCCAACTATAAGATTCACTTATATAAAAAAATATCTACTCAACTCCTATCCTTAGGAATCTTTTAATTACTTCTACTTCTTTAGTTTACTTCCTTGCTACCTTATAGTTCCGAAGTTCCGTTCCGACTCCCTACTTACTACTACATATATATTTTCTCTTCTCCTCTACAAACGCTCCCTTCACACGCGCTTGTTTATTTCCACGCGTCTCTATGACAACCGATAGACGTAAACATTCTCGCGAATGTTACATTAGGTTATATAACTACATTCAGTTATTACATAACGTTAACTTTCATGAAAAGAATAAATAGAATATTTGCATTCCAATAAATGCGTAGTTAAATTACAAATATAAGTTCTTACAATATTGACAAAATAATAAATAAAACAGCTTAATAATATTTAATACAGAATCTATTTACCATTAAAACATTTCTTTGATTAAGCAATTAAATATTTGACATAATTAAGGTAGTTATATGATATCAATTACAATTTATGTTATTTACATCAAATAATATTTACAAATATAGTTCTTGTGACGGAAAGTCATGTTGGATTCTGAATCAAACAACATTTATTCTATTTTCTACATAATTAGAATCCAACACTGTATACAATCCATTAAGCCTCCAACATGAAGTTTTACACAGTGTTTAGCTTTCTTACATTTGTCTCTGTATTCTCTAAGAACACAAGCTGACTTATTCACCAGGAACTTTCAGTATGCTTTCTTCTTTTCCTTCGCTGCCTCTTTAATTTCCTGTGTCCACCATGGAGTTCTGATTTTTCTATGCTTGTAGACAACCTCACCACATGCCTCTCTGGCTGAATCAATCAATGTTTTCTTCAGAGATTGCCACTGAATCTCCAAGGTTTTCTTTCTGTTCACAAACTGTTTAAATTTTTCTTGAATAATGTTTATGTATTTTACTCTACACTTCACATCTGAGAGCTGCTCAACTTTTATTCACTTTAAAACTTTCTTACACATTCTTCATTTCAGTATGATATTCAATTTTATCCTGCTGAAGACTAAATGGTGATCATCTTCCAATTTAAAATCATCTGTACACTCTAGTGTCCTACACTAGTGAGAAAACATCACTATCAACAATAACAGTCAATGAGACTTTCCTTATTTCTTGCGTCTTCTCTCCATGTGAATTTATGCACATTTTTATGTTGGAACATTGCGTTAGCAATAACCAGTCCATGTCCTGAGCAGAAATCAAACAGGTATTTGCCATTATTATTAGCTTTGCTGTTTTCTCCAAATTTTCCCAAAATATTTCTATATGTCTGACAATAATTTTTGACTGTGCTATTTAGATCCCCAACAAGAACCAACTTTTCCTTTTTCATTGTGTCAGTTGCTTTCTCTAATGCTCAAAAAATTCCTCCACTTCTACCTTAGTAGAATCTTCTGTGGGACCATAGGTACAAATAAGTCTTATTGTTCAGTTCTCCATTCTGATATTTGCCCACATCAATCTACTTGATATTGCTTGCCATTCAAGTAGATTAGCCTTGTATTTAGTGTTGAATACTATAGCTACTCCTTTTTTCCTGATTGTTATTGCCTGAATATAACATTTTGTATTTATTGCTTAGAAAGATGTCACCAGTTTTTGTCTTTTTTGTTTCAGTCACCCCTCTTTTGTCGATCTGGTACTTATCCAATTCTTCTGCTAGTTCCATATCTTTTCCATTTGTGCTTCTTATGTTGATGGTACCAATCTTGAATTTTGGTGATGTTTAGTTGGTGTGTGTTTCAGGATTTGTTCCATTAGCTGACTTTTCACTGTTTGCCCTGGTGAAAACAGTGTCTGTTTCTAAAATTTTCGTGAGGGCTGTCATTATGTATGACAAATTTATTATTAAGGGAACTATAGCATAGTAGTAGCACTTTATTAGACATATGTATTCACAAGAATAAATAATTTTTATTATTTGCAAATATTTGTGCCAGAAACTAACTTGCCATCATCAGATTATGCATATTGTGATAATAATTTTCACAAATACCATTAAAAACACATAGTAGCACTTTGTATAAATGTGAAGAATGTTAACACACTGACTGCCAAGTACAAGATAACTCATAATTAGCCATCTATATCAGGATGCCAACTATGAGTTGTCTCATATCATATGAGACAACTATATATTTTGTACTGAATATTAGTATACTAGTCATGCACTCCCTACCCGTGCAGGAATAGAATCTTTCAACCAGTAATATAATCACACAGGCACTAAACTTTTTTACTAAAAAGGTTCCTAGTTACAGTGACAAAGTGAAAAATGTATCAACAATTATATATTTTTGAAGAGAAAACACTAACAACCTTGTGCCACCAGCAGTAAGTTTAAACATCAGCCCAATGTCAGCTAACTGTTAACAAAACTTATAACATCAATGATTTCATAGTTTGATAAAGAGCACAAAAACCTATCTTAGTTCTGATCATAATTTACTGGTGATGGAGTTAAAACTTGACTGAAAGCTATACTTGAGAAACATCAATAAAAAGGTTTGATCTAGGAAAGTTAAAAAACCCAGAGGAGAAGAAAAAAACTGAGTCAATATCTAAATCAAGAGATGGCACTTATCAAGGATGATTTCATGAGGGTTGATGAATCATTGGACAAATTACGATCTGTCTTCATAGAGAAATGTGCCAATATTTCGTGTCCTCATAGAGCAGTAAAAAAGAAAGATTGGATAACTAATGAAATTCTTTCTCTCATGGATCAATGCAGATCATATAAAAATCATAGCCCAACAAAATATGAAGAGGTTCAGAAAATTATTAAAGACAAGATCAAAGAAGCAAAAGAAATCTGGATGAATGAAAAATGTAAAGAAATAGAATTTCTACAGGAAAAGCATGACTGTTTTAATCTACACTAAAAGCTGAAAGAGACTTCAGGTATATTTAAGAAAAAAAAGTATCCTTTGAAACAGAAAAGGAGAAATAATATCCGAAAAGAATGATAAAATACAAGAATGGATGAAATATGTAGAACTTTACTGATAACAGACAAAACCCAGAAAATACTTATGAACAGATGGAAGGTCTGTGCATTCTAAGATCAGAGGTAGAAGCAAATGATAAAGCCTTATGCCTTGATAGAATACCAGCAGAAATAGTCAAGTTATTAGAAGGCAACATTACTATATTAATAAAGCTATTTAATAAAATTTACGATACAGGCATAATCCCACAAGACTGGTTACAGTCAATCTTCATCATGATGCCTAAAAAGCAAATGCCAAAACTAGTAAACTATGGAATGATCAGTCTAATGAGTCGTGTTCTTAAAATGTTTCTGAAAATAATTCAAAAAGAATATACAGAAAATGTGAAGATACCATTAGTGATAGCGAATTCGGCTTTAGAAGCAGTTTGGGAATGAGAGAAGCTTCTGAAATCTTATTCCACAAATGTAGTGACCAAAACAAGGAAGTATTAATTTGCTTCATTGACTTCGTGAATACATTTGATAAAGTCAAACACACTAAAATGATTGAATTATTAAAAAGAATGGATTAGATGGTAAAGACATTAGGATAATCAAAACTTTATATTGGAATGAAAAGGCATCTGTTCAAGTTGGTGACATTATTTCAGACTCTATTAACTTGAAAAGACGAGTAAAGCAAGGATGCATGCTGTCGCCTCTCCTTTTTAACATATACTCAGAAGCCATATTTCAAAAATTATTAAAAGAGAAGAAGGGATTAGTGTAAATGGTGACAAATTGAAGTCATCAATAACATCAGATATATTATTATTATTATTATTATTATTATTATTACCCCAAGACCTCATGGAGTCAAAGACTCATCTGGGAGGTCCTTTTATCACACACACACATTTCATCATAACGAACCTCAAACACACTCAACCTCCTTGCAGACACCACACTCTCAGGCAAGTCATTCCAATCATTCACAACTCTGCATGAAAAAAAACCTGCCTCTCACTCCCCTACTCACACCCTCTTTATACAGTTTCCAGGGATGACCTCTGGTTCTCCCCTGATCTCCCACTATTCTCTGTAGAACGTCTCCACCACTGATCTTATAACAACCCCTTACCAACTTGTAGGTCTCTATCATATCTCCCCTCTTCCTCCTCTCCACCAAACTCTGCAAATTACATCTCAATCTTTCCTCATACTCAACATTCCAGAGGTCAGAAACTACCTTAGTCAGTCACCTTTGGACCCTTTCTAACATCACTTCATCCTTCTGAAAACCCGTTGACCAAATCTGGGCACAATAGTCCATGTGTGGCCTAATCAAAGCCTTATACAATGGAACAAGAATCTCCCTACTTCTACACGCCAGTTCCTCTGCATCATTCCTAGAAGCCTTTGTGTTGTCTTCACAATTTTGGCGATGTCTCCCCTAAATTTTAGATCCTTATCCACTATCACCCCCAGATCTCTTATTTCCTCTACCTCCAACAATATATTCTCACCAAGCATAAATTCTGCATCCCATTTTTGTTTTCCAAATTTGAAAACCTTACATTTTGCAACATTGAACTCGCATCCCCATTTCCGTGCCCAATCACTCAATTTATTCAAGTCTTTTTGCAAGACTACAACATCTTCACTACTCTTTATGGTTCATCCCAACTTTGTATCATCTACAAACAACTGAATATCTCCATCCAAATCTTCGCCAATATCATTAATATACAAGTTAAATAGTAATGGCCCTAAAACAGACCCCTGAGGCACTCCACTAGTGACTTTCCTTTTCCTGGCTATCGCACCCCATACAACTTGTTGATACCTATCAGATAGCCAGTCTCCAATCCAATGCACTAATCTAATATCCAACCCCATCTGTTCTAGTTTCACTGTCAACTTATCATGAGGTACTCTATCAAAAGCTTTTGCGAAATCCAAGTATATTACTGTGTATCGTTCTCCTCTGTCTAAGGAAGCAGTCACCTTATTGTAATAAGTAAGTAGATTACTAAAACATGACCTCCCTTTAGTAAATCCATGCTGTCCATGAAAGATAATACCACTGTTGTCAACTCAATTCTGAATACTAGTTCTCACAAGCTTCTCCAACAACTTAACTAGAACACCCGACATACACAGATATGCCTATAGTTTGATGCTTGAGTTCTATCACCTTCTTTATGAAGTGGCACAATCTTGCCCTCCTTCCACTCCTTAGGAACTTGACTGAGTGCAAGACTCATAAAAAAATATGTCAAGGCTGGTGTCAACTCCCAGGCACATTCCTTCAGAATACATGGTGATATATTATCAAGTCCCACAGCCTTATTTACACCTAGTTTGCTGAACTCCCCATACACCTCTTGCTCACTTACAGTCAGTCTCTCTTCCCCATCTCAACTGCTCTCAATCTCTCTCTCTTCATGAAGTCACATTCACAAGATTGAAAGACCTTTTTGAACTGCTCATTAAGTATCTCCACCACACCTTCTGCAACAGCTGTCTTTATACCATTTTCTCCAATGTCATTCTTCCATAATCATTCTTTCTTTTGCTGGCTACATATTGAAAGAACTCCTTAGAATTATTTTTGGCTTCATTAGCTAACTGCTGTTCATACCTCTCTTTAGCTACCCTCACCAACCAAGTCACCTGCCTTGCCTGGTCTTTGTAGACCTCATGAAATTGGTTATTTCCACTTCTCTTATGCTGCCTCCACAGTGCCCTATTTCTCTGTATCGCATGCTTGATCTCTTTAATCATCCATCTCACACCTACCTTATTTAACCTTCTCACCCTTGGAATACATTTAGACATTGCATCTGCTAGGTAGTTTTGAAAATCCCCCAAACTGCACTGATCTCTTTTCCAGCTAACTCCTCATTCCATGCTACACCCGCAAGCTGTCTCCTGTGCTCTTCATAATCACCCCCCCACCCTTGTAGTTCCACATATACCCTTTTCTCACAGGGGTCCTAGCACTGCAGGTAATTACCAATTGATGGATGATTTGACACCTCATTTATAATTACATCCTCTGATGAGATGACCATATCCAAGACCCTTAATCCTTGTGTGCCCTCTGTTACATACTGGCTGAGGTAATTATCCCTCAAAAACTCAAGAAACTCATTTTCTTTACTTCCAGTTGCTTCTTTACTTCTCATCATTCCAGTCTATATTGCCACAATTAAAATCACCCATAATGATCACCCTTTTCTTATTTGCTTGGCTAATTTGACTATACATTTGACTATCACCACCATCCACATTACCTGGTCTATAACAACATCCCACCAAGTATTTGATTCCATTCACCTCTATCTCACGCCATACTGCCTCAAAACCACTGGCACTATTTCCGTCTTGCATCTCTACTTTGTATGGACATAACTCTTTCTCTATCATCAATAGCACTCCCCCTCCCTTTTTACCTCTTCTATCTTCACGAAACACATCATACCCTTTCATCTCTATTCCTGTCAGGATATGCTGACAGTATTCAGGATCTTCAAAATCTTCTTGAGCTAGTGAATGAAGAGAGTGAAAAAATAGGATTAAGAATAAATATCACCAAAACTAAATTCATGGTTATAAGCAAGAAACCAATCTTAATTCATCACTTTCTTTAAATGGGAAACAAATAGAAAGAGTGAACAAAAAATTTAAATATCTCGAATGCTGGTTAAATGAAGAACCCAGAAATGGAAATAAAAGTTAGAATTGAAATGGCAAGAAAAAATTTTATCCTGATGAAATCAACACTGTGTAACCACAATGTAAATTTAGAGTTTAGAGTATGCATGGATAAATGCTTTATATGGCCTGTACTGCTACACAGTGCAGAAACTTGGACCTTGAAGACAATATAGATAAACCAGAAAAAAAACTTGAAGCTTTTCAGATGTGGTTAAAAATCCCATGGACAGCAAAAACATCCTATCTTTTCTAATATTTCTAATATTTTCTAATAAATAAAAAAGAAGTAATGAAACAGATGGAAAAATCATGTGAACTTTTTAGATACTATAAAAAGAAGAACTACATATCTTGGTCATCTACTTTAAAATGAAACATAAGATACTTCAATTGATTATAAAAGAAAAGATAAAGGGAAGAAGAGGACAAAGGAAGATGAAGATCTTGGCTGGCAGACATCAGACAATGGATTGGCATGAAGTCTAAGGAACTGTTCAGAGTGACTGAGGATTGCTCAAAATTTGTCAAGATGGTTGCTGGCCTCCGATAGATGGCACTCAGAGAAGAAGATAACATGCTTATGATATTGATTATTTTTGACTTAAGTACTCTAAGTACATAATTTTGTTATTTATTTTAATATAGAAAGAAATGAATAGAGAATTAAATTCTGTCCAGCTGGTACAGAATTATTAATATCAGTTTAAATCACTTTACTTTTAGAAACAGTTTGACTAAACTTAAACCACGTAGGTATATTCTTATGTACATTCTATATCCCAAATATTATTTTATTACAGTTAGCCAGAGCAGATTTCTTGCAGTGTATAATTTTGACATGTTTTGCCTTGTCGACATGTAAGGAATTGCAAATGTCAGATTTCAGTGAAATTTCTTCAGGCAGAATGAATCTAGTAGGCAAGTTCATTATACAGAAGTCTAAAAAAGTAATATTATTAATATCAAATTCAAAAAAGGAGATTTCTTAGAATTTGTTGCCATAAAGATTTAAAGACCAAAATATTAGTCAAAGATTTGGACATCTGTATTTATCTCCATTTAAAGGACCTTGTTGTTTTTGTTAGGGAACCAGGGCAGGGAATGAATTGTCAGCAACTAGAACAATTGCATACCTAAATTTCACTCACTGGAAATGAAGATGGACATCAGGGTGAGAAGCATCCTCCAACAGGAGGTGGAACTGGCATACAGAAATACCTTGTTGATATAACTGGTGTGAACAGTACTGTCATGTCATATTCAGGCAGTAATGATTAGAGAAAAGAGGAAGCAACTATAGTATTCAACACTAAACATGAAGGTAAATTTTTTGAATAGTAATTTGAAGTACAGTGATGTTAGAAGATTTCAGAATATTACTCTGAACAGTTATACTTATTTGCTCCTGTGGTGTCACAGATGGTTTTAGTTGGAAAAAGTAGAGAAATTTGAGTCTTAGAAAGGGCAGCTGACATAAAAGCTACTTCATGTCAAAGAGCTAAGTAACAGCAGAGTAGGAAATGAAGCACAAACATAGAGATGTACTGTGAAAACTTTTGAAGAAAAGAGGAATATAAAGATGTGTATAAAATGCATGTTGAGAGCATAAAAGAAATGTCTTAGTATATTATTGTTAATGATATCTTATTAGACTGGTTCAAGACACAAACTCTACAGGAGATTTGTAATAGGATATGAGTCATCTCTCATATCCTATGAAAGATGACGCATAGCTTATCCATTTTTTATGTTCAGAAGACCTTGATGAATCAAAGAAATTCCACCTTTGAGTCGCATACAAACCCATCATCCAAATTTTTATTGGATAATGGGTTTGTAATTGCAATATAATTTTGGCTTTATCATATAAGATAATATAATGGCTTAATCCTTCTAAAATGTGTTTAAATATTCTAAAAGCTTGGTAAAATGTGTATGGTGACTTTAGCATGATACTTGGATCTACTGCTGTTGCTGCTTAATCTATCAAATTCTTTATGGCTGTAACTTATCTTATTTTGGACAAACTGAGTGCTTTGTCACAAAATGTATATATGAACATCAGTCCTGTATTGAACTAAATAAATCTCATCAGTCCAGCCTTCCAAAACATGGAATTTATAACACTAGCCATATGTCCTTGGGATATTGTAAAGCTTCTACATAGCACCTATAAATTAGAATACCTTTTCAAATAAAGTGCTGAAATTCATCATTGCAGTTTCAATGATGGACTTTCTACCAAAAATATAGCAAATTGTCATTAAAACTGTATTTCTTAATTTTTTTTAATACACAGGGTGTTTCAAAATTATGTACACATACTCTAAAAATGTATGTATATTTAATGAACAACCTATATAATTTTTTATTTTCTTTATCACATTTTAAAGCTAAGAGAATTTTTATTACAATAACATAAATTTAGTTTAAATGTTCAAAATACCAACCATTAGCATGCATGAGTGACATCTCTCACCAACTGATCTACAACCTGAAATGAATAAAGCAGGCAAAATTTTTTTCTACTTTCTGTTGTATTGTCATCCACACTTCCTCCAATATTTGCAGTTTGTGACTTTAAACATGATTTTTCAAGTATCCCCATGCAAAAAAAAAAAAAAAAAAAAATATATATATACAGGAAGTTAAAGAGGCAGTGAAGGAAAAGAAGAAAGCATATGTGAGATGATAAAGGTGATATGAAAATGGGAGAAAAAGATATCCTTGAAGTATGGAGTAATTACTTTGAAAAATTGCTAAATCAAACAAGCAGTGATAGCACAGTGGTAAAAAACGGCCAACAGGGATACAGTCAGGAATAGCATATCAAAAGTTCCTGGCAAATAAGTCGGCTTATGCTCTTAGAGAATACAGGACTGTTGTAAGAAAGCTAAATACTGTGTAAAACTAGCTAAACAAAAGTCATGGAAGGACTTTGGCAAGAACATAGAAAATAAATATCAAGAAGTAACTGGTAATTTACGGAATTAACAACGCATATAAAGTATATTAATTAAAGATAACTTTAATGAATCACTTCTATATTTTGGCACTGTCACATTGCCATCTTCGGGAACATAAAGATATGGTATGTGCACTCAGGAACTAACACAAAGTCATCTGCTCAGATGACAAGGCCCTGACTATTGAACTAAACCACATCCTCAACACTTTCTTAGCCAATGGCTATAACCCCAAAAAATTCCAAAAAATACTGAAACCTGTAAACCACAATCCCCCTCCCCCCCCTCCACAATAAAGATTACACCAAGTCTATCACCATCCCCTACATCCAGGGCACCTCTGAAAAAATAACCAATATCCTCAAAAAATATAACCTTACTTCCTGTTACAGACCATATAAAAAGTTGGCATCCCTTATCCGCTCTACCAAAGACCAACCACTTCCCCTAGATCTACCTGGTGTATACCAGGTCCCTTGCAGCTGCAAATTGTCCTACTTTGGCCAAACAGGCAGAACAACAAATATCAGGATTTCAGAACACCAAGACTACATCCGGTTTCACCAGTACAGCCGCTCTGGGCTGGCAGACCATGCCTTAGATACCCACCATAAAATTCGTTGGAAGAAAACAAAAATAATCCATCGCAGCAAGTTTAAATATGAAAGATTATTCAAAGAATCTTCAGCAGCTCTAAAAAACGTTCCTAACCTCAACAAATTTGGGTGCATGAAACTGCCCCAAATTTGGGAGACTTTCATTATGAGAACTTCAGCCCAACTGCCAAGACTACCAAATTAGCCCGCAAGAGGGCACCATTAGGACTTTAGGAACAATATTAGTTTCTTGCTTTCTTCCTCATTTGCTTTGTGTTAGTTCCTGAGTGCACATACCATATCTTTATGTTCCCGAAGATCGCAATGTGACATTGCCGAAATATAGAAGTGATTCATTAAAGTTATCTTTAATTAATATACTTCATATGTGTTGTTAATTCCGTAAATTAATTACCAGTTATGTCTAACCAACGTATAAGTCTTACTACTAGAAATATCAAGAAGGTGGCAAAATATTCTGGAGGTTGTTGAAGAAGCTTAGAAATGGAGGAAAGAGTGCTGTAACAGGAGTTAGAGATGATAAAGGTGACATGAAAATAGGAGAAAAAGATATCCTTGAAGTATGGAGTAATTACTTTGAAAAATTGCTAAATCAAACAAGCAGTGATAGCACAGTGGTAAAAAATGGCCAACAGGGATACAGTCAGGAATACATATCCATACTTGATGTAGAAAAAGCCATCAAAGGCTTGAAATGTGGAAAAGCAGCAGGAGTAGATGATATTCGACCAGAAATGCTGAAGTATGGTGGTATAAAAGTCTTGCAGTGGCTGCACTGCATAGTTCAGAAAGCCTGGACAGAGGGACGAATTCCTGATGATTGGAGTAGAGCTCTAATAGTACCAATATATAAAAATGGAAATAAAACTGAATCTGAGAATTACAGAGGTATTTTCCTACTGAGTGGTTCTGGCAAGATTTACTTGAGAAACGGTTGAGAAGAATTGTGGAAGAAAAGCTTGGTGAAGAACAGGCTGGATTCAGGCCAAATAGAGGCTGTCAGGATCAGATCTTCAGTTTACAATAAATAGCTGAGAAAGCATGGGAATATAACAAAGATCTGTATTTAAGTTTTGTCAATCTGGAAAAGGCATATGACAAGGTGCCAAGAGAGAAGCTATTCAGTACGCTACAGTTATATGGTGTCATTGGGCATTATATCAAGGAATGCTTAGTCTTTATTTGAGTTGCAAGTCAGCAGTTAGAATTGAAGGATGTACAGGAAGATGGTTTAATGTTAAATCTGGTGTGAGACAAGGATGTACATTATCCCCTCTGTTGTTCATTATCTATATGGATCACATCATGAAGGAAAGTGGTATTAAACATGATATCAGAATTGGAGATGTTAATGTCAGCTCTTTGCTTTATGTGGACGATGTTATACTTCTAAATAAATCCACTACAAGTTTGCAAGATTCCCTGACTAAATTGCATAACTATTGTAATAGATATGGTATGAAGGTCAGCAATAAAAAGACAGACAATGAAAATAGGTAGGATCATGGAAAATGTCAACTGTGTTGTGAACGGAGAACCTGTGGAACAAGTAAAACATTTCAGCTACTTAGGCATGATTTTTAGTGAAGATGGTAAATTAAATATGGACATAGACAACAGAATCAACAAAGCTGGTATGGTAGGAAGTCAATTGAATAAATTCATATGGAATTAAAGAGAAATTAGTCAGAACACTAAATTAGCTGTATACAAGACAGTGTTCAAACCAATTTTAACTTATGGATCTGAGAGCTGGGTCAGAAGTAAAACACTTGCCCAAAGACTAGAGACTGCAAATATGAGAGTCCTGAGAAAGATTAGAGGCGTGAACAGATGGCATCAATGGCAATATCATATTAAAAACGAGGATATTAGGAAAGAATTAGACATTGTCAGCATCCAGCAATGTGTTAGCAGAGCTAATCTGAGGTAGTATGGTCACTTAAACGGAATGGGCGAGGAAAGATTAGCATAACAAGTGTTCTCTGCCAGGTTGGCAGCAAAACGACCCAGAGGAAGACCAAGATATAGGTGGATTGATACGGTACAATGTGCCTTGGACGATAGAAATATAAGATCTGATAATGATAATATTGGAGTCTTGACAAGTAACAGACTGATTTGGAGGAAAATTGTAGATAGGAAGTTAGTAATGATGTAAATTTTTCATGTAGTACTATCATATCCTGTACACCCCTTGAGGGTACATGGCAGGAATTTGATTATGATGATGAGTATATGTTATATTATCTCCAAAAGGATACTTGCTTGGTGACCTATGGAACGATCAGGAAATTCATTCCTGAGATGATCCTGCACTGCTGTATGAAAATATGAGGGTGCCTATCTTAAAAAAAAACCCACCAGAATATCTTAAACATGTTTTGATAATGGTACACCATAATCTGTCAATATTTCATGATAATTTTCACCTTTAAGTACCATTGAATTGATAAGGGCCAATTATTTTACATGAAGAGATTTCCATCAACATGGTGATCCCAGATAGATCGACATCCTTCTGAAGAATTATAAAAAAAATTACCTGTCTCTTAGCTTTAAAATGTGATAAAGAAAATTTAAATTGCTTGTTGTTCATGTAATATAAATTTTTAAAGTCTGTATACATAATTTTGAGAAAGCTTGTGTGTGATCAATCCTAATTGTAAAATAATTTTTAATCTGACACACTTGCAACTGTGCAGAGAAAGATACCATTCTTCATGCACTCACATTATTTTTGAATTTTCAGTTATGTATTTGTTAACATTATTGGTTTATGAAACTTAAATTGAAATATTTGTCTAATATTTAATTTCTAATACTTCTAAGGAATATTGATTCTCTCTTCACATTAATGCTTAATGTGTGTGGGTCTGGCATCGTTAATTTAATCATAATTAAACAGGAGTAATACACAGTTAAGTATTACTACTCTTGCAATCTGCTGACGATTTTATTTTAAATGTTAATTGCTGTAAGGCTTGAATATTTTGAGTTTGTTTGATCTAAGCCAAATAAGATCAAATAAGATTATTCATAGATTGCAATACATATTAAAAACTCCAGTAATTCAATCCTAGCATTTCTCAGATTGAACTATTAAAAGGATTTAAAATAGCTAGTTTTTGATTCTAACTATTTTAAAGTTGGATACCTTTTAAATTCTATTGTGTGATAGAAGATGTTGAAAGGGAGTAACTAAAGTGGAGAATGTTTTTGTTACATCCTTTACATTTTTTCTTTTTTTGTTGATTCCTTTTTATTGTTAATTGGTCTGAAAATATTTTGAATTTATTTCAGTTCATCAGGGTGGAACCATGTGTATTTGACTTTATGAATAGCACAGTTGAGGAAGTGTGTGAGAGATGGGAGAATACAGTCATAAATGGAAAGAAGATTAACAAGTATACCATGTGGGTTAAAAAAATGAGTGATGATGTTCATCCAGTACGTTTCTTGATGATGGGATACAATTCGTTGACTGGGTCTCATTATGACAAATATGTTTTTGCATATAGCAGATTCTTTCCAGGACCTGTAGATAAAGAAAACTTTGAAATTCAGAGTAAGAATTTATATTTGTATTAAATTGTGATGAATTAGGCAAGTTAATATGCTGTATATGTAATGTAAATGTTGATTACAGAATAATATTTTTATTACCTTTACAGTTTATCGAAGAACTCCATATTTTGGATTATTAGAAAGAAATTCCTTATGGATCAAATGTGGTGGAATCCATAATAGTATTTATTAACAGGTGTGCATCCAGATAGTGGGTGGTGGGACTATAATAGAACTAAGTCTTTTTGATATTTAGGCTAGTCAAGATTTTTTTTTTTTAATGTTAACTAAGATAATTAAGTTTGAATCTTGCTGTGGAGGAGAAGGGATGTTTGCACACACCTTTAGGTGGTAGGTGATTTCCTTCACCTAAAATCATAGAAACTGACATATCTGCAGATATCTTAATTTGAAAACTAATGTCTTATGCCTTCAAAGATAGCAAAAAATAGAAAATAAATATATAAATAATAATAATAAAAAAAAATATTGCTTCCTTGATAAAATTATAAGTTGCCAAAATTTTTGTGCAAACATCCATCTTAAGAAAAGGCTTGGAACACAGTAACTTCATGGCAAAAGGCAAATCTTCTGGAAAAAATAACTAAGCCAAATGATAAAAACTAGGAAATAACCACAGCATATGCCTGTTAGGCTTGAAATAGCACAGTACTTTGTATCTACTCAGTATCATAAAATTGTATTTTTCTTGGCCAAAATATATTTACAAAGCCTCTGGTCAAATGTAACACTGTTATGGAAGCAGCAAAGTAAAACAGAATGTCAGCCTTGAGGCATTTTGCAAATAAGTTAGCACCTATTAGATTAATTTGGGTTGCTTGGATGAATGAATTTTATTTAAATTTAGTATGGAATCATTACAAAAAAATTGTTATGCATTCTCAAAAACTAGAAAATAACCACAACATATGCCTTGTTACACTTGAAATAAATTTTTCCTCGGAAAATGTTTTTGGGAAACTATTTTCAGAATTATGTATTACAAATAATTACGCTCTCAATGGATGAAATTTGGTATTTCAGATGTGTGCTATAGCATGTTTATATAATTCAATTTTGGTTTCATTTGAATTGTTTACGAGAGTGGTCTGAAAAGTTCTTGGCCTTGACCATAGATGGCAACACTATCGGCAAATTTTTTTTTTTCTAAGGTGGTACATCTGTCATAAGCATCCATGTGAAATTGCAAGTCATTCTATCAAGTAGTTTGTTTTATACAGTTGTCTGAAACAAAAGTGTTGTCTGTATCCCTTGAAATGGATAAAATTGAGTATCGTGCGGTTATAAAATTCTTTGTAAAAGAAGATTAACAGCAAAAGAAATTCATTCAAAGTTCATAATAGTTTATGGGCACTCTTCTCCTTCGTTTTCAACAATTAAGAAATGGGCTGCCGAGTTTAAATGTGGCCATACCATAACCTTGAAGATGATCCACATGAAGGATGTTTAAAAAGTGTAGCAACACCAGAAATCATTGATCAAGTGCACAATATGATATTGGATGACTGGCGAGTCAAAGTGTGTGAAATTGCTGAGACTATAGGCATTTCAAAAGAATGTGTAGGATATATTTTGCATGAAGAATTGCATATGAAAAATGTTTGCTCAAGATGAGTGCCATGCTTGCTCACAGCAGATCAAAAACGCACTCGCATGACAATCTTTTAACAGTGCTTGGAGCGTTTTAACAAGAATAAAACTGATTTTGTGTGTGGTGATTTATTACTATGGATGAGACTTGGATTCACCATTACACACCAGAATCTAAACAGCAGTCAAAACAGTGGACAGAAGCCGGTTGTTCAGCGCCAAAGAAGACAAAGTCTGTTCTATCAGCAAGAAAAGTCATGGCATCGGTGTTTTGAGATGCTAAAGGCATTTTGTTTATTAATTATCTTGAAAAGAGTAAAACAGTAACTGGAGAATATTATTCCAATCTTTTAACCAGACTAGACAAAAAAATTTGTGAGAAAAGACAGACGTTTGCAGAAGAAAAAAATCATCTTTCATCAGGACAGTGCACCTGCCCACAAAAGTGTTTTGGCAATGGGAAAATTAAAGGATCTGCACTATGAATTGTTGGAACATCCACCCTATTCCCCAGATTTTTTCTCCCTCTGACTTCTATCTATTCCCAAAACTAAAACTCTTCCTTGCTGGTTAGTGTTTTTCTTCAAATCACGAGGTGATTGCAGCTGTAGAGGGGTATTTTGCAGATCTTACTGAGAACCATTACAGGGATGGGGTAATGGCACTGGAATAAATGTATTAGTCTTAAGGGAGATTATATTGAAAAATAAAAATAATTTTGAAATTATAAATTTTTTTTTTTTCATTGTTAGGCTGAGAACTTTTCAGACCACCCTCGTATCATGACAAAACTCGAATGATTTGAATAATTCCACACTGCTGGGATAGAATTCAATGAATTTGGTATTTAGGATCTCTGTTAAAGTTTATTGATTCATTTCTATCTTAATTTAATTGGACCATTAAATGGCAAATTAGACAAACCAAAATTGCATCTATAATACATAAGCCCAAAACAAGTTGGTTTCTTCACTGACTGTTTGACACAAGTCAAAATTTTACAAAAGCTCCTGCCATTCAGTGCACCTCTCACTAGAAACTACTTACAGGCATTTATGATAGCCATTGCAAAAAGAAGAAAAATCAACATTTGAAAACTCAGTTCTGAACAATTTCAGACTGTGTAAATACTTGTTTAAATAATGGAGTCTACCAATATGTTGTCCAGTTGGTTATATACATACATTCTAGTACCTAAGATTGAACCTAAGATTTTCAATCTTAGGTTCAAGACCAAGTAATGAGCAACACTCTCCCCCCTGCCCACATACACACCATAATTAGACCATTTTTATTGTCAGAATGACTCAAATGATACCAATAATTCTCTAAATTACTGGTACCAATTTGTACCAGTCAGACCATTTTAATATAAAATCAGTCAGAACAAAAATGTCTACTCTACTTAGTTGTTTAATAATGAATTATGTTTGTTGTACAAAGAATACTATTATGAAAGATATAATTTTTTGTGTTTTTTTTTTATTCTTTTCTGAAGTAATTTTCTTACTTGTCCTATGATGCAAATTTTATGGCTAATTAGTTTTTAATGAAAATAGTTAGAAATATTCTTTTTTACTTGATCACAGTTTATTTAAATCTGTATTATATCTGCACACAATCTTAAGTTGTGCTTCTTTTTCAATATCAGATTAGATAATTTTTTCTCTTCCTCCTTCTGAACATAATTTTTTGATATTTTCATTATATCAGATATGACTTGTCGAAATTTTCCTGGGCCTGGATCTCGTTATGTTAGTTTACATAATCCTATGAAGGAGTTTATTAATGGACATGATGAGCATGTGAATGATGCATTTAAAGAATTCAAATCTGTTCATAAAAAAAATTATGTTGATCTCAAAGAACACGATAGAAGAAAAGATATTTTTCGCCAACATTACAGGTAATTTTTAATGAGTATTTTTAAATCTAATTTTACACACTTACATTCCAACATTTACCCTATAGCTGAGCATTACTTCCTATCTAGTCCATCCCTCAAGAAAAGAGAATATCTACTGTGTAGTAACTATTGACCCATTACTTCAAACCTTTGTTAAAACAGGGGTGCAGCAAATTTTTGCATTAGCTGAAGGCCTACCAATCTAAAAGTAATTATTTACTATTATGAATCTGTTTACAGTAGCCTTTATACGTTAAATTCTTATTAGCTTTCAGTTTCATAACCACATGCTATCAGCATTTGTCACGTGCCTGATTAGAGAATGATATTTGTGTAGAAAATCAAAAGTTTGATTAAATTATACTTAAAGACCCATGTTTGTAACTATTGAATGGTCTTTATTTAATTCACTGAATTTGTTATGTTGTGTAATAATACCTGTTCGTTTTGCTAACATGGACAGTACAGCAGCAGTTGTTATTAACTTCTGCTTGTTGTATAGTTAAACAGTTACATTTGTGTAATGAGGACATTCACGAAAGCTTTTCATCCAGATTTTGAGAGCATTAGTAATCAGGTAACTTAGGGAGACAAAATAGGAATGGAAATGAGGATTTGTTTTGGAAAGTTTTTGTGAGACTTTAACTAATTTGTAATAAAGTGTCTCAGAAAATGTTTTAAGCCATGTATCCTGTGGCTACAGATTCTCCAATTAAATGGACAATACAAGAAAGGAGATTCTCAAGAAGCATTTAGTTTGTGTTTCAAAAAAATCCTAAAAGAAAGTTCAGTTTTTCCAGTCTCATGGAAGGATAAAGTGATATGACAAAACAAATTATTATTATTCAGGAACAAGTGGATTAATCAAACTGAACTGTCAAGTACAGCAAATTAAGAAGACCCACATTTCTCTGATACATGTAATTTGTATGACATTAATAAAAATTAATTTTATTAGTGAAAGAGAATTTTTGATTGAATTTTTCTGATCTGATGCTGATAGCATGTGGTTATGAAACTGAAAGCTAATAAGAATTTTAACGTATAAAGGCTACTGTAAACAGATTCATAATAGTAAATGGTTACTTTTAGATTGGTAGGCCTTCAGGTAATTTGAAGTGAGACAGTATTTATGTTCACTATGACACTGTGGAAGATGATAAATTGTATATTTTTCCTTTTCATGTGAAATAACTAGCATATGCTGTGAATTTGAATAGTTCAAATGTCTTGATAAAATGACTATGAAATCAATAGTGTTCAGTTAGTGGTACATTAGCTTCAATATCACCTCATTATTTACTAATCATTATGTTTGAACTTTCTAGAATATGGTTTTTTAATATCATTTTATAGTGAACAGAATTTTTTCAAGGAGGAAGAGTTACTTGTGAAAGAAGGAGACAAGTGATTTTGCCAACTGTTTAGCAAGTACTTATCTAGAGCTGCCTATACATACCAGTGTTTCTAACTGTGTTGCATGGAACTGTAGGGTTTACACACAAGTAACACTGATTTGATTCTAATATCTTAAAAATTTGTACTGTGTATGTGTTGTTATCATAGTAATAATACTCATAAAATCTGTTTAATTCTCATATGTTAAATAGTTTCACTGTTCCCATAAAGAGAAAGTTCAAATCCTGTTTTAATAGATGGAATTCTGCTAGATCTCATTTGCACAAGGATGAGTTAACCAGTCTTAGATCGCACTGTTTTTTTTTTTTTTCTTTCCTGCAGATATACATGTGACAGAAGATAATATGTCTTCATGAAAGTCAGGTCACATGGCTTTTACATTCCATCGTGTGTAATAACAGAATGAAAGATAATGATATAAATTTTATTTTTGATACATGAACTCAGCAGGTTAAACTCTGAAATGTGTAGGTGATATCTATTTTGATTTATGAATATTGAAATTTCATGGTGACAAAATGGTGCTTTTCTTTTTGAACTTACTTTTATGATTATATTTGCCAGGTACATAAATTCTAAAAACCGTGCTGGTTTGACATTCACGTTAGCTGTCAATCACTTGACTGATTTTACTGACCAGGAAATGAAGATTTTACGAGGGCGACTACCAAGCCGTGGATATAATGGAGGAGAACCTTTCCCAGTTCATCATGATCCAGATGTTCCAGATTCTTTAGATTGGCGTCTTTATGGTAAGTACTTAACAAATTAAATAATCTTTGTATATGAACCAAACAAAAACAATCGCTGTTTACTTTTTTTTTTTACATAAAACTTTAGCCAAAAGGCATTGTCATCTACAGGGATGATCAAGAATTTTTGAAATTTTAACATATACAGTTAAAACTGAAAAACATTCAACATAATATAAGCCATTATGTTTTGTGGTCTCAGTCCATTTCTAAAAGCAGGTTAAGAAGTTACCATCATTTGCACAGACTAAAGAAATTAGTCTAATATCTACTATTTTCATATTGGGTTTAATATCAATTTCCTTAATGATATGGTCCATGAAGATTATAAACAACAGTGGGGATAGTGCATATCTCTACTTTGTACCTGATTCTGTAGAATCTTCAATTTTAACAGCTCAGTTGTTACTTATAAGCAGTGCATGTGTCCTATTCCAGTTATTTCCAGATAGGATGTCATAGTTTATTATTTAATATTTGTCTTAAAATTAAAATCTGGTTTTTGGCAACTCCTGTTTCATCTAAATCTATTTGTTCTTTTTTGGTTTTCCCTTCACTATTTGGAGGAAAGGGATCAAGGAAGACTAAGATATAGATTGATTGTTGTATTTTTTTTTTCTGCTGGATTGGAAAATATATTTACTTTTCATGTAACTATATTTTTGTTTTTATCTGTATTTTACCTAAGCGGTAGTAAACAAGTTTGCATCTGAAGTATCTTTAGAAGTAAGCTGTTTGTTGCTTCATATGAAGTAGCCCTACGTTTACATAATGTACAGTGCACTCCCTCTCGCGATATGTATAATGCAATGCATTATGGAGAATCGCTATTCATACCTGTTTTGACCTTTATTGAGGTGTCTCATCAGTGGGAAGCTAGACCTGTGATGATACTGAGAGCTGTCTTGATGGCATGTCATATTTTTCATAACACACACACACACACACACACACACACACACACACACACACACACACACACACACACACACACACACACACACACAGAGTCTACCAATAATTGTCCCTGTTATTTGAAGTTATGGAGCATTCCAGGTTTGTTAATAACGTAAAAACCGGTGTACAGATAGTAGGAAGCAGTATTTCATTGTATCAGTTGAATGCAGGTGGTATGGCAATATGATGTGAACTCAGTGACTTTGAGAGAGGTGTCGTCATGGGCTGTCACATTGGCGGAATGTTGTGATCAACAAATGGAGATGTTCTGGCATCACTAGTGCAGGAAAACACCCAGGGCAGCCACTGAAAATGACTGACCGGGACTGGAGGGTGTTAAAATGGTGGCATGCAAACACTGGCTACAATTGGCATAGACCATCTGTGATGAGTTCCAGTAACACCATGGTGAGTACTAATATTGTATGAAAATAACTCTGTTTACTGGGTTTCCACGGAAGAGCAGTGGCACACAAGCTGAACATCAAAACAATGAACAAGGCAGCTCGTCTAGCCTGGTGCAAAGAGCATGTGAACTGGATAATGACTAGTGGAAAATGATACTCTGGAGTGATGAATCCAGGTTCACTTGTTTCTAGTCTAATGAGTCTAATGGCAGGGTGTGGAGGCAGCCTGGTGAATGCTTGTTACCATAGTGTGTCGTACCCACTTCATTCACGAAGCAGACATTACATTGAACCAAACCTAATGATAATGAATCAAGAGGCTTTTCAACCAACTAGTGAATAATCTTTCTTTCAAATTATGCTTTCAATAAAGCAGCATGAATCTTTTTATGTAGAGCAATTCCAAATATATGTTTCTGGGATGGGAGATGTCAGGGCTAAACAAGTCTTGTATTCCTCTGTATGAGCAAACAGATTTATAGGTGTTTCATCTCTTCATGCATCACCTCCACCATTTATTTAACTCCTGTTTCCCCATTAATCACAAATAAGAAGCGTAGTTTTTCTTCGTCAACATCAGTTCCCACAGGTCCGTTGCCTGTTGGTGTTTGATGCTCTTTTCACCATTTTTTGTCATTTCTCTCTCTCTCTCTGTCCATTGCTAGGTGACGCCAATCCTGCAAACTCTTTCCACACCACTTCTTCATATTATCTGCCCATTCTTGCCTTGGACATCCTCTTCTGTTTATACCATCTATTGTACCAAAAAAACATAAAGGTTTTGATCTTTCTACTTCATCTTGCAAATATGTCCAAAAAGCTGAAGTTTCCTTCGAATTACTTTCTTCATTAGATTTTCTTTGCAGTTTTTTTCTTTTATACAGTTTCTTTATTTGTTACATTTTGCACCTGTCCAATTGGTAAAACTTTTTTATAACATGTTTTTTCAAAATCCAAAATTTGTCTCCTAAGTCTTTGACCATTAATCATCTCTCACAACCATAGACAGCACTTGTGAATATGCATGCTTCCTGCAGTCTCAGTGTTATGGCAAGGCTCACTGATTTTCTTTTCCATAACTTGTCCATTGACTGTAGGTTTATTTTTGCTTTGTTATTCCGAATCTTATCTCTTTTTAATCTCAATGATGCATCATGTTGCATCCTAGGTATATAAAGTTCCTAACATCTTCCAGCTTAGAAGTCTGTTGACTTTTATTTGTTTTTTCATCTTCTCCCTGAATATCATTGTTTTACTTTTTCAATATTTATTATCAACCCACATCTCTCTCCTTCACTTAACATCAGCGTTGTTCTTTCTAGTTCTTCTTTGTCTTCCTCAGTGATGACTGTCATCTGTAGATAATAAATTATCGATTGTTGTACTTTAAATTGAAATTCCTCTTATATTTTCTTTCATGACACCCATTGTTTTCTTTCCAATAACACGATAAAGATGCTCGGGAATATTGAATCTCTTTGTTCATGCCTCCTATTATCCAGAACTATCTTTCTATTACTCCACAGTTTCTCAAAGCAGCTTCTGCATTATCATGATATTCTGCAACAAGCACATCAGATCTGATGAACTTTCTAAAAGTCGATTTTTCTAAATGAACGCTTTCTAAAAGTCAACAAAGCAGGCATAAATATTTTTACATGGAGTTTTCTCTACAGTTAGTCTTAACATTAATCTTTGCTGCACACTACTCCCATCTCTTCTGAATCCTGCTTGCTGATCTAGATTTTCTTCCATTCCTTATTCCTTTCTGTTAATATCATAAGTACTTTTCCAACACGACTCATTAGAGCAATTATTTTGTAGTTTTTGTAGTCCTTTTTTTGTGAACAAGTAGTAGAATTGATCTTGTCTGTTCTTTTGGTGTTTTCTCTTTGTCCCATGCAATGTTACACAACCAGTGTAGCACTGCACCTCACCACCACATTTCAGCATCTTCCTAGTGATCTCATCAATCCTGGGACTTTTATAGTTCTTTGAATGCTTTACGACCTCATCCTTCAGTACATGTCTCCCTCTGTGGTTGGTAGTGATATTTCCTTCATGATATTTCCTTCAGTCAATCTCTTTTGGACCACAACATCTCATAACTCTGAGCATTACCTTGCCCATCTCTCTCTCTCTCTCTCTCTCTTAATCATTTTCCCCACCATTATTGCTACAGTACTTTTATGGTTTTATACTATTACTCACTCTCTTCTTCCAATACATAATTTTCTTTTACTAACCCCCAGTATTTATTCATAGATTTTTTGATGAGAGTGCATTTCATTCCTCTTCTTCATTTGATAAATATTGTAGTACACGATCATTCCAACCTACAAGATCTTCCATAATAAACTCTTAAAATGTTCTCCTTTCTATTCTTCAGTGGGACAAGGACACTTGCAAACTTTGCTGTTACCAAATGCAGTTTTGTGTTATTTATTGGAAGATAAAACTCACTTTATTTCTAATCTTTTGATAATATCAAATTTCCAAACAAGATCGTATTTCTCTTTTTGGGATGACTTATACAGCTTTTCCGGGCACAAATGCATTCACGTTTAATCCTTTCAGCCTCCAAGCAGCTGCTGGTCAACATCTATTAATTGTCCAGCTTCAAACTTATGAACTTCTCTTAGTTTTTCATTATGTCTATCTGTTGTTTGAACCATTTTCTCTTATGCTGTTTTCTGCAGACACTCAACTATTCAAGAAATACAGCAATCCCTCGATTAATGTGTTCTTTAAAACAGGCACATTAATTGAAAAACGCACTAATCGAATATAATAATCTATGGGAAAAAGTATAGTTCGTTCCTTAAATTTCTCTTTTGAACCTTAATTTTTTTTATAAAAGAATTAGGATATATCTCAGGACCTAGTTAAAAGAAACCATGAAGCTGAATGACAATAAAACATATTTAGAATATAAATTTATTATTCTATTTCTTAATAAAGAATTCAGCTAATGTAGTTTGGCGGGCATTCTGTTTTTCATACAACTGACGGTATGGCCCTATTGCCTCTTCTGCTACTTCTGAAAATTTTACTGCTTCTCTCTTCATCAGGGTTAGCCTCTAATCATTGCTACTTAAAAACTTCGATTGTACAAAAAATATTTTCAAATTATTTCTGGGGAATCTCTTTGGGCTTGTCAGTGATTAAATTTTCTTCATATTCTTCAGGATCTTCTTGCTGTGCATCTAAATTTAGCAGATTGGAATCACTCAATTCCTCAGGATGAGATTGAATTAATTCTTGGATGTTATCATTGTCACTCTCATCATTACCCAGTTCACGCCCGATGCTGGCATTTTCCCCAACAACATTATGCATTTCATTTGAAAAGCCTCTAAAATCATTTGCACAATGTGGAAAAATGTGCATCCAAATGGCTCGCATATTGCTAGCGATAATTTCATTCAACTTTGCAACTTTATAACCAGGCTGAGATTTCTCTGATTTGGCAAGAAAAGTCTTGGAAGGCCGGTTTCATTGACATTAAATATTTGTTGGTCACAGTAGTCCCCTTCTTTCACAATTTTCTTCAAAATCTCTGAATAATTTAATTTGCGGCCACCTCCTTATCTGCACTTGCAGCTTCACCTGTGATTAAAACATTATGTAGGCTATTTCTCTTTTTGAAATTTCCAACCACCCAGCACTAGCAATGAATTCTTCTCCTTTTCCATTTGATAGTCCTTTCTTTCAAGGTTGCAAAGAGACTTAATGCTTTTGATTTAATATAAGGTCAGTGCTTTGCAGGATCCATTTTTGGTTACAATCTTCGATCCATATAGAAAGAAGTCTTTCTAATTCAGTCATTATAATACTTTGACTTCGAGTGGTTTGCATGCCTGATGAACTTGAAGCAGCTTTACCTATCTCTTTGTATTCAGCAGCTTTGCTTAAAATTGCTCTTATAGTTGATTCACCCATTTTTTGTTCTTGTCCTATCTTTGCTCTGAACTCACCTTGTTCATTTCATTGTTTTTTTATTATTTCAAATTTTTCTTCCAACAGGATTACTTTTTGAATCTCAGGCTTCCACTTTTTTTACTCACTAATTCTTTTACTCATGTTCAAAGGTTGGGAAAATACTTTAAAATAAAAGTAAGGAAAACAGTTGCAAAGGAGGCACGAGATATGATCAGCAAAATGCTATGTAATTAACAGACGACATAAATTTTGGCTGTAAATTTGGAACGTAGTGTACATGGAAATAGTGTAGTACTATATGCCATTAAAAATAACTTTGTAAAATGTTTTAAATTGGTAACTAAATTATTTCATCCTGGTGAGTGATTTTTTTAAAACCGTTAGCCATAAAAATGTATAGATAGAAAATTTTTAAAATCTATGACATTTATTTTTAAGATGTATATAGGCACACTAATCAAATTTTAGAGGCTCACTAATCGAATTTGGGTAGAGAAAAAAAATGACGCACTAATCGGAGGCACATTAATCGAGGGATTGCTGTACAAACAGAATCTACTTTCTCCTTATCCTCTCACCTATACATAGCACTAATGTCTATACTAATAACTAGGTGTTGCATACCCTTGTGTGGTGTTATAAAAATATACAAGTAACAAAATTTGTGCATTAATTATACAAGGCATTTCATGTTGAAATGTTTGTTTGTGTATGTCTGTAAAATATAGATGAAAACAATAAAATTTCTTAAGCGTAATGTATATGGACAGATTTGATGCAGTTAGGAATGCTGAAGATAGAAAACTAGAAGCTGATTATATTGACAAATAATAGACCACTTTGGAAGAAAATTGCTGATAGGAAACTAGTAATGCTATTGTTTCATTTTCATATGTATACTCCTTGAGGATATGCACCAAAAAATTATGCTAATGATAAAAAATGAAAAATCAACATAAAGACTAATTCCAAAAAACTTGGATTGAGTCACTGTTGTATATTAAAATAACTTACATTTGCATATTTATATTGTGAGGGAACAACATGTTTGATTCAAAATGCTATTTTCATTGTTGAATTTATGGGCAGTGACTAATTAGCAGAAACGACTGGTTTGTAATCATCAGTTTCCTGATATGTATCCTCAAGGGAGTTTTCAGGATACTATGACAGCACTACATGATTAAGTTTGTATTATTAATAATCTCCTGTCAACAATTTTCCTCTAAATTAGTCTATTACTTGTCATCACTCCAATATTGTCGTATCGACATTTTTTTCCTCTAAGGCTCTCCTGACTGAATCAATCTGCCTAGATCTTGGTCTTCCTTTGGCTCATTTTCCTGTCATCTTAGCATCAAACACCTGTTTTTCTAACTTGATTTGTTATATACACTCTAAAAATGTTTGGATAGATATAATGTGAATTATTGTACTAACATTATCAGCTTGAAATATGGAAAGGCAGAAGGAGTAGATGATATTCGATCAGAAATGCTGAAATATGGTGGTATAAAAGACTTACAGTGACTGCACTGCATAGTTCAGAAAGCCTGGACAGAGGGATGAATTCCCGATGATTGGAGTAGAGCTCTAATGGTACCCATATATAAAAAAGGGAAATAAAACTGAATGTGAGAATTACAGAGGTATTTCTGTACTGAGTGTTCCTGGCAAGATCTATGAAAGCATACTTGAGAAACAGTTGAGAAGAATTGTGGAAGAAAAGCTTGGTGAAGAACAAGCTGGATTCAGGCCAAATAGAGGCTGTCAGGATCAGATCTTCACTTTACGACAAATAGTTGAGAAAGCATGGGAATATAACAAAGATCTGTATTTAAGTTTTGTCAATCTGGAAAAGGCATATGACAAGGTGCAAAGAGAGAAGCTATTCAATACACTACAGTTATATGGTGTCAATGAGAAATTATATCAAGCGATACTTAGTCTGTATTTGAGTTATACATCAGCAGTTAAAATTGAAGGACGTACAGGAAGATGGTTTAATGTTAAATCTGGTGTGAGACAAGGACATACATTATCCCCTCCATTATTCATTATCTATATGGATCACATTATGAAGGAAAGTGGTATTAAACATGATATCAGAATTGGAGATGTTAATGTCAGCTCTTTGCTTTATGTGGACGATGTTATACTTCTGAATAAATCTGCTACAAGTTTGCAAGAGTTCCTGACTAAATTGAATAACTGCTGTAATAGAATGGTATGAAGGTCAGCATTAAAAAGACAATGAAAATAGGTAGAATTGTTGAAAATGTCAATTGTGTTGTGAAATGGGAACCAGTGGAACAAATAAAACATTTCAGCTACTTAGACATGATTTTTAGTGAAGTTGGTAAATTAAATATGGAAATAGACAACAGAATCAACAAAGCTGGTATGGTAGGAAGTCAATTGAATAAATTCATATGGAATAAGAGAAAAATTAGTTGGAACACTAAATTAGCTGTATACAAGACAGTGTTCAAACCAGTTTTAACTTATGGATCTGAGAACTGGGTCAAAAGTAAAACACTTGACCAAAGACTAGAGACTGCAGATATGAGAGTCCTGAGAAAGATTAGAAGCATGAACAGATGGCATCAATGTGGCAATATCATATTAAAAACGAGGATATTAGGAAAGAACTTGACATTGTCGGCATCCAGGAATGCATTAGCAGAGCTAATCTCAGGTAGTTTGGTCACTTAAACAGAATGGGCGAGGAAAGATTAGCAAAACAAGTGTTCTCTGCCAGGTTGGCAGCAAAACGACCCAGGGGAAGACCAAGATATAGGTGGATTGATACGGTACAATGTGCCTTGAAATATAAGATCTGATAATGATAATATTGGAATCTTGACAAGTAACAGACTGAATTGGAGAAAAATTGTAGATAGGAAGTTAGTAATGATGTAAATTTTTCATGTAGTAGTATCATATCCTGTACACCCCTTGAGGGTACATATCAGGAATTTGATGATGACATTTTGAGTACTGTAACAAGCATGCAAAATAGATTTACTTAATCTAATCTATATAATAACATCTTTTATCTTAATCATTAAAATTTTTGGTGAAATAATTTCTGATTTTTATTTTATTTTGCTTAATTTTCTTTTTATTTATTATTATTATTTTTTTTTTTTTCCAGGTGCTGTTACACCTGTAAAGGATCAAGCTGTTTGTGGATCATGTTGGAGTTTTGGAACAACCGGGACTCTTGAAGGTTCTTATTTTTTGAAGGTGAGAAATACCAGATACATTTGTATATATAATTTATATATTGACATAGCACAATTGCATTTATGTTGGAAAATACAGTCCAGCATATACTCATTAAGTGATGCAAGTCTTCAAGCTACTCCACTATGGCATTTTCTTTTAACAATTTTGATGATTATTATTACACAGGCTCCTCCAAGGAGTTTAAAGTTTCATCGACGGAGGGCCCCTTTTTTCTTCATACTAAGATGCCTATGATATTCCTCCTTTAACACATTCACAATATCTAATAGTAGCCACTCCACACACTATGAGCAGAACTTTATCTGCTCATAGTGAACCATATCTTTAGACATCTTCTAGGGATGACCCTGAGTTCTTCTGATATAAGCTGCAAAATGCTGTAAGATCCAATTGCTAACTTATGAAACATAAGTTAGAAACTATCATATCTTTTCTCCAGCTATCCCTCAAATTTTGAAGAACACATTTCATCAATCTTACCTCATATATGTAATTCCATGGGTCAATTATCATTACCTGCCACTGATCTTTTTTTTATAACTGTCTTCCCATCTCCTTATAATCTAGTTGACCATATCTGCACCCAGTATTCCAGATGGCTTATTAAAGCTTTTAAAGTTGGAGAATAGGTTTTTTTTTTTCTTACAAGTTAGCATTCTCTTCATTCGATGCAATGACTTGATAACTCAGCCCTAAACTCTCTGTCTACTATAATTCTTGCATTTCTGTCTTGTTTCATTGACTACTTGCAGCAAATTTTTGTTGGTATACATATTACCCTGCCTAGCAACATTGAACAAATATTTATTCTCATTTGCCCATATAATCAATCTCTTAAGTCAGTTTGCAGGAATTTTGTCTTAGCTGTGTCCCTTATCAGTCTTCCAACAGCCTGGCATCATCACATAACTAGAATAACCAAGTATAATAATATCTAATTACACAATAGTGGCTCAGGTACAGAATATTATGATACACTATTGATCACCCTCCTTCTCTTAGCCTCAGCACCTCCAAACATAACCTTCTGATACCTTCATGATTAAGCTCACATTATTATTGATCTCCTATCAACAATTTCCCTCCAAATCAGTCTATTACTTGTGAGCACTACATCACAAGTTTATTTTGCATACCTGTTCTTTATGTTGGAATCCTATTAAGTCTTGTCAAAATCTACAAATATCATGGTATATTAATTTGCCCTAACCCAACTCTGCTGTTACTCTATTATAGAATGTGAGTAAATGATTTGGCCAGACATACCGTTAACAAAACCATGTGGCTTGCTTGACTGTTCGCATTTGCTCTGTTTTAGTGAACAACAATTTCAATCCGCCATACTTTCTTGATCTTCAAAATTACTTCGTACATCAACATACCACACAGCAGTCTGTTCACTAAATCATTTGCAATTGCTTCTCATCTCAGTTTACTCCTGCAATACCATGGAGACAGACCATTCACAGTCTTCCCCCCCACCCCACCCACGGCAAACTCTCAAACTTTCATAACACACACATCTTTTTCAAATCAGTCATTCATTCAGCAACAAACAAAATAAAATTATACAATTAATTATTCTTTCAGTATTCTGACTAGTATTTTGTCAGAGTGATTTCATCATTATTAAATTGCTTACAGTTACCTTCAGCAGAATGCAAGATATTATGATAGTGCTACATAAGTTTGTTATTACTGTCTATCTACAAATTTTTTATAAAATAGTTTATTTGTCAGTTCTTATGTTTTGGTCTTCTAACTGCATCAGTTCTCCTGGCAAAACATACTCTTTGGCTATCCTTTCTTCTCCCTTCTATTTAAAGGACTATGCCCAGGTTAGCTCAATTTGCATATTCCTCAATGTTAAGTTCCTACATAATATCTTTTTTAAATATGATTCTGCTACTGATGCCATCTGCTCACTCCCCTAATTTTTGCAGAACTATCATATCTGTGATCTCTAGTCTTTGATGAAGTTTTATTTTCTAACTCAGCTCTTAGATTCTTAAGTTAAAATTGGTTTGATTACACTCTTGTATATAGCTGCCTTCATATTTTAACTAATTTCCCTCTTAATCTTTATTCTTTTGTCTATTTCCATATTCAGTTTGCCATCTTCACTAAATTTTGTGTCTTAAATAGCTGAAATGTTTTACTTGTTCTATAAGTTTCATATTCAAGATGCTGCTGGTGTTTTCCTACCTATTTTCATCATCATCATCAAATTCCTGACATGTACCTTCAAGGGGTGTACAGGATATGATAGCACCACATGAAAAATTTACATCATTACTAACTTCCTATCTACAATTTTCCTCCAAATCAGTCTGTTACTTGTCAAGACTCCAACATTATCAGATCTTATATTTCTATCATCTAAGGCACTTTGTACCGTATCAATCCACCTATATCTTGGTCTTCCTCTAGGTGGTTTTCCTGCCAACCTGGCAGAGAACACTTGTTTTACTAATCTTTCCTCGCCCATTCTTTTTAAGTGACCATATCACCTGAGATTAGCTCTGCTAACGCATTCCTGGATGCTGACAATGTCAAGTTCTTTCCTAATATCCTCATTTTTAATATGATATTGTCATCAATGTCATCTGTTCATGCCTATAATCTTTCTCAGGACTCTCATATCTGCGGTCTCTAGTCTTTGGTCAAGTGTTTTACTTCTGACAAAGCTCTCAGATCCATAAGTTAAAACTGGTTTGAACACTGTCTTGTATACAGCTAATTTAGTGTTCCGACTAATTTCTCTCTTATTCAATTGACTTCCTATGAATTTATTCAGTTGACTTCCTACCATATCAGCTTTGTTGATTCTGTTGTCTATTTCCATATTTAATTTACCATCTTCACTAAAAATCGTGCCTAAGTAGCTGAAATGTTTTACTTGTTTCACAGGTTCTCTGTTCACAACACAGTTGACATTTTCAGCGATTCTACCTATTTTCATTGTCTTTGCCTTTTTAATTGCTGACCTTCATACCATATCTATTACAACAGTTATTCAATTTAGTCAGGGAATCTTGCAAACTTGTAGCGAATTTATTTAGAAGTATAACATCGTCTGCATAAAGCAAAGCTGACATTAACATCTCCAATTCTGATATCATGTTTAATACCACTTTCCTTCATAATGTGATCCATATAGATAATGAGTAATAGAGGGGATAATGTACATCCTTGTCTCACACCAGATTTAATATTAAACCATCTTCCTGTACTTCCTTCATTTCTAACTGCTGACTTACAACTCAAATAAACACTAAGTATCGCTTGATATAATTTCTCATTGACACCATATAACTGTAGTGTTTTGAATAGCTTCTCTCTTGGCACCTTGTCATATGCCTTTTCCAGATCGACAAAACTTAAATACAGATCTTTGTTATATTCCCATGCTTTCTCAACTATTTGTCGTAAAGTGAAGATCTGATCCTGACAGCCTCTATTTGGCATGAATCCAGCTTGTTCTTCACCAAGCTTTTCTTCCACAATTCTTCTCAACTGTTTCTCAAGTATACTTGCATAAATCTTGCCAGGAACACTCAGTAGGGAAATACCTCTGTAATTCTCACATTTAGTTTTATTTCCCTTTTTTATATATGGGTACTATGAGAACTCTACTCCAATCATCAGGAATTCGTCCCTCTGTTTAGGCCTTTTGAACTATGCAGTGCAGCCACTGCATAGTTAGGCATACTTCAGCATTTCTGGTCAAATATCATCTACTTCTGCTGCCTTTCCACATTTCAAGCCTTTGATGGCTCTTTTTACTTCAAGTATGGATATGTATTCCTGACTGTATGCCTATTGAGTATTTTTTACCACTGTGCTATCACTGCTTGTTTCATTTAGCAATTTTTCGAAGTAATTTCTCCATCTTCAAGGATATCTTTTTCTCCCGTTTTCATGTCACCTTTATCATCTCTAACTTCTTTTACAGCACTCTTTCCTCCGTTTCTAAACTTCTACAACAACCTCCAAAATATTTTGCCATCTTCTTGATATTTATTTTCTGTGTTCTTGCCAAAATCCTCCCATGACTTTTGTTTAGCTAGTTTTACACAGTATTTAGCTTTCTTACATTTGTCTCTGTGTTGTCTAAGAGCACAAGCTGACTTATTTACCAGGAACTTTTGGTATGCTTTCTTCTTTTCCTTCACTGCCTCTTTAACTTCCTGTGTCCAACATGGAGTTCTGATTTTTCTATCCTTGCAGACAACCTCACCACATGCCTCTCTGGCTGAATCAATCAGGCTTGCCACTGAATCTCCAAGGTTTGGTTCCTGTTCTCAAACTCTTTCATTTTTTCTTCAATAATCTTTGTGTATTTTAGTCTACAGTTCACATCTGAGAGCTGCTCAACTTTTATTCATTTTAATACTTTCTCACATGTTCTTTTCAATATGAAATTCAATTTTATCCTGCTCAAGACTAAATGGTGATCACTTCCAATTTCAAATCCTCTGTACACCCTGTCCTTCACCAGGGAGAAAACATCACTATCAACAATAACATAGTGAATAAGACTTTTCTTATTCCTTGCCTCTTCTCTCCATGTAAATTTGTGCACATTTTTATGTTGGAACATTGTGTTAGTAATAACCAGTGCATGTCCTGAGTAGAAATTCAACAGGTATTTGCCATTATTATTAGCTTTGCTCTTTTCTCCAAATTTTCCCAATATCTTTTTGTATGTCTGACAATGATTTCCTACTCTGCTATTTAGAGCCCCAATAAGAACCAACTTTTCCTTTTCTATTAGGGACAGCATGGCTTTGTGAAGGGTAGATCATGCCTCAGTAACTTGCTCAAGTTTTATAACAAGGTGACGGCTGAACTGGATAAGGGAAATGGGTTTACAGTGATACTGCTGGACTTGGCAAAGGCATTTGACAGAATACCACATGGAATTCTAATCCGTAAACTACAACATATGGGAATGGATATAGGGTAGGTGAGATGGATAGGTGGGTGGTTTATGGAGAGATATCAAAGAGTAGTTTATTCAGGAGTAGAGTCCAAAAGACGGCCTGTGACTAGTGGTGTGCCGCAGGGTTCTGTTCTCGGACCACTGCTGTTTACTCTGTTCATCAACGATATAGGGAAGGATCTAAGTGGAACAGTTCATTTGTTCGCTGATGATGCAAAGTTGGGTAGGGCGATAGTGAATGCAGAAGATGTCAAAATTTTGCAGGATGACTTGGATAGATTGGAGTTCTTTGCTAAGGAGAATGGATGTCAATTTAATGTGACAAAATGTAAGGTTAAGCATTTTGGGGTGAAAAGATTAGCAGCAGTATACCACATTGGTGGAACTGTACTCCAGGAGATTGATGAGGCCAGGGACTTGGGAGTGTTGGTGGATAGGGAGATGAAGTTTAGGGGGCACATTGCAAAAGTAGCTAAATCAGCTCATCAAACTCACTTGGTTGTTGAAAAATACCTTGACGAGCAGAGACAAGCAAATTATTGTACCTTTCTACCGAGCCTTGATAAGACCTCATCTCGACTACTGTGCCCAGATTTGGTTACCTCGGTTCCTTTTTGATGGGGAAGAGGTGGAGAGGATCCAGAGGTGTGTGACTAAGATGATAGCAGGTCTATGGAATGAACCATATGAGAACAGGTTCATTCCATGTTCTCATGTGGGTTGCAGAAACTAGTTGATAGGCAGAAAAGGAGAGATATGATTGAGACATTCAAATTGCTAAAGGGATTCTATAGGATAAATTCAGAGGATATTTTTGAGATCAGGACTGGTGGGTGGAGAACTAGGGGACACCTGTGGAAGCTGGGCAGGGGTGTTAGAGCTGGGTTCTTTACTTTCAGAGTGGTAAATGAGTGGAATAAGCTGCCAGAGTCTGTTGTGGGTGCTATGACGGTGAGCGAGTTCAAGGCAAAGTATGATAGATACTGTGAGAATGTCGTATAGATACTGTGAGAATGCCCTAAACATCATGTGTGGACATGATGTTTAGGGCCTCTCTCAATGAGTCTAAGGACTCCTGGAGTCGCCTGAAAATAATAATTGTGTCAGTTGCTTTCTCTAAAGACTCAAAAACTTCCTCCACTTCTACCTTAGTAGAACCTTCTGTGGGACCATAGGCACAAATAAGTCTCATTGCCCAATTCCCCATTCTGATATTTGCCCACATCACTCTACTTGAGACTGCCTGCCATTCAAGAAGATTAGCCTCGTATTTTGTGTTGAATACTATGGCTACTCCTTCTTTTCATTGATTTTCATTGCCTGAATATAACATTTTATATTTATTGCTCAGAAAGATCTCACCAGTTTTTGCCTTTTTTGTTTCAGTCACTCCTATTATGTCGATCTGGTACTTATCTGATTCCTCAGCTAGCTCCATTTCTTTGCCATTCAGGCTTCTTATGTTGATAGTATCGATCTTTAACTCTGGTGATGTTGAGTTGGGTGTGCTTTCAGATTTGTTCCAGTAGCTGACTTTTTGCCGTTCACCCTGGTTCCCTGGCGAAAACAACGAGGGGGGGGGGGGCTGGTGTAACCAGGCAACGCCCCAGCCAGGATGAAATTTTGTCATGTTGTACCATCATTTTGTATATTGGTTTAAGCTAATAAGAATACAATGCTAAATCCCAAATTGCCAGTCCATCCTTGTTCGTTCAGTATCCAGGTACCCAACAGGGTGCACCACGAGAAGTGAGGATTGGACATTAGGTCAGAAGTCCTGGTCAGTTCTCCGCATTCCTTTAAAGGCTATGTTGGGGTCTCCTCTTAGTTATACAGCTTTAACCCTTAAGCATCCTATTTTCATTGTCTTTTTTATTGCTGATTTTCACTCCAAATTTACTACGGAAGTTATTCATTTGCGTTAAGGCATCCCACTGACCTATGCTAGATTTAAGAGTATGATGTCTATATAAAGAGCTAAATTGAATCTATAAATTTGATATCAAATTTCATTCCACTTTCTTCCATAATGTGATCAACACAGATTATGAATAGCAATGAGAATAGTGTGTGCACCATTATCTTATACCTGAATTTATATCAAATCTTCCAGTACCTCCTTTTAGTCCTAACTGCTGACTTACAGCAAAAATGTAGACTGTATATCTCTCAGTATAATGTCTGGTTTACACAATATAATTATAGAATTTTGAACAGCTTTTCTTTGTGCATCTTGTCATGCTTTTCCAGATTGCCTTCCAAAGAAATCTCAAATACTTGTCTTAAAGTGAATATATTCTGACCTCCTATTTGGCCTGAATCCAACTCATTCTTCTCCAAGTTTCTTTTTCACAGTTTTTCTTAGTCTCTTCTCAAGTGTGCTTGCATAATCTTACCTGGAAATTTCTTTGAAAAATCTCACATTCAGTTTTATTTCTGTTATAGAAATAACAGGGCACTGACTTTAAGGATGTTATGGTTACCTTGTATAAGGCTTTGATCAGGCCACATTATGGATTACTGTGCACAGATTTGGTTACCTGGTTTTCAAAAAGATGAAGATGTACTGAAAAAGGTCCAGAGATGATTGACTGAAGTGGTCTCTGGAATGGTGAGTATGAAGACAGATTGAGAAAATGCAATTTACAGAAATTGGTGGATAGAAGGAGAAGGGGGGGGGGATATGATCAAGACATATAAGCTGTTAAGAGGTTATTACCAGATGATACCATATCATACCAGATGCAGCATGATAAACTGTGTGCATAACAATGGGACCTCCCTCGATGAGAGTATGCACTGCAATTTGTAATGAGAGTAATGCAATTTATAATTATTATAAAACCTCCATGGATTCATATTTGACTCCATGGAGGTTTTATAATAATAATAATTGAGCATTTTTGGTTGAATATCATCTACTCCAACTGTCTTTCTACATTTCTGATGATTATCTTCTAGCTCATGATTATTTTCCATCACTGTTCTATCACTGCTTGTTTCATTTAGCAATCTTTTGAAGTAATTATTTCAATCATCCAGAATATCTCTTCCATTTCTAAGCTTTTTAATAGCCACTACTTTATATTACTGCATTCTGCATGATTCTGTAATGAGAGTAGTACATGTTCATTGTCAGATATAACATTCCACGCCAGAAATTACTCAACTTAGAATCCATTCTTTACGATCTGCTCTAGCTCAGAATGTCCTTAGCATACTGTTGTTTTTTTGTTGTCTTTATCTATCCTTATTCTAACCACCTTGACCTCTTTATTGATTATTTATCTCTGAAAGTTGACCTTCAGACAGATTATCTGTCTTGTTCATAATTCAAGTTGATTTTCCTGCTCTACCTTCACAAACCAAGCTGGAAGGAATGATGAAGTATCTGTTGTTTGTAATGATCTAACACATACCAATCAGAATACTGGATAGCCTTGACATTCTCCCATCTTGCTTAGGGCCTTTTTTAAGCCACCTCTTCTTCCAAATATATCACAGATATCATCTCTCCTGTTGAGAACTCAGAACATATCCTTATCTGTGTTTCCTTTTCTACATATCAGTCTTACCTCATTAAAGTATGAACATTGAGTACAAAAATGTTTCTTAAATATACTTATTACTAGCAGAACAAGCTGTTTTCCTTTCTTTCTTTATCTTGGTCATGAAATGGCTAATAACTTCAAAATCTTCAAAAGATGATGATTGAATTGTCATTCTTAAATCTAAAAGCAGTGTTTTCTTTTTCAATTGAAGAAATTAAATAACCATATTCAACTTACTTCAGTATATCAGGAATAGCTGATGAATTATTTTAGAAAAATTGGCTTATTATTGGAAAGAATTCTTTCCACTAGGATGTGTTTTGAGTTTTTATCACACCCACAGGTAACCGTTACTGGTCATATCATTAGACTACTGATTGAGTCAGAAAATAACACATTAGGATTACAGGCAGACTTAAAAGGATTAGCAGCAACAGTCCTGGTGGCAGATTTTGGGGCTTGTGAAAGAAGTTTTATGTCAATTGTATGTGTAAATGTGTGTGCTAAACAAAAACTCATTTTTCCGTTAGCTTTCTCACTAGCGGCTTGGGATTGACATCACCAGCCATTTAATCAGTTATAGGAATTATTATCCAAGGCTTCTGGTTGTAGGGGGGGAGGGAGGGTTAGGACTTGGAAATGTTTTTTACTGTTAATAAATTAATCTTAAAATAATTGATTATGGTTTGGATTTAGTATAATACAATGCCATTCCTGGTCTGCTGTTGTAATTTATGAACAAGTGTAAATATTTTTTTATTTGCTACCGAATATATTCTCTTGTGTCATGAAAAATAAATAAACTAGTAAACTAGGATAAAAGAAATAAAGTGCAAGAAGTTCTCCTTGCCCTTACAGTGGTCTTTATATAACCAACATGCTGTAAAATGCAAAATCAGTGAAGCAGATATCAGTACCCAATTTCTTACAGTTGGCATTAACTGGTGTTCCATCACAACTACACAATGCAACATAAGAAGTAATGTTCAAGGTGCAGTTTATTGTAATTCTGAAAACTATTTAAATTTTGTTATCCTGCTTTACTAAGGCATGTATATGTGTGTGCGAATTTTATATATATATATATATATATTTAAAAAAAAAATTTTTTTTTCATGTTCTTTAGACCGGAAAACTAGTGCGTTTGTCACAGCAACAGCTTATTGATTGCAGCTGGCAGTTTCAAAATAATGGATGCGATGGAGGAGAGGATTTTAGAGCCTATCAATATATCAAAGCACATGGTCTTGCTGCTGAAGAAGATTACGGTCCTTATCTTGGAGCTGTAAGTAACTTATTAAAAATTATCATATTAATATGAATAAGACGAGACTTTATTTTTTCCTTTTTAAAAATCTCAAAATACTAAGCTAATTTTTGATACCACCCTCAAAGAGGTGAAAAGTCTATAACTCAAGGATTAGATTAGTCAAGAGAATATATTCCTGTTTTTTAAGTCCAAGCAGACTAGAACAAGCCATCCAGTAAGGAAGATGGTATTATGATGCCTAATTTTAAGAATGATAACTGATAAATTTTCAAAGGTGGAGTTTTTTTACTAACATACATGCCATTTTGGGATTCAACTTAAAACTTGTCAGTGGCAGCAGACAAGGTTTAAGTAACCACCACAGAACCTATTTCTAATAGGCTAAGTGGTGGTTATATATTTGCCATATACATCTTCACATCTAATGTGAAATACAAGCAATAAACAATTGGGTAGCAAACTAAACAATAAAATGGATTGAACATGTTGAGAGAAGTGAAGATAGAATAATAAAACAAGTCTATTTGGAAACCAAAGAATAAGAGAAGAACAGGAAGACCTAGAAAAAGATTAAAAGATACTATTAAAGAAGATGAAGTCTTGGTCGCAACATATATTACATCTAATGCATGAAGAAGAAGATCTAATATTTTTATAATATGCAAGTGTCTCTTCATCTGGATGATGTTTTTAGTTAGATAATGTAGTTGTTTCTTTTTCATGGCAAAGGAGCATACTAGCATCCAAAAATGCTCTTCATCTAATATTCAAAAATAATCAAAATAACCACTGCTTATATTTATTTCATTATCATTCTCTATCAAGATATTTGTTGAGCTAGAGTAGTAGTTGCATGAACTCTACTCTAGTTACTAATTACTTAAGTCCTGCTCTGCTCATTTAAACATTCTATATAATTTGGTTACCAGAATGTTTAAGATTATGTTTATGAGGAGAAAAATCAACTTCACACCTTGAGAAACTAACTCAGTACTGATGGGGAATTGATCTTCAGATGTATCATATTCTACTAATCACTGATATGGTGAAAATACATGTCTTCAAGTAGCCTCAAGAGTTTTTTTTACTGCTTCTAATGCATATAATCATGTGAAGTTGAAAGTACAGAGTTGTTGAACAATTATTGACCATAAGGGAAATTGCAGAATTAAGTACCAGCATTAATTTGTAGTTATAATACCAACTGTAATGGTTCCAAGAACAGCAGTCATGAAATTAATCATTGGAGGAGGAAATCAGAAAAAGCTGAATATCCAAAAAAAAAAACTTGCCTTAAGATTTTTGTGCATATTCCTCTGATCTCCATATTCCTCAGGTTAAAGCATGTGAAAATTAATAGTATTAGCTTTCACAAACAGCTTCTTTACATGACTGTATTAATTCTACATTTTATTAAGAGTTTCTGTTACTAATATTTTGCTAATTATGATACTCATCTTACTATTAATCATTTTAACTTGAACGAACATGTTGCTTTTATTGTAAAGTTTTTACCATTTCTTGTTCATCTCAGTATTCCAGGAATAAACTTCAGGCAACAAGCTGTCAGCTTTATACATCATTATAAAATATAAATTAAGTGAAGTAAACATGCTTATGTCTTATCATTAGAATACTCATGAAGAAAAATTCCAATCAAGAGCAAAGACATATATAACTTATAAAGTAAATGCACGAGATTTTACAGAAAAATTACATTTAGGATATACCTTTTGTAAAGATAGCCATAGTGTTATATAAATATAATCTTCACACCATTTGTAAACTACATAGTAAACTAGCAACATTATCTATTCTTCTAAATGCAAACACCTTTAGTACAATCCTAGGGTCTAAAAAAAAGAAAAAGTGTTTGCATGATAGCCTATATTGACCAGGGAGGAGAACTATTAACATATACCTTGAAGAACATAAATGCCTATGCCACCATCACATGCAATGCTTTGAATAACTTTTCACATATAGAAGAAAGCAACAGTCCTACCTAGAAGCTGTTATTTTGGCAAATGTGTGAAGCATTCTGCTAATCTCAACAATTATGGTTACATTAATTTAGTCAAAATAAAGGGAAACTCTAATTTTAATACTACCATCTCTAGATAGCATTTGCTAGAACTTAAGTGTTTTTAATTAAATAGCATATTTATATCATATGAAAAATTCAAAACCTATTAATAAAAGAACAATGGTTTCATCATTGACATAGCAGATAATGAGTGGTCAGAGGGGGGGGGGAAGCAGGTTGGTAGTCAAGTGTGGAATGTCAGCAAAAAGTTTATATTAAATAATATATTTTTCTATAAATTAAAATGCTGAGATATTATATTCTTGTAAGTGTAAGCATATTAATTATTTTCATGACTGGGCTACTTGTATATAGAGGCCAATGACTTCACATTAATTGCCTTAGTATCCCATAATGCAAAGCACACCCTCTTTTGGACCTGTATATAATGCTTAGCATTATGGGAAGAGCCACTATCCAGACTGGTTTCAATTTGAGGTATATGCTAAAGTGCACAGATACCTCTCCAATAACTCTGAGTGATCTACATGATCACTCTAAATCTCACTGAGCGACCCTAAAGCATCACCATTAGACATCTACCTTGAACTCATCACTCCAGGAAAGGAAACTGAACAGTGGCTCCACCCAGTGACAGGCAGAAAACCCCACCACTGTGTAGAGCCTCTCTTCTCCACAGGAAGCAAGCACGCCCAAAGACAAACATTAATAAACATCATTAGTGGGAGCCAAATCCAGAAAAGATACCAAAGTTGAAGTAATGCAGACATCACATATTTCCCATTTACAAGTAGTGAAAAGGTGTATCACCTTATTATTAAAATACTCTGGATCAGAGATAGGTGTTGAAAGTTTTTTCACTTGGTTATGCTATAAATTAAAGATACCAAGATATTCTTGGTTTAATCCTGTATTCAAGTGTAAGCAAACATAGTTTGCTAAACTTTTGCTAATATTGATAAAGGATTAAACCAAGAATGTAATATCTTGGCATCTTTAATTTTTAGTATAACCAAATGAGAACTTTCAACAAATATATGTTTCTACTTGTATGTGGTTGACTGTTCAAGCTAATTTCTTTTTTGTTGTTTGCTTTGTTTATTTATTTTGCTAATTGTTTTGAATCTACAATTCTAATCTGCTAGTTTATCACCGTATTAGTACTGCCATCCTTTCCTACTGAAAGAGAAGCTAGATGAATGAGTCTCTGGTTTAAAATATTATTTTGCCATCATTCATTTGCATCAGGAACCATAACTGTACATTAAATTCATTATTCCATTTTCATCTTTAGCAAAATTTCTGAAGTTAGTTTAATAAAACACTACATATATCTATCTCTTCTGCTTTATCTTCACATCATAAATGAAGGGAAAGTTTGGAAATCATTATATTTGAAATCAGCATTAGAAAAGCATTCCTCTTTCTTGCTGGACTAGGACAGATTGTAGATTTCTTCTTTATTGAAATCTTACTGTAACAGTTAGCCTTTACTAACTGTTTTGGCAGTTTGTAATAGTAATCAAATATTTACTCACTATTACAAACTGCCACAAAAGTCCTGAGCAAAGTCCCATAGATGCAATGCTATTCTATTGGAAATTCACTATAGCAACAAATTGTCCGCCTCAAGAAGTTATTGTCCTATGGTCCCTGTAATAAACTTGCTAGAGAGAGAGAGAGAGAGAGAGAGAGAGAGAGAGAGAGAGAGGCCATATAACCTAAATTCTGTAGAAGACAAACAGAATGTCTTGTTCTGGGTAACCACTAAACATCTCTTTGACATTGTTACAATAAAGTTAACAGGTGGGAATTTATGCATGCTTTCAATAAAAATTTATATACAGTAGCGAACAAATTAATCCGAACAAGCCAAATTTCGTCAAGTTTTTGTTACAGTTCTGGTTATGGTTTTAGTTCACTATTTTGGTTGAGTGATGCGTGTTTTAACTATCTCTAAGATGTTTATTAAGTTATTAGTGTTGTGTGGTTTTTAATAGTGTAAATAAGTTGACATTCATAATGGTTTATTAATTTTGTGTAGCTATAAAATGGATACATCTCCAAGAAAGCATTCAAATATCTGTACTCTTTCTCAGCACACATCCATGACTCAAAGACAAATAGCCAATGAGTGTGGTGTTTGTTTGGGATACTGTTAATGCAGTTTTAAACAGGTTTAGGGGGAAAGGTACCTTTTTTCTCCTGGCAAAAAAAGAAAAGTCAAATGAGTCCAAGATTGTCTGCCGTAGATTTAAATAGAGACTTGGCAGCTAGTAAGATTAATATTTCTGATGTGACAGCCACATCGAAGGTTCCTGGAAGAAGGGAGGACTGCTACAGACCAAAAAAGAAATAACAGTTGACGAAGGCTATGTAGAAAAAGAGGCTGTAGGTGGACAAAAATGTATAAAGATTGAACTATTGAGAAGGGAAGAAGGTCATATTCTCAGATGAGCCATTTCTTTTTACAAGGAGAGAGAGTACCCTATGTTTGCAAATTAGTGGTTGAGAAGACTTCTCCTGACCACCTTCAACACGCTCCCAAACACCCAGTTAAAAAGGTGTTGTGGGGTTGTTTTACACATGACAGTCCAGGATCACCTGTGCCTGTTGATAGTATAATGAAAAGTGACCAATACATAAAAATATTGGAGAAAAGAGTGGTCCCACAGATCCAGGAAGACAAAGAACTTATCTTCCAACAGAACCTCACTCCATGCCACATTTCAAAAAAAGTTAGTTTCTCAAAAATCACAACATCCAGTTGCTTCAGTGGCCAGGTAACTCTCCTGGCATTAACCCAATTGAAAAGTTTTGGGCCATAGTGAAAAAGAGACTTGAAAAATTAAATTGTGATACAAAGGATAACATAATACAATCCATTATAAAAGTATCGTTTTGAGATGCAGAAATAAGAAAAACGTGTTGTACGTTGGTAGAGTCCATGCCTAAGCAAATTAATGAACTTATTAGGAACAAAGGAGTACATATAAATTATTAGGTAAAGTTGGGGTTTAATTTTTGTACTCATTTTCTTGCGAAATTAAAATTTTTCTTTTTTATTTTTTTTAATTTCCTTTGCTCATATCCAGGCATGTTAAGTTTTTCAAGATCAGCCTCATTAAATATAAAAGCCTCAAAGTTCACTGTTGGGAGATTTGAAGCAATTCTAATCTACCAACTTTTTAACTAAACTTCCATAGGATAACTTGTTTGCATTGTCATCACAAAATTAAATTTAGGTAAGTTGAAGGACAGAGTTCAGTGGCTTTAAACTTAACAGCATTTATTTTTCTCATAATTAACTGTGTGGTACTGAGTGGCTTTCAGTTATGTATACAATAGACTTTTCTGCTTCAAAAGGTGTAAACAACTCAGCAGGCTCTTTTACCATTATTTAAAGCTTTTTAATTATCGAAAGTTCCAAACTGCTTTCTTGGCTGTAATTATTTGGCCTGCAGTTAGAAACTTGTAGTGGACAATACTAACTCCAGTCCACCACACAAAGCATAGTCTTCTAGGAATGAAGTGGTGCCATTGGAGCGTTCGGTACTGAATCGTTTGGTGAACAACCAATGATAAGTTTACTTCCTGTTAGAGCACAAGATTCATTTTTCATCACAAGTGAGCAAGCAATCCAAAAACAGCTCATTTTTATGACATGAAAGAAGTGAAGAACAAATTGATAGCCTTTGAAGTTTATTGTCATCTGATAATGCATGCAGGACTCATTTGCTTAGCTTCCATGATTTTCCCAGTTGATGCAAGCATAAAAGAATTGTTTTACCACTCACGTTAAACATTTGCAAAGGTTCTTGACATGTTAATGTGGAATTATTTTCAATAGCAGCATGTAATTCTTCATTATCAATAATGGAGGGTCTTCCTGAACATAGTGCATCTTCAAGTGATTCATCACCAGAAAAAAATTGTTTAAACCATTTCTGTGCAGTACATTCTACTGCTGCATCTTTTTCAATGTCACACATCTTACAGGACACTTCTGAAGCCTTCGAACAGTTTAAATTCGCAAAGCTGTTTGCTTTGTGAATTACACCAGGTTCACTTGAAAATTTAAAAGGGTTCAAAGTCGCAGAAAAAGAGTACACACCAAGTTAGAGCACACCGATTGACTGATGCTTATCTGTGCCTTATGACGCACACAAAAAATTGCATTCTGCAAACCACTACAAAATAAAACAAGTCATTGCAGCAAACTCTACTGAAAACCGCAGAAACTTTTTTTTTGGTTACCTGATAGAACTACATAACTTACGCATCATTCTACATATTCTTCACAAGTGTTATACACTTGTTACAATGCTGTTGCATCATTTACAATCCTCTGAGAAAATTTACCACTCATCAGCTGCAGATATGACTTCATCTGTGGTAAATTTTGTTCCTTTCAAGAGTTTTTTTTTTTTTTTTTTTTAATTTGGGAATAGGAAATAGTCAGGTGGGACCAGGTCTGGCATATAGGGTGGGTGAGGCAGACATTGAAAGCCCAAGTTGTGTATTTGTCTGTTGGGTTTCATGAGCAGTGTGAGCAGGTGTTTTGTCCTGCAAAAGCAACACACCTCTGCTCAATTTCTCACAGCATTTTTCATTCAGTTCCTTCAGAGCTGTTAAATAAACTGCTGCTGTAACAGTTTCATCTTTGTTTTTTGCCATTTATTTTGTAAGGATTATGCCATCCATATCCCAAAAAACAATGGCAAGAACCTTCTCTGCTGGCTTTTAGGTTTGGAACTTCTTTGGCCATGGAGAACCTTCATGTCTCCACTCTATTGACTGTTGTTTCATCTCTGAGTCATAGTGATGAAGTCATGTTTCATCAACATTCACAATATACGAGACAAAATTTGCACCTGATTTCTCAAAATGACCCAAAATCCCTTGATGACAGCACATGTTCTATCTTTTGGTTGGCATTCATACATTTGGGGACCCACTTTGCTGAGAGCTTCTGCATGTCCAGGTAGTGGGTATTGATCCTAACTCATTCCCAGGATATCCTCAGAGTCTTTGCAATATTATAACAAGCTTCGGAGTGAGCTTGCAGCCATCCCATGGCAGAACATATTGCAAGGGAAAGATGTTAGCAGTGCTTGGGATAAAATCAGTGGGTATCTGAGGAAAGCAATATCAGATTGTGTCCCCATGGTCAGGAGGTCAAACAAGGCAGGCATTAGATGGATGAGCAGTAGTATCAAGCTTGAACTACAAAAAAAGAAAATGTTATGGAGAATTTACAAGGAGAAGGGCGATCAGGACACCCATGAGCAGTACAAGGCTCAAGCTAGGAAGGTTACCAGCATAGTAAGAAAAGCTAAATCAGATTATGAGAAGACCTTAGCCAAAGAGATCAAGGGTAATCCCAAAGAGTTCTTCCGCTATGTGGCAAGTAAGAGGAAGAATGACTTCGGAAGGATAACCTTAGTGGGTGCTGATGGTATTGAGGTGACAAAATCAGATGTAATAGTCGAGTTACTGAGTGATCACTTCTCAAAAGTCTATCACCCAAGTGAGGATATCTCTATACCTATAGCAATACCTAATGTGAGAATTGAAGCTAAAGAATCAGAGGTATTAAATATATTGCGAAACTTAAATGCAAACACTGCGGTAGGCTTAGATGGAATATCAGCTCGGGTGTTGCGTGAATGTGCAAATGAATTGTCAACCCCTCTTACCTGGATATTTAATTTAAGTTTGAACTCTGGTATGGTCCCTAGGGAGTGGAAGTTAGGAAAAGTGGTTCCTTTGCATAAGGGTGGCTCTAAAACTGCAGTATTGAATTACAGACCAATCACCATCTCAGGAGTAGTGGTAAAAGTATTGGAAAAGTTGGTTAAAGACAAAATTCAAGAATGGGTGGATCAGGATATGATACTCTATAGAGGCCAACATGGTTTTGTTAAAGGTAGATCCTGCCTTAGCAATCTATTAACTATCCATAATAGAATAACATCAGAGTTGGACAAAGGAACTGGCTACACAGTGGTACTTCTGGATTTTGCTAAGGCTTTTGACAGGATACCCCATAGAACACTGTTACGCAAATTGGAGCAGATGGGAATGGATATTAAATTGGTGATATGGATAGGAGAATGGCTCAGGGAGAGATACCATAAGGTGGTGTATGGAGGAGCCGAGTCCAGAATGAGGCAGGTGACCAGTGGTGTGCCTCAGGGCTCTGTGCTTGGGCCAATGTTGTTTAATTTGTATATAAATGATATAGGAAACGGCTTAAAGGGAGATATTCAGTTGTTTGCTGATGATGCAAAGTTGTGTAGTGCAATAAAAAATCAAGCTGATGTTGAAAGTTTGCAGGAGGATTTAAATAAGCTGGTAAAATGGGCAAAAGAAAATGGATGTCAGTTCAATGTGGAAAAGTGTAAAGTCTTGCATTTTGGGATTAAAAGATTACCAGCTGTGTACTACATAGATGGAAAGGTACTCCAAGAGATTGATGAGGCTAGGGACTTAGGGGTATTGGTAGATAAGGAGATGAAGTTCAGAGGACACATTGCTAAGGTGTCCAAGATTGCACATAGGATTACTTGGTTGTTGAGGAACACACTGACATCCAGAGATAAAGAGGTTATTATTCCCCTTTATAAAGCATTGATACTTCCACATTTGGATTACTGTGCTCAGGTCTGGTCACCTGGATTCCTTGGAGATGAGGAGGCTGTGGAGAGGGTTCAGAGAAGAGTGACCAAGTTGGTGAGTGATATAAAAAATGCTCCCTACATTGATAGATTGAGAGCTTGTGGATTGCAGAGATTGGCTGATAGGCGAAGAAGAGGGGATATGATAGAAACATTCAAATTACTAAAAGGTTTTTATAGGATTGATGCAGGGGAAATGTTTCAGCTGTGTGATAGTGATGGAAGAACAAGAGGTCATCTCTGGAAATTAAAGAAGAGTGTGGTTAACAAAGGTGTCAGAACAAGGTTTTTTGCCTGGAGGGTGGTGAATGAGTGGAATTCATTGCCTGACTTTGTTGTGAGCTCTTCATCTGTAAATGAATTCAAGAAGAGATATGACAGATATTGTTTTGCTAGTTTGGGTCTCCCGCGATGAGTCTACTGACTCCATGGAGATACCCGTAATAATAATAATAATAATAATATTTGGCTGGTCTTCCTGACCTGGACACATCTGTTGTCCAGGTCAGGAAGACCAAGCATGCTGGCATACAGTCCCCTAAAGTTTCACACAAAGTTTGGTGAATCTCAGTTGCAGACTTTTCTTCTTCAGCACGAAAAACTTGACAGCCCACACCTCTGTGTCTTTGAATTTCTTCAAAACCTCTGACATGTCTTCATATATATCCTAAAAGAAATAGAACAAATTATTACAATTTCATGAAACATGGGGGTTAAAAGGTTTTAGGATAGGTTCTTTCTTGTGGTTGTATCAGTTGCTTTAATATTATTTTTGTTCTACGTGTTTATCAGAACTTTTTAACCTCTCCCCCTTTGTAGGAGAGGGCAAGCTACAATTAAAGCAATGTCCATTCTCTTTAACTGTTACATTGAATGTAATTGATGTGTGGAGGGGGGGGGGGGAAGAAATCTTTATTATACTAAAGTATAATTTTCCAAGGTTTGTTTGTCCTCTTGGCTATAATATTCCTGTGAAGGATTCTAATATGTTGATTAAGGAATAACTATGCATTATTCATTATTATGCTAATAATGAATAACACAGTTATTCCTTAATCACTGCAGAAATCTTTTGCTGCTTTATAGATAGACTTGAAGAAAGCATTTGACTCAATAAGAAGCAGATATGTTTAAAATTTTAGAACAAAAATAAAAAAGGAAAAAATACTCAATACCATCCTCCAGTAATAAAAATATACTACAGAACAATAAAATTTAGAGCAGTTGAAACTTTGGAAATACCAGTTGAGAAAAGGTCATACAGGAATGTCAACTTTCACCATTTTTTTTTAAACCTTTACCTGGAGGAACTAGTAAAAAGTCTATTCCAGAAAGCATGGGTAATAACTGTTAATGAACAAAATTTTCATCATATAAAATGTGCAGATGATAGGGTATTATTTATGGGTAATAAAGAAAACCTAACTTTATGATTGAAACTCTACATAATAAAAACAGCATGGACTAAGTAATGCAGATCAAGAAATCAAGAAATGAAATACTTTTTGATGATTCTTTTACTAGTATGAACTTGATATGAAGATGTAGGGTGTTGATTTTTTTGTAGAAATGAGTACATTTCTGGTTGACTCTGTGTGACTGCAAAGACATCAATGTATCGTTACCATATTGTTGGTTTAGTGTCCAAATCGAAAATTCTTTCTTCTAGGTGTTCAAGAAAAAAGTTGGCTATGTTAGGTGATAAGGATGAGCCCACTGCTGTTCCTTCCTCTTGTTATGTATTTTCTTTCCATGTGAAGCAACCGGGGTGCTTATGGGTCAAAGCTATATAACTGAGAGGAGACCTCCACGTAGCCCTTTAAAGGAATGTGGAGAACCGAGCAGGGCTTCTGACCTAATGTCCAATCCTCAATTTCTCCTGATGCACCCTGTTAAGTATCCATCTGGATACTGAACAAACGAGGATGGGCTGGCAATTTGGGATTTAGCCAACCAAATTATATCCTTATTGGATTAAACCACAATATTAAACGATGGTACAACATGACAGAATTTCATGCTGGCTGGGGCATCGCTCAGTTAACCTCCCTACAAACCCTAAAACACACCCCAAATCAATATCACCAGAGTTCAATATTGGTACTATCAACAAAAGAAGCCTGAATGGCAAAGAAATAGAGCTAGCTGAGGAATTGGATAAGTACCAGATCGATATCACAGGGGTGACTGAAACAAAAAAAGCAAAAACTGGTGAGATCTTTCTCAGCAATAAATACAAAATGTTATATTCAGGCAATGACAATCGAGGAAAAGAAGGAGTAGCCATAGTATTCAACACTAAATACAAGACTAATCTTCTTGAATGTCAGGCAATTTCAAGTAGTGATGTGGGGAAATATCATAATGGGGAACTGGATAATGATACTTTTTTGTGCCTATGGTCCCACAGGAGGTTCTGCTAAGGTAGAAGTGGAGGAAGTTTTTGAGGCTTTAAAGAAAGTAACTTACACAATGAAAAATGAAAAGTTGGTCCTTGTTGGGGAACTAAATGGCAGAGTAAGAAATGATTGTCAGACATAGAAAAATATTTTGGGAAAATTTGGAGAAACAAGCAAAGCTAATAATAATTGCAAATACTTGTTGGATTTTTGCTCAGGATATGGACTAGTTATTACTAACACCATGTTCCAACATAAAAATGTGCATAAATTCACATGGAGAGAAGACACAAGGAATAGGAAAAGTTTCATTGATTATGTTATTGTTGATAGTGATGTTTTCTCTCTGGTGCAGGACACCAGAGTGTACAGAGGATTTGAAATTGGAAGTGATCACTATTTAGTCTTCAGCAGGATAAAACTGAATTTCATATTGAAAAGAAGAACATGTAAGAAAGTTTTAAAACGAATAAAAGGTGAGCAGATCTCAGATGTGAACTGTAGACTAAAATACACAAAGATTGTTTAAGAAAAAATGAAAGAGTTTGAGAACAGGAATCAAACCCTGGGGATTCAGTGGCAAGCTCTGAAGAAAAAATTGATTGATTCAGCCAGAGAGACATGTGGTGAGGATTTCTGTAAGGATAGAAAAATCAGAACTCCATGGTGGACACAGGAAGTGAAAGAAGAAAGCATATCAAAAGTTGCTTGCAAATAAGTCAGCTTATGCTCTTAGAGAATTCAGAGACAAATGTAAGAAAGCTAAACACTGTGTAAAACTAGCTAAACAAAAGTCATGGGAAGACTTTGGTAAGAACATAGAAAATAAATATCAAGAAGGTGGGAAGATATTCTGGAGGTTATTGAAGAAGCTCAGAAATGGAGGAAAGAGTACTGTGAAAGGAATTAGAGATGATAAAGGTGATATTAAAACTGGAGAAAAAGTATGGAGTAATTATCTCGAAAAATTGCTAAATGAAACTAGCAGTGATGACAGTACACTGATAAAAAAAAACACTGACCAGGCATGAATCAGGAATACATATCCATACTTGAAGTAGAAAAAGCCATCAAAAAGTCTGAAATGTGGAAAGGCAGCTGAAGTAGATGATGTTCGACCCGAAATGCTTAAGTATGGAGGTATAAAAGTCTTACAGTGGCTGCACTGCATTGTTCAGGGGGCCTGGACAGAGGGACGAATTCCAGATGATTGGAGTAGAGCTCTCATAGTACCCATATATAAAAATGTAAATGAAACTGAATGTGAGAGTTACAGAGGTATCTCTCTACTGAGTGTTCCTGGTAAGATTTATGCCAGTATACTTGAGAAACGGTTGAGAAGGATTGTGAAAGGGAAGCTTGGTGAAGAACATGCTGGATTCAGGCCATATAGAGGCTGTCAGGATGAGATTTTCATTTTATGACAAATAGCTGAGAAATCATTGGAATATAACAAGATCTATATTTAAGTTTTGTAGATCTGGAAAAAGGCATGTGACAGGGGTGCCAAAAGAGCTATTCAAAATGCTACAGTTGTATGGTGTGAATGGGGCATTATATCAAGCAATACTTAAGTCTTTATTTGAGTTGTGAGTCAGCAGTTAGAATTGAAGGAAGTACAGGAAGATGGTTTAATGTTAAATCTGGTGTAAGACAGGGATGTACATTATCCCTTCTATTATTCATTATCTATATGGATCACATTATGAAGGAAAGTGGTATTAAACCTGATTTCAAAATTGGAGATGTTAATCTCAACTCTTTGCTTTATGCAGACGATGTTATACTTCTAAATAAATCTGCTACAAGTCTGCAAGATTCCCTAACTAAATTGAATAATTGTTGTAATAGATATGGTATGAAGGTCAGCAATAACAAGACAATGAAAATAGGCAGAAGCATTGAAAATATCAACATTGTGAATGGAGAACCTATAGAACAAGTAAAACATTTCAGCTACATAGGCACAATTTTTAGTGAAGATGGTAAATTAAATATGGAAATAGATGACAGGATCAACAAAGCTGGTATGGTAGGAAGTAAACTAAATAAATTTATATGGAATATGAGAGAAATTAGACAAAACACTGAATTAGCTGTATACAAGACAGTGTTCAAACCCATTTTAACTTATGGATCTGAGAGATGGATTAGAAGTAAAACACTTGAACAAAGACTAGAGACCGCAGATATGAGTCCTGAGAAAGATTTAGGGTGTGAACAGATGGCATCAATGACAATATCATATTAAAAACGAGGATATTAGGAAAGAACTTGACATTGTTAACATCCAGGAATGTGTTAGCAGAGCTAATCTCAGGTGGTATGGTCACTTAAACAGAATAGGAGAGCAAAGTTTAGCAAAAAAAAAGTGTTCTCTGCCAGGTTGGCAGGAAAAAGAACTAGAGGAAGACCAAGATATAGGGGTATTGATAAGGTAAAAAGTGCCTTAGAAGATAGAAATATATGATCTGACAATGTTGGAGCCTTCACAGGTAATAGATTGATTTGGAGGAAAATGGTAGATAGGAAGTTAGTAATGATGTAAATTTTTCATGTAGTACTATCATATCCTGTACACCCATTGAGGGTAAATGTTAGGAATTTGATGCTGATGTAACTGCAAATTTGAATAATTCCATTATGCCAGATGTAAATTTTTTTGGTTAAAAATTCTATCGTCTCTTTGTGAGGGATATTAGTGAGGTGAGAGAGAGAGAGACAATGTCAAAGTTTACTAACAAATCTGTATCTGCCACTTTAATGTCTTTTATTCTTGCATGAAATTCTATGGAATTTTTTTATCGAAGAAGCTGAGCAGCCAATGAGGGTATGGAGAAGGTTAGACAGAAATCTTGATTTTATATGTGGGACTGCCAAGAGAATCCACAATAGGTCTAAGTGAATAGTTACTTTTATGTAATTTTGGTGAACCATATATATTCTAGGAGTTCTTGCATGTATGTTTTGAGGCTTTTGATGGTTTCTTGATCTGTGGATGTTTCATCCAATAACTTGATTTTTTTTATCCGACTTTTGTAGGATCATTATTAAACTGGGAGTAAGTATTGCATTCACAAAACATTAAATTCATTTTCTGATCATATGATTTAGCATTTAAGACCACAGTGGTATTATCTTTGTGAGCATTGGTGATAACTATGCTATTATTTCATTTTAAGCAGTTCAGGGCTGTTCATTCTGATGGTGGGATGTTCATTTCTGATGGGTGGGCATCATAGATCAGTTGTGCTATTTCAAAATGTAGTCTATTAGCTTCAATACTAGACAGGTGACTGGTGTTCTTTGCATTGTTGTGTATGAAATCTAAATAGAGACTATGTTTGGGCAAAATCACAAACATATGACCTCGTGCTAGTACATTTAGCTCATCTTCAGTTAGAGAATGGCCAGATAAGTTTACAGCCTATTCATCAGCAGATAATTTAGTTGTATTTTTCTTAGATTGTTCTAACAATGTTAAGTATTTTTTATCAAGATTTACAATACTTTTTTTCAAATGCTTTAGTGCCTGCATTTTTTGAAATATTATCAAACAATAGGAATTCAATTAAAAAACAGTAGAGTACATACTTAAATTAGAATCTGTCTACGATTAAAAATAATGAGCTGAAATTTAAAACTAATTAAATTAAAATATAACAGATAAATTTATTTAATACAATTGAGGATAACAATTTCCCAAACTTTTGCAATAGTGAGACAGTCTTTCTGATTAAGATTAGGTCTATGAAGTAAGGCTTCAGCACTTTCTTAATATAAATTCATGTTTATATATGGATCTGTATAGTAGCTTAGCATTTTGCCATTGGATCTTGTGGTTAGCGTTTGCAATTACATGTTGTGCAAGGCCAAATTTGTGAGGTTTGAAAAGACAGATGTGGTCTTGATGTTCAGAAATGTTTATTTATAGATCTTCCTGTTTGTCCATAATAAGGCAAGTTACATGAACATGTTACTTCGTATATGCCAGGTAGCATCATTGGTGAATGTATTTGGTTGACGGGTTTATATTTTATCATAATTTTTGCTATATGTTCAGAGATACCTTTTTAATACAGGGTGTTCGGGATAAATTTGACAGTTTCGTAAGGAAAAAGAAAATCTTCTTTGTATCTATTAAATTTAATGAATTGACAAAAAAACATTACAGGCAGAGTTAATTACAATACTATCAACAAGATTTACTCAAAATAACCACCATTAGCATCGATCACAGCTTCAATTCTGCTTCGGAACCTCGAACAAGCTGATGCTACAGTCTCCCTGGGAAGGGCCGCAAAAACTGTTTTAATTTTATCCATTAACTGGGCTTTTGTATTACTGGAAGTGCGATTGGTGTCTTTTTCAACTGCGCCCCATACAAAATAATCCATGGGGTTAAGGTCTGGGGAGTTTGGAGGCCAAACATTTGGACTGGTGAAGTCGTAGAAATTTTCAGACAACCATTTTTGACTTTTCCCAGAGGTGTGGCAAGGGGCCGAATCCTGCTGCCATACATACGGCCTACCATTGCCTACCCTTGTTATCCAGGGCTTGACTACAGTTAGCAACTCCACGAACAAAGCCCGAATTCCAATGCCAGGGTTCTTCAACACCTGTTCCTGCAGATTTGCGAGGAATTCTGCTGTACGAACGCAATCAGATCGTCTGCTAGGGATCTTTCTTCTTGCTACATCCTCGTAGTCACCATTGCAAGTCTCTAGTTCATGCCTGATTGTTTTTACTGTATTCAGGGAGCATTGGGCAGCAGTCGTAATATCCTTATTTTGATGGCGGGCATGAATCATCATGATACAAGTTATTCTCTTCCATGATTCAGGTGGGTTCCAGCTATCCATCCTTTCTGACATCTTGTATATGAATGAAGAAGGGTCCAAACTTTTAAATGAAGAGAAGTGTGTGTTAATACATGTAACTTACGGAAAAATATAATTAATTATAAATATGTCAAATTTATCCCGAACACCCTGTATATGGTATAGGACTCCTGTGAGTTTCTTGTCTGGATTGATTTATGGGAGAATTGTTGATTATTTTTTGTGTTATTCTTGATTGTATCCATTTAGTAAGGTTACCTATAAATAACTGTGTGTCTTTCTTTAAAGTACTTTCTTTATATAAACATTCATGTTAATATATATATGGATCTATGTGGCAGCTTAGCATTTTGCCATTTGATCCTGTGGTTAGCAATTCCATGTTGTGCAGGGCCAGATTTGGGAAGTATAATAAGATGGATGTGGTCTTGATGTTCAGAGATGCTTATTTATAGATCTTCTTGTTTGTTCATAGTAAGACAAGCTACACAAACATGGTACTTTGTATATGTGAGGTAGCATCATCGGTGAGGTTTTCTTTTGGAGAAAGTAACAATTTATGCATTTGGTGATGGGTTTATAGGATAGGTAGCAATGAGTTTATATTTTATCATAATTTTTGCTACACATAGAGAGATGCCTTTAATATATGGTATAGGAGTCCTATGTCTTCTTGTCTGGGTTGATTTATAGGAGAGTGGCTGATTATTTTTTGTGTTATTCTTGGATTATATCCATTTAATAAGGCTACCTATAAATAAACGTGTCAAAAATTATAAAAAAATATAAACTCATTGCTACCTATAAACCCATCAATCAAATACACAACTTGCTACCTTCTCCAAAAGACAAACTCTCACAATAATACTACTTGGTGTATAAGAAGTACCATGTTCACGTAACTTGTCTTACTATGGACAAACAGGAAGATCCACAAGACCACATCCGTGTTATCAAAACCTCACAAATCTGGCTTTCACAGCATGGAATTGAAAATGCTGACCACAGGATCCAATGGCAAAATGCTAAGTTGCCACATAGATCCATATATTAACATGAACGTTTATTTATATAAAGTGCTAAAGCCTTACTTCATAGACCTAATCTTAATACCCCTACCGGCCGAGGTGGATAAACAGTGAGACCGAATTGCACTTTTTATCCATGTTATTCAGTAGGTGTTACAGAATCGTATCCAGATTTAGCTGGACTTACTGGCCGGTTGGGGGGTTAATCGGAACAACTGTCTCATTATTCCAAAAGTTTAGGAAATTTTATCCTCAATTGTATTAAATAATTTATCTGTTATATTTTAATTTAATTAGTTTTAATTTCAGCCCATTATTTTTAATCCATGAACATGCAACTGTATACATAGAGGGATAGTTTAAGCATGTGCGCTACTGTTTTTTAATTCAGTTCCTATTTGTTATTCAATAAATGTACTGATGATGTCTTATGATACATAAGACAAAATATTTACATAATGAAAAAGTTATTTACTGTGGCATATGTCTTATTCTCTAGTTATGGATACTCCACAGGTTTCACTATATGTAAGAAAATTTCTTGATGGAACTGGCTATCTTTCATTTTTATTAACCAGAATTATTTATATAAAAAAAAGTGCCATATATGCACATAAAGTTTTGAGGGTATTGAAGTGTTAAAGAAAAATTACAACCCATTCCAGATAGTTATATCATTGAAATTATAGTATGTCAGTTATGAAATTTGTTTTATTATTAATATAGGATGGCATATGCCATGAGAAATCTGTTAATGGTACTGTTCGTTTGGCTGGTTATGTCAATGTTACTGCAGGAAATAAAGAAGCCCTCAGACTTGCAATTGCTTATCATGGTCCAATATCAGTTAGTATTGATGCATCACAGAAAAGTTTCTCATTCTATTCCAATGGAGTTTATTATGATCCAGCCTGTAGTGAGTATCTTACATGTAGATATATTTTTGTACATTTATCTGTTTTTATCTATTATTATTACATGACACTTCAAGAAAATGATGCACAGCTTGTTTTACTTCATTATATTTTTATGAAACAAATCATTTAAAAAAAAAAAATAAACTTTGTGATTTTCTTGCATATAACATGTGTGTCCATTTAAATCATAAGATCCAACTTGCTGAATTATGGAAATGAGTATCCATTTTGTCAACA